>NC_134404.1:57543395-58143395 GCF_038048845.1 Mixophyes fleayi | reverse complement strand
TCACTATTATTCGACATCCTGTCCCTCCTATTGCCTTCCTAGTCCGTAGATCTCGCACCACTTCTTCCCCGTGCCCTCCCTCTCCCTGCCTCCGCCACATAGTCCTAAGCAGAGGTGAGTCACACCGCCTCAGGGCTGCAGAGACAGAGCACGCTTTCATTTTAGTTATCATAAGGCAATTGTTTCATGTAGTCCTACTGAATCTATGGAAATCATGTCGTAAAATAAAAATGGAGTCCTTTCATGCAATGCCAAACCAAAATAGATTTTAAATAACAAAATGCAAAGAAGTTGCATTCAAAATGAGCGTGCTTGGCGCACACACCATTTTTTTTTAAAATAGTTTTTCACAGCTTGGCTCTATAGAAAATCATCAACTGTCCAAAGAGAGATTTTATTGCTGTGAACCACAATGGTAGGCACAAATTGAGATCCCACTGTTTCGCAATTTTATGTGAACTTGCTACCAACAAATGTAAACCTGTGCTTTACTCCTGTTATGCAACTTGTTAATTTCTAAAGCATATTACAATCAGTTACATTTTCTTGCTCTACCTTATTTATGTGTATTAGGTATGAATCTGATCTTTGTTATTACAGTAAATATTGTTAAAAGGTTTTAAAAAATGGATGACTATTCAGTGTATTACAGACAATCATGCTGGCATGTAGGTTATAAAACGTAAAAAACCAGGAGAATATCTTGTAGAGGAGGCTGAGCTTATTAAATAATCATTTTATGGGCTGAAATGTGGCTTACAGTCAATGCAATTACTTAGTATGAAATGTTCAGCTTTCAAAAGCACACGTGCATCTAATAAGAACTGTAACTTGACAACCACTGTTCCGTGTGGACAATGTCCGAGTTGATATAGTAAAAAGTTAGTGTTGTAAGGTATACACATTTAAATTTTACATCATATCTCTATTGCAAGGTGGCCCATAGATAAAATATAAGTATGGATTTGGCAGCTCACAATTAAATAAAAATCTGCAAATAAAGAATGCACAATGTGTAGAATTACTAAAGAACACTACCTGTAACATAATCTACACAGCTTTACCATGTCTTCTATCTGTTCTGACAGTCAAGAGGGAATAAAGAATTTCATATCGTCATGGCAACAGTGTATTTTAATTTAGGTTACTTTGTCAGAGTGGCCATGAAAAGCGTTAAGCTGCATAATTGTAATATTGACCTATTAAAAAGTATTCATCTATACTGTGCATCAGTATAGATGTCTTCTAAACAAAACATATGCATACAAATATAGTGTAAGACTTTCCCTTACAGCTCCCACTAATGAGCACAAATTACTGGGAACCTTCAAGTAGAGGCTTCATAAAACATGTGATGCAAGAAAACAGTTTCTGGAAGCAATTTGTAAGGAAGCTGTGTAATCTCAATATGGAGAGCTTGAGGGTAGCAGACCGCTATTTGCATTACATTTGAACTATACTATAGAAAATAAAGTCATTGCTGTATACTTGAGAATGGCCACATATGTTGTACCCTCTAGAAAGACTGGAAGTGTACAAGGCTTTAGAGAAGTACACAGATCATGATTCTTGCAAAGACCACGGTACACACAACGATCACACGTGATTACCAAAGTCAGGAAAACAATGCAGCACAGAGATCCATTTATCTCAATGTCAAACAGTCTATACTGCCCAAATGTATAGCAATAACAGGCGCAGGTCAGAGGTTCCAGAAGGGGAGGGGGGAGCACACAGTGCCTGATTCATGTTTGGACGCAACCTGCAGGTAACTTGCATTTAAAACCGAGCAGTGAGCATAATTCTGAACTTATTCAAATCCAAGCAGATCGCAAGATACCTTTCAATTTGAATCGCAAGTATAAGCAACACAGGGCAGTATACGCACATGCACAATATAAAGTCCCAGTAGAATGCATGCAAAAAAATTTAATTCTATCAAATAAATTAACTCATAATACTATAATCATTAATTAAAAATTATATATTTTTTATATAAAAAAACAAATCAGGATGTTCTTAACGTGTACTGTACATGCAATGCGATTTATGTTCTTACTTGCATAGAAATGTTCTTTGCTATCTAGAGGCACACTTACATGTAGTTTTCGTTTTACATGTAGACTATGTCGTGCTAGTCATCAGTAGTTGTTATCTTAGTAATGTGGCCCGGTCCCATGACATCTCCCACTGATCCGTCAATATGCAGGGTTACATGATCTGTCACCCCACGACCAGTTCTTAAAATTTGCCCAGAGGACAGGGGGAGGGCTTATTGCTGACACATTGGGGGGGGGGGGTGGAGGGGTAAGAAAGAAGGGACAACTAGGAGCCCTGACATGTAACAAAAAGCATGGACGAGGTTAATTTCAGGAGGAACTGGGTGTCATCTAAGATCTGGAGGTGGGGAAAGCAAAGGATTACCCATTGTCTTCCACAGGACTGGTGCAGACATTGTGCAGGGACACAGCTGGGGAGCCACTGTGAAAGGCCAACTCATCTCCACTCCCACCCCCACTCCAACCCCTTGGTCCAGCACCCACCAATGTTTAAGAAGAGACCCAGGGGTTTGACTGAGTGAGGGGAAAAACACCTTGGAAATCTGACCATGGATATAAGAAGCCACTCCAAAAAAGGAGGGGTGGTGGATTTTCTGAGGCCTGGAAGGTGCAGGGCTGACTGGTGTTGACCACCAGACCCAGTGATCATTGCTGTCCTGTATCTTGGTAAGAAGGCTGTTGCTCCATCACTCCATCAGGAGAGACCCGCCAGGTTCTGTGTAAATTGGTGCATCCACAGGAGAGGTGAAACAGATACTTGGAGCCCCACCACGCTGGTGGAAAGTTGGCCAAGCAGCCGGGAACAGCAAGATACCAGGACTCCCTGAATCTCCTATTGACAGACTCTTGCCTGTGGAACTGTTCCATGACTAAGGTTGGTGGGGAAATTTGCAGGGACTCCTATTGACACTGGTGACCCACTGACCCATTGTTTAAAATGTGCAGGCTTATGTTCTTCTGTGTTACTGTAGAAAAAGTAAAGATAGTGTTGTGATTCCTGAACCTAAGAGGGCAGGGTAACTTAGTGAGTTTCGGTTCTAAAAACCGGGTATCCTGACAGTCAGCATATATACCTGCCCAGTAGCTGGTACAAACAATACGGCTAAAAAAAACCTAAAACGTACTTTAGAACCCAGTATTTGAATCGGTCGCATCTGTGTCGGCACACCCTTACATTGTACATTGCCTACATTCGTCCACCCCTTCCCACCCTTCTAGGCAGTCGTGTCATTTGCAGTCAGACATGATTTGCATGCAATTGTGTTCCTTGCTGTAAGGTCTGTTTCTGAGCTAAAGGTCTTGCGTCCGAACGTGAATCAGGCCCACAGTGTGGACAAATCCATAGGCAGGTATAGCTCACACTGCGTCTAGGAGCGTGGAAAGTGAGCAGGACTTAATCTGTAAAGAAAATTTATCATGTACCGAAAAAAAAAAAAAGGAGGCCCATGCTAGTAAATGGAGAGGTGTTTTAGAGAGTATCTACATCATAAAATAGGCCTAAATTGCCTCAATTACATAAAATGACATGCAATCAAACCCCAATTTACAGTTTTTTTTACCATTTCTTAATTCCAGAATGCATTTCAATAGACCAATTTCCATGACTGTACAAACATTTCCCAGATAAAAGTATTTGAACCATTGTACAGCAGATCTTTGTTTGTGTACTGCAGGAAATACTGAATCTAGTTGTATATGTTTTAGCAATGCAAGAATTCCTATTATTGTATATGTTTGTTAAGATAAGAATTACATTTGTTTCTCAAGGTGAATATGTTACTGTACAGATGTGCTTCAAGCAATACATGCAGAATAAAACTATTAAACACATTAGTCCAATGTTGTCACCTGGACATAGGGTGTTTCTCTCATTTTAACTGATTATTGGGGTATTTGTAGGCTTTTCAGCTAACTAGATTTGACACATTCACAGTTCTTTGTAAAATGTAAAGTGTGGTTTAAATGTAAGCGGAATGAAAATGTGGAAAGCATAGATAGCTGAAAAAACGTGCAAGTACTAATAGTTGTAGCATACGGTTCTGTATATATATTCACAGTTCAAGTTTTTATTTAAAAATAAATATATGGATAAGGTACTTTCAATTAAGTAAGAAGTACAACCAGTATAACCTTAATACATGAGGTTCAGATAATGTGAATGAAAAACAAACAAACAAAAAAACTCTGTAAAGCCCACACATCCTCATATTGCAGTTTTATTTGTACACTTGCATAACTGCATAAACATGCCTGTTAATATGGATACGCTTGAAGCAATAAGTTCTATAACATAGTAATTTCATAATAAGTTCATTAACATTTACAAAGTTCCTTTACATTAAATGCCTATACACTAGCCTACCAAGTGACATTCTCCTGCATCACACTACAGAATAAAGAATGATTTTGGTATTACACATATAAAGCTCCCTTGTGCACGGTCAGTATGTCCCTATGCAGAATCAGTCTACTCTGAGTTCTCAAGAAAATGGACTAGGCAATGTGCACTTTTCACCTCCCTGGTAAATGCTCTATTCCTGCCCAGCAACTTAGAGATTTTATCCACTAAAATTATGGACACCCAGTTCACCATTATTACTATCAGCATTCTCCATTATTTATACCATACTTACATTTTGTAACTGTATAGTCAGGGAAATCAATTGAATACATCATGAATGTCATGCAGTAATATACAATGAGGAGGAAGGTCATGGGCCCTGCTCATAATAAGAGATGAACATTCATTTCATAGAGAGGACCAGACACATTAACCAAGGATAAAGGTTGTCAAATGCTCAGCAATGTTGTATAATCCAACCACTCAGATAGTTTCTATGGAAGAACATAAAGACGTATAAGTGCACTGAAAAGCAAATATTCTCTGACCCGACTGATTTACTTGGCTTCTTAAAGGAAGAGATCCACCAGTATCTGCATGTCAGGCATTTTTAACCTCTGTTAAATCCCACATCTTGAACAGGCCGGCCACAGCAATTAAAAACCTCTGCACCTCTAGTCATTCCTGTAAAGGCCTAACATCCATGTTATATAATGCACTCCTTCAGACCTCAGCTGGTGAAAAGGATCTATTTCAGTTGAGATGAGAGCTTGACCTTGGTGAATCATTAGACCACTCTTCTTGGTCTGACATATATTAATGGGTCGCAAAATGCTCCATTAAGGTCCACATTAAAGAGTACGCACATAACGTACTCCATAGATGGTATTATGTTCCCATTAGGCTTTGCGCTATTTTCTCACGTCTCCAAAGCCTGTTGGATAAATTGTGTACAGTCAAGCTCTTTTCTGCACATCTTGTGAAGCTATCCTGAACTGCTATCTTTTTAGTCAGAAGTCATTTACCTAGCATCTACCATTATCGGTTTGCACATCCCATCTGATCCTAAATATGTTCTGCTCCCCTTGCCTATCCCAGAATTCCCTATGCATTCCCATAAGTTGCTCAGACATATCATTTCTTCAGCAACATGCCAAATATTGGCCTCGGGGAGGAACACTTCCCCTGCATACTGTCTTCAACCATTTGTGACATATACCAAATGAAGCATATAACAAGCATCCTGAGAAGCTTCTCTGCATTCTTTCATAAGGTATGGGCTCCATGGACCTCTTACCACAATCATCCACTCCTTAGTCTCTATATGGAAGCTTTGAATTTCACCTCTTCTGTATTTCAGTGCCCTTTTCCGAACTCCCTTTCAATCTGTCTTACCTCCTCTCCCTTCCAATTTCTTCTTTTCTGCCCCCCCCCCCCTTATGTTATTAGTTAAAACCGTACATTGGCATTTATTGTATGTAATTATTTCTGGTTGCTTTTGTTCTAATCTTAAAATTATTTCCGATTATGCATTTCCCTCTATTTCCTGATTGTTACCATTATTTGTGCTGTTTGCGATGTTCCCAATAAACCTATAATTTGATGGAGAATGTAAGTAAGACTGCAGGTAGGCGGGTAAGTAGCGTTAGATGCTATAGGCAGAGGGTAAAAATGTTGTGAAAGGAAGGCATGGATGATAGAGGGATGACTTACATACATATTGAAGGGAGGCGATGAGTGTGCAAATATAATATACAAATCATAAATGTATCAAATATCTTGTTTACATATGTCCTGTGAACAAATGTTCTACTAGCCCACCACCTACCTTAGATATCGTAAGGGCAATAAGCAAACAAGGATTGTTAATGTGCAGGTTAGAACATGGTAAACTTCAAAATTGCAACGTTGAGAAAAAATACATTAGAGCTCCCTGACAACTGGATTCGTTAACAGCGATATAAAAAGAGTTAAAAGGTACAGCCCAGGTCTGCAGAAATAACAATATGAACAGTTAGCACTCACTGGACAATGTAAAGATAACAAAATATATATTCTATTTCTAGAGACTAGTCACTCCATACATTTCTTGTAGCATATGCTTCCAGGACTGACTTGTTGGTGAATGAAGGCCAGCTCTTCCCTCTACACTAGGAATGCATTTAAATAAAGCATTATTATATTTGTAATTTTTTTGTGATTATTAGGTGGTGGTATATTCAGAAATATTCATTTCTATGAATTATTTGCTAGAATAATGAGATGCCTCTATTCAATATCGTAAAATAGAGAATGACTGGAATGGGATGAACAATGAAAGCAAACAAAGAATATAACAAAAATAAATAAATAAAATATTGAAAACTATACCATGTCGTATAAACACTATGGATGTGGAAGTTAAATCTCAGCAAGCAGATTGTTTATCTCTGCCTATATATTTTCACTTAAACTGAACTCAAGCTCTAACTAAAATATAAACATAAACCAAAAAGACACAATGTCAGAAGTATTTATTTTTCATTATATGACGACAGTTGACTGCAACCAACACAAGTGGAAATTATTATTATCTCCCAATCTAATCACTGAGAAAAGAACAAGCTGTTGGATGACACAAATTAAACAGAAAATTCATGAAAAAAAAAAAAGTTATCATCACAGTGATAAGACTCCCTTAATCCCCATAACTCTTATTTTGTTGACCCTTAATTTTTGCTATCAATTTAAAAGTCTGACTTCTACATTAAAAAATAACCCATCACAGACACAAAGTAGGTAACTATATTGCCAGTTGAGGCATTGAAGACGACTAAATTCACTAGGAAATGGTAAAATCACTTACCAACTTCAGGGATAATATTCATGAGGTACTTGTTAATGACTTGTTCATAGTGAATTGTTAAGTATAGTTTCTAATTAATATTAGCTCAACTTTAAAAAAAAAAGGTCACCTTTACTCCACAATCTGCAATATATGGGGAAGCTGTGCACATCAGCCTGAAATCAGGGGGTACATACATTCCAACATTTCATTTATTTATGAGTTGTTCCACCCTAACCCACATATTTTCCTACTGCAGTAAACTGGGCTGAACTGCAGTGCATTGTGTGCGGGGTGAAATGGGTTATGTTGGTAGAGAGATGGGGATATTGTGAAAAAGTCCACTAGCAGGCATGTGTGACTGGCAAACTCAGCGGTTGTGGCTGATGAATGGAATATTCATCTCCCAGCAGAGTACGAAAGAAAGACTCACAGAAATCCCAAACATACAAGAAATTTCATCCACTCATCACTCCAAAACTACTCCTCCCAATAAAGAACTTAGAAGCGCTGCTGGACCAATTCTCCAAGCATATAAACAGCAATCAAAGTGCAGAGGTTTTTAATTAGCCAGAGGAAACCTTAATTAAGTCCTTTGCATCCAAGTGTATTAATCAAAGCACCCTGCAGGGAGAATTTCCTAGGATTTTCAAACTATAAAAGGCAGTCACTGCCCTGCTTTACAAAGCTCCACGCATCTGGAAAATATCTGCTTGTACCAGACAAATAGAGCTTATGGATAATGCACATTTGCACGTTTTGCATTAATTTGCTTAGTTAAATATAGTTTGTGTCATAAATCAGGAACCCCACCCCAAAATGACATTTAAATACCTAGAAAACCATAATGCGTATCGGAAACTGAGTGATACTGTCTTCACAGGAATATCAACAATGTGACAGCAATATGTGCAATAATGGATTTGATACAAATTCCAGAATCATTTCTCCCATTACAGCCTAACATAGCACTAGGATCGTTCATCTAGAATGCGCAGTACTCAGAGTACAGACAAGGTCTTCTTCTGTAATTTAGAGCACCAAGGCTATATATAATATTTAAAACTGTACATAAAATAAATAACTTTCTGCTGTACTGGTGACAATGTCAAACACACTATCACCAGTTACTCATTCTCTGCTCACTGCTAAAGGGAGCTGCGAGCTGAAATCCAGCGAGAGATTACCGTATTAACGGTAATAGTTTTTCCGCGTTTGAACCCGCGGACAATTGAATACCCCCCATAGTGATGTTATGTGCATTGTTTGTGACTGATACTTTGTAATTGGAGTTTGATAGTGGAGCTGTGCATTTGTACTTGGAGCATGAATTTGTGTTGCGATGAGAGGCAACATGATGGAAATCATGTGTTTGCATAGTAACAGCGGTGGTAGTTAATAGTGCGAGTCAGTAAAGTTAGTGCTGTACATAAAACTGTATTGAGCAAGATATATGTCAATGCTGAGCGAATGCTGTTAACATGGGAACTGTAAAGGATTCTGGGTTATACAGACATAATTAAGGTACATATACACATATATAAAACAGGTAAAGAATTCAGACTAAAGGAAACTTAATGTATTGTATGCCACACTGTTTTATATTAATGTGTAAGATTGCTATTGAAGGTTAAGTAAAAGGAAATCTCTCAAATGAAAATACATCTGAGTACAATCTTTCCAGACATAACTATCATTAACCCTATGATGTTTTAGGTGTATCTAAGAGTATGTGATAATCTATAATCTATTCATACTCTATGGATGTATAGCAGAATCTGTGTGTAAGTGGCTGCTAGAAGGTTTGTGAACCCTTTAGCATTTTGAGAAAGTATATACTTTTGTGTGTTATTATTTATTGGGTCCTCTATTTTTATGACTTAGATGAAGATCTGAACACACTTAAGGTAACATTTATGCAGAAATTCTAAAGGGTTCACAGACTTTCTAGCACAACTATATATAGTGATATATGCGTCTAACACAAAAAGTTATTTTAGAGCTGAAAAGGAAGAGTATTTATATAAACTGGAAGTTACCTTTGCGAGAGCTATTATCATGTCCTTTTACAACACCTCATGTCAAACGCAATTGTGCTTCACATACAGTCACTGGTGTTTTTCTAACACCAAAGGGATAACCAGCCTTAATAAAGCTGAAGTTAAGTATTAACATCCCACAACTTTAGAACGTTGTTCTGATGGGATCTAATTTCAAGTCAAAAAGCTGAGAAAGCAGTCATCTCAGTTATATTGATATAACTGACTTGTCATATCTATTACCAAACCCCACAGTGCATTCTGCACAGCAGACAGAGAGCCTGATGCAGGGTCAGAAGCATTTTATATAAAAAAAAAACGAAGACTTAAAATGTAAGTGTTTGTTAAACACATTGACACTGCAATGTGGTACCAGCACTAGCACTCATAGCCAAGGCTTATAGTGACAAGTTTGAGGGGGACAAACAGTTTGGGGTCCCCCTGAAAAAGTTGCAACCCGCACTAGGCTATGATAGGCTGGTGACACTAATAGGGAAACCTGCAGCATGGTGTCACCTTGTCATAATATCACTTAGCCCTAGTCTGTTAAGCACAGGGCTGAATTACCTAGGGCCGCGGTTCCCAAAGTGTGCACCGTGGCTCCCAGCGGTGCCGTGGCCAGGAAGAGAAAGGAGAAACAAACAAACAAAAAAAAATTACCAATTCGGCCGTGCCCGGGACCCAGCATCCTCCACCCTCTTCGCTTCTCACTGAATGTCGGCGTGACGTCATCACGCCCGCCATTCAGTGGCAAGCAGCAGGAGAGAGGATGCTGGGTCCTGGGCACCGCCGAATTGGTAAGAAAACAGAAGATATAGAAGAAGGAATGTCAAGTATGGTGAGTAAAAAAACAGAAGAGAATGGTGATACGAAACAGCAATGGAGGGGGCAGAGCGAGGATGCAGAGGGGCACAGAGTGTGTGGAGATGAAGGAGGGCACAGTGTGCGTTAGCTATAAATTATTATTTGACAGAAATATAATTTTAAAAAAATATACAAAAATATTCTTTTCCCTTGGATTTATGTGTATTGTTTTTGCATACAACTAAATAAGTATTTCTGTTCTAACCTAAATAATTATTACGTTTTTTTGACTACTGAAACGGGACTTTAAGGGTGCCGCAAACTGCAAAAATTTGGAGAACCACTGACCTAGGGGAATTGGTCCCTCCCCAAAAAATTTTTAAACCACTTGCAAGGTCCGTGCTTATGACCAGCATCATAAGCACATATCTTGCACCAAGGGTCGAGCACCCAAAACAGATACGCCTCCTGATAGGCATACATGCGGCTGTCTTGACCTCTACATTGGTAGCAAGTATGTGAAGATGTCCTTACTGTACTTGTCCATCCCTTCCCTCCCCCATTTTAGAGCAATGAAAGCGATGATAAATGGGGGAAGATTTACTAAAGATACTGAAAAGAAACAGTGGAGGTGTTGCTCATAGCAACCAAAACAGCTATAATTTTCTCGAATGAACTAGACAAATGGTTGATAGAATCTGATAGCAGCCAATCAGATTATAGCTACCATTTAAATGATATCTGGAATATGATTGATTGCTATGGGCAATAGCTCCTCTTTTCCTTTATAAAAGCTTTAGTAAATCCACCTCTTGACTTCTATTTAGCCTACCAGAGTTCTGTCGAAGTTTAATAATTGGACAAAGGTGGTAATCAATAATTTATGTACACTACAATCAGTTGTGATGCGATTAATACACAACATAAAATACTTCCTTCGCTTTACTATTCCTTTAGATCAGTGGTGAGCAACAGGCAGCCCACCATGTCTTCACTTGGGACTCCCAGCTCCTTCCTTCTTTAGGACTCACTGGTCCTTTTCTCTGCTTCATGCCCCCTTGGCCTCAGTTATTATTAAATAGGTAAGAGGTGTGGCTGAGGGGTCTTTTATGGCAAGTGGGGATGAGACTTTTTTGGATAATGATATAATGTACAGGGGGGCTTTAAAGGGAAAAGGGTGTTTTGAGGCAAGTTGGGGATTTGAGTGACATGTAGGGAAATCTAATGGGTGTTTTTTGAATAAATATATTGTTTAACTTTTTAATGAGATTAATAATCTTTGGCCCTTTTGAAGGTTAGAGGGCCACATATGTGTATCAGGTTGACGATCTCTGCTCTGGGTTACACAGTTCTTCCACAGAAACTGTCAACAGATGCATTTATTTATTTTACAAGGGCTGTCAATCAATACAAGGTTTCTACATAAATCTTCACAATGCATGTCAGATAAAATAAGCAAATCATTTTACACTATATACAATTTATTTCACCTATAACAGTACAGTATGTCAACCCTAGCAAACTGTAGATTTTAGGAGAACAAGTTTAACAGTGATTATAGCTTCTATATTCAGTATGTGAATGACTATACACCATTAACTAGCACAGTTGTGCCTACATAGGGATATCCTAAGTATGTGGTATGTTAGCAATGCCTCAAAATCTAGCGACCTTTTCCTGAGAAACATTAAGGTATAGATTAACACAAATACCTTATCTGATTGCAACAAATGCTTTGGTTTCACAAAACTATTGGGGGACTATTCAATTAACTCGATGGTCCGCGATTACGCGCTGGAACGACCAATGACAGTAATACGTGGTACCGCAATAAGGCGAATTTTCCGAGATATTGTAGAACCATATTACTTCAGTAAAGCGCAGCGGCTGCATAATCATGGACCACCAAGATAGTTGAATATGCCCCTCATTCTGAAAAGGTCTTGCAACACTAGCTGCTAATATAACCAGATTTTAAACTTTCTAGCCAAAAAACGGTGTCCCCATTGTCATCGACACTGCAGCTAATATGTGCATTTTGCTAATGTGCTTTAACCTCCCCTGACAGATTTTAACTCTATCATTGTGTGCTTTGGGAGGGAAAGACAGCGAATGAATGGTGTCAGATGGTATTTAATTACAGACACATCTACAGACTGCTCAGGATAAATGTCATGCACTCAGTGGAGTCACCTGTGAGAGTCACTGCACTTGCAAGCCTTAAAACGCTCCAGGGAGGATATTTTATATAATCTGGCACAAGCAGTGTGTAACCTGTCCCTGCCAAGAAATTCTAAACTGTATCCTTCAAGAGGAAACTTGTATGTACACGAAGAGGAGCAGACAACAGCAAATAGTATGAGGGTGAACTGGGCAAATAACACCTCATGTAAAGTATACCCATCACCTACTCACAGTGGATATTACCCTGTTAGGGGGCCCTAACAAATATTTATGGGCGCCCATTGAGACGTAAGGCACAAAATGCCTCAGTGAGTATTGGTTAGGCCTACAGAATGGCTACCTCCACTAAAAACCTAAGTACCAACCAATCACAGGGCACATACCGAATTGTTTAAGCCTATGCAACCTGTGCTGAAGAACCATTTAGAATCAGTATTTCTTCTCTTCACAATGAGCCAGATTAGTACATTATTGCAAAAAAATAATAATAAGTATAAATCACATAAGAGACAGAATATTATAGGTAGTATGTGTGTCATATTGATTAAAGAACAAACACCAACATTTTAATTTTTATCTATGCACCAAATGTCCATTTCTGTCCATTACGGTTTTTGTTGCCAGACCTTACACTGTTCGTCTCTCTCTTCCCACCTCACCCTCCGCAATAGCAGCAACAAGCCAAAGCTATGAGCGCTGGTGCTTAGATCACTTTCAGGGTGGAGGGGACGCCTATTTTTTATTTGCATGAGCAGCACAATGGCTTAGTGGTGAGGAGTTTGTATGTTCTCCCCGTGTTTGCGTGGGTTTCCTCTGTGTGCTCTGGTTTGCTCCCACAGTCCAAAAACATACTAGTAGGTTAATAGGCTGCTAACAAAATTCACCCTAGTCTGCGTTTCTGTCTGTGTGTGTCTATATTAGGGAATTTAGACTAAGCCCCAATGGGGCAGGGACTGATGTGAGCGAGTTCTCTGTGCAGCGCTGCGGAATTAATGGCGCTATATAAATAAATGGTGATGATGATTTATTTAAGTCATGTCAGGAATCATCATAATCAACATTACAGATGCATATATGCATCAGTGTCCAGGTATGACTTAGTCGCATTTAGAGTACGCCATTACTGTACTTGGCCCACACTTACACACCCCTTCCCTCCCCCGTTCTGCCTCTCTAAGCAATGGGCGTCTGGTTGTAGATAAGTAGCTCAACTAGCACATGGACGTACTATATGTCTACACATTTTTTGGCGCACAAGTGCAGTACGGAAATGTGTATTTTACACACAAAAAAAAAACCCAACAAAAGGTCCAACTTAGTATGTGTTCACGGCATTCCTGGCACGACTGAATATTACACCACAGAAAATGGTTGTGGGAAGTCTAATCAATCAACTCCCTTAAAAAACTAATATCACTTGTTCTTAAGTAGCTAAGTAAATTGTGCAGCCAGTTAGATCTGCAGAGCTGAAAAGTGTGACGTCAGCAGCAAATTTAACATCTATGTGGATTCTTATCCTGGCAGCTGCCCAGCACAGAGCTCTCCTTTAGGTTTACCCATCTTGATTTATTTGGAATAGCCTTGTAGCCGATCACATTATGCTCCATGATTGGGCAACCTCCGGCATGCCAGCCAACTGAAGATGTAGTATAGTCATAGTTGAAATGCTTAAAAATGGCCATTCTGGTTCACAAAATGCATTTAGAAAATAAGTGAAAACAAACCGTATTGTCTAGACATTACATGTGATATCCAGTTTTGAAAGGTGTGATGCATACTGACCAATGGTGTGGGCTCTGAAATTCTTGGAATGTGGAAGAGCTCAGGGGACCACCTACAGTGCAATAAATAAAATTGAATTGTCACTTTAAGGTTTTCCATTTACAAAGCCAGTTCTGTACTTGGCAGTTTTCCCCATTCTGATACCTTTTATCCCGAGGCCGCCCACACAGTTAAACTCCGATAACACGGTCAGAGCTGCCAAAACAGAATTAAAGAAAACTTACGCTGTGTCAGTTTAGCAAAACTGTTTTAACTAAGTAATATACATGACAGCATCCCTACTTGGTGTTTAAGATCCAGCATTATGGAGGCCACATTAAACTGAAGTGTCTCTCTGGTGGTACAGCAGAGACAATGGTACTGAATGGTTCAAGGAAAACTGAGGTTTTCAAATGAGATGAAAAAATTGAAAGTCTCACTTCTCCTGAGTTTAGTAATGTACAAGTCCAATTTTTGTATTTACAAAAACAATTGTTCAGCTTTATTGAGTACTCAACACAAAACAGCCCAAACAAGTTAGCTAATATAGAATATATCATCTTCATCATCAGCTATTTATATAGCGCCACTAATTCCGCTGCGCTGTACAGATAATTCACTCACATCAGTCCCTGCCCCATTGGAGTTTACAGTCTAAATTCCCTAACATATACACACACACACACACACACACGCACACAGAGACTAGGGTCAATTTTGAAAGCAAACAATTAACCTACTAGTATGTTTTTGGAATTTGGGAGGAAACTGGAGCACCTGGAGGAAACCCACGCAAACACAGGGAGAACATACAAACGCCACACAGATAAGACCATGGTGAGGAATTGAACTCATGACCCCAGCGCTATGAGGCAGTAGTGGTAACCACTTAGCCAACATGCTGCCCATATTATATTGTAAAGTGCTATAAAAGGAAGTAATTGCAACACTACATTTGTTAAGCATTTTAGTGGCTTTAACAAACTCTGAGTCATTTACTATGTTTTATGTGCAAGAGGAGACAAAATGTACGCAAGAATGGAAAAACTTAAAAAGGTTCAGCGGTATAGTTTAGTTAGTTCCTGGCACAGCATATGGCATTCAAACTAAGCAACCTCTTTTCATTAAAGGCTTGCAATCGTCTGTGAAGAAAAATATTCAATGATGTCCTCTTTATACTTCAGAACACCTTTATAAATGTACCTTAGTGTGTGCCGAATACAGAAGTGTATGATGCATCCTTGTCACATGATTTCCCATAACATTAGAACAAATGTAGCTGAAGAAGAAGCTTAACATAATCAAATCAGTTTCTTTCCTTAGCCAGTTGGCTCCAAGACCTCTTACCAACCTATGTTGCATTAAACGCCAATGACACAGAGTGCTTGCATTTGCAGGTGGGGAGACGAGGGAGATGAAGTACACACCACTTACCCTGATGTGATAAAACTGTAAGTAAATGGAACATGCAGCTTCAGAAACAATGTGTTACAAGCCTTCCCTTTAGGTTGTAAGCTCTCATGAGCAGGGCCCTCTTTCCTTGTGTGCTCCTTCTACTGTTCCTTCACCCTCTGTACCTCTTGGCCTGCTTCGCTAGCCCTGTTTTCTTAAGCTTCGGCCTTCTTCTTGCTGATTTCTACCATCCCTTTCACTATCTGTCAGATATAATCTGATTTGCTTTACCCTGTCACCTGTGTTTGTATATTTTTGTTGTGTCTTGCTTCTGTTTTCTGTATATGTAATGTACGGCGCTGCGGACCGTTTGTGGTGCCTTATAAGTCAAAAATAATAATAATAATACTAATAATAATAAGCCAAACACACCCGACCACAGAGGCAAATGCTGGTGGATAATGGGTTCCATTGTACAGTCATGGCCAAAAGTTGAGAAGGACACAAATATTATTTTTCACAAAGTCTGCTGCCTCGGGTTTTATGATGGCAATTTGCATGTACTCCAGAATGTCATGAAGAGTGATCAGATGAATTGCAATTCATTTCAAAGTCCCTCATTGCCAAGACAATTATCTTCATCCCAAAAACAACATTTCCACTGCATTTCAGCACTGCCACAAAAGGACCAGCTGACATCGGGTCAGTTATGCTCTCATTAACACAGGTGAGTGTTGACGAGGACAAGGCTGGAGATCACTCTGTCATGCTGATTTGAGTTAGAATAACAGACTGGAAGCTTTAAAAGGAGGGTGGTGCTTGAAATCATTGTTCTTCCTCTCTTAACCTTGGTTGGCTGCAAGGAAACACGTGCAGTTATCATTGTGTTGCACAAAAAGGGTTTCACAGGCAAGGATATTGCTGCTAGTAAGATTGCACCTAAATCAACCATTTATCGGATCATCAAGAACTTCAAGGAGAGAGGTTCAATAGCTGTGAAGAAGGCTTCAGGACACCCAAGAACATTCAGCAATTGCCAGTACCGCCTCCTAAAATTGATTCAGCTGCGGGATCGGTGTACCACCAGTGCAGAGCTTGCTCAGGAATGGCAGCAGGCAGGTGCGAGTGCATCTGCAAGCACAGTGAGGTGAAGACTTTTGAAAGATGGCCTGGTGTCAAAAAGGCCAGCAAAGAAGCCACTTCTCTCCTGGAAAAACATCAGGGACAGACTGATATTCTGCAAAAAGTACAGGGATTGGACTGTTGAGGACTGGGGTAAAGTAATTTTCTCTGATGAATCCCCTTTCAGATTGTTTGGGGCATATGGAAAAAAATGCTTGCCTGGAGAAGGAAAGGTGAGCACTACCATCAGTCCTGTGTCATGCCAATAGTAAAGCATCCTGAGAGCATTCTTGTGTGGGGTTGCTTCTCAGCCAAGGAAGTGGGCTCACTCACAATTTTGCCTGAGAACACAGCCATGAATAAAGAATGGTACCAAAACATCCTCCAAGAGCAACTTCTCCCAACCATCCAACAACAGTTTGGTGACGAACAATGCCTTTTCCAGCATGACAGAGCACATTGTCATAAGGCACCAGTGATAACTAAGTGGCTAGGGGATCAAAACATTGAAATTGTGGGTCCATGGCCTGGAAACTCCCCAGACCTTAATACCATTGAGAACTTGTAATCAATCCTCAAGAGGTGGGTGGACAAACAATAACCCACAAATTCTGACAAACTCCAAGGATTGATTAGGCTGGAATGGACGGCTATCAGTCAGTATGTGGCCCAGAAGTTCATTGACAGCATGCCAGAGCGAACTGCTGGGGTCTTCAAAAAGAAGGGTCAACACTGCAAATATTGACTCTTTGCATAAACTTAATGTCATTGTCAATAAAAAGCCTTTGACACTTTTTATATGCTTGGAATTTTACTTCAGTATACCATACCAACATCTGACAAAAGGTATAAAAACACTGAAGCATCAAACTTTGTGAAAACCAACACTTGTGTCATACTCAAAACTTTTGGTCATGACTGTATTTTGAATCCAGTGGGTAAGGGATCAATACAATGAGCTACCATAATAAGGTAAATAGTAGGTATTTGTAGCTGGCTTCTTCATGAAAAGTAATAGCATAAAAACCTTTGTTTTTGGCCCTATAACTGAAACAAATCTTCCATATTGGGATTTGGTATCTTTACGCTAGGGAGAAGTTACCAATTAAACTGTAGGGTATATTTATTAGGGTGTACGAATCGCAGGAAGACAATCTTAGAATAGCAATTAAAACGTACATTACATACCTTAAACCAAAAGGTATATTTTTACTTTATTTTGAAAATAAATTTTACAGGTGGATCTTCCCATTAACCATCTTAATAGATAACAATTTCCCCTCATATTGCCATGTTTTTATTAACCATTAATTTCAGACCCAGAAAAGATTTGTCATACAGTTTCGGATAGGCCATTGTGATTATAATTATTTTGTAGAATTATTAGTTTCATAGACAGCATAACTGTATGAACAGCAATACACTTATTTCATATAAAGACATTACTAAACATATAAATACAGGAGAGAATATGAAAAGACTTAATTCAGGTCCTGAACTTTACAATAAGGTTGATCTATTTATTTACTGCTACACAGCTTGACCAGTATAACAAACTAATGTTTTTAAATATGTTCCACTGCACAATGTCATTTTTTGCAAAGAAAATCCTGAATAATTAGATCCTGAACTGCATCAGTTAATATTGGTCTTGAAAGGTCGCAAAAAAAGGTAAAATACTTAAAGGGACACTAAATCTAAAATCAAACTATAAAACAGACGTCCTTAAAATGAGAAAAATGTATGCTAGGTGATGAGCAGCACCTTTTGTTGTGTCCGGTGAGAGCGCCATGGGGGAAACAGTGCAGCATAAAGATCAATAGATCACTATATTGTGCTGTGTGTTATCCACACAGAAAGCTGTGATGTATGTGGCACATAGAGACCACAAGGAGAAGCAGACATTTTCTTGCATCCCTGTACAGATGAACAGCAACGAGATATGCAATCATGGACATGAATTGATCACTATTATGCACTATTTCTCCTGCAATTTACTTGTGCTTCAGCTTGGAATACAGCAAGATAAATTATTTATCTGAATAAGACTGACATTGCATGTCAGCATTGGACAAATTGCATGAGTCAGGCAGCAATCTTGACTGCTTGCCTCTGATCTTTGAGAGTCATTTCTGTTCACGTTAATGAATGTACATCTTTTCTGACCCTTTCAAGTATAATGCTGGATTCTATATGCGACTTGCTACTGAATTCTATTTTTTTGTTTCTCCAGTTGCATGTAAACCTAGACACAATGATCCTTCTGAGCACCAGGATCTGTTTGTAGTTTGGCCAAATTTGTCCAAACGGCCTAATAACATAGAGGGCTGTTGTTGTTGACAGATGACCACACACACTGACCAACAGTGGTTATCCAGGGTTTGATGACCAGATTTACAGGCATATCTAAAAAGGGTCCTATCACAGTCATTAGAATAATTCCTCAGCATCACCCTCATTTCATGGGTGCACACATGTTGATAGGCCAATTTCACAGTATTGTATAGTGTTTCGCCAGCATAATTGTGTTACCTGTCATAGTGCGAGTTATTGCACTATTTGGACTACCACTGCAATGGACTTACAGGAAATCTGGTATGAAATATACTTCTTTCTGGTGGGCCTTCAAATTGTACCTCTCTATTAGAATCTCTAAAGTTATAAAAATATATGTGAATTAATAATAGTAGTAGGTGGACATTAGCTTGTTAAAAAATTACAATAAGAGAACAAAATGCTGCCAATGCATTTTAGGAACAACCTCTACTAATATGCCCCGTAATAAGTTGAACGCCTTTGTTGCAGTGCCCACATTTCTTGTTGGATTTGGTCTCTCCCCGAAAAACAATTTTCATGGTCAAAAAGGCATCTCTTTCTTGCCACTACTCAATAGGAAGTTTCAAACAATTATACACATGCTACATTAAATCAGCAAGTGTATGGACCTCAGGGTTTCCTCTCAGTCCCTCGTGCATTATGGGTATAAACATTTATTCAACCAACTCGGACTAAACAATAGGTTTTCCTCTGGAAATGACTGCATAAGAATTCAGTGAACAGCTGTGAATATTATCACAGAATTGACTCATGTAATATCCGTCTCCATGGAGAATTACAGTCCTTGGTTACAATACACAAAGAGGTTACATTGGGTAGCAAAGATGGGAAGAAATAAAATCCAGAAAAAGGAATGATACTTTCTTCATTTTTGAAAGTCATGAGCATGTGTGCTCTAGATTGTCAAGAGAAGATGTCTTGTCTGCATGTTTAAAATTATAAATGGAAGCCACTGTCTGACTTGGTCCCAACATTTTCTATTGCCTTAATACAGTAAGCAGTAGGGAACATGAGGGTGAGGATTTAGCAGAGGCAAAGGTCTCAGGGGAGAGAATCAAGCTATTTCACTTAAAAGAATAGATTTGAAGCAGGGATTTATAGTGAGAAGAGACCGGAGTTTTCCTTTCAAACCAAGAGGACACTGTTTCTTACCTAGTATAAATACAATGAAATCCTTTAACTTACTTCTAGGTCAAACCAGTTTAGATGCAACATTCACTTTTCCTAGCAAGTTAGAAAAGCAGGTTTCTGCTAAACAAAAACATTGATTCAATACTAAAACTAAATTCACCTAATATGGTAGTGGCCAGACTTTAAAAGCAGTAAAATATAGTGGTGAATTATGACAAACAGAACAGCGCAGAGCAATAGTCAAAGCAGCTTATTTTTACTCTGTAAAGACCTATAATTTGTAAGACATTGCCAAAATCTCAAGACCATGGAACCACCACCACATGTGAAGACAGCATCAGACATTTTGACAAACCTCCAACTTTATAGACAAAACATATTTTATATCCATAAAGAAATTAAAATGACTGAAACGGAGCATTGAGACTCCCAACTAAAAGAATCTCCTGAGGTATAATGTGTAACTCTGGCTAAAGTCTCTTCTACCAGTAACTATTCTGATTATCATCTCCCTGTTAGGCAAAGTGAAGCTAATTAGATAGCATTCAAGTATACTGCAAAACATTCAGCGCAATGTGCCAATAACAGTATGGATGACTATTTTGGTTGGTTTAGGTCAAATTGCCAATAATGAATCAAGTGTGATGGCTCAAAACTACTGGCAATCCCAACTAACATCTGATCATTGGCCAACAGCACTCATTAGGACCCACAGGATCCAGCCGTTTGTGGTAACGCCAATTTGGCTGCGCATGTAGATGGTCTGTCAAACACTCAGGTCAAACACCTAACCCTGTCCATATATGGATACTTATTCCCAGATATACTACTCACACCAAAGCACCCTCACAACTGGCTCAATCTCCATTATCAGCCACACTCTTGCTTCAGCTGTGCCCTCTTCTAAACAGTATATAAGCTGTTGTCATGAGCAAATCCCTCCTTACCCTTTCTTTTCATGTCTGTATTGTCTATCTTACATGCCCCTGTGGTACCTTATGATTTATCAAGGCACAAATAAAAATTTGTATTTTATTTTATATCAACCAATACCACCAAAACCTACATCTTTAATTGTGGGTGGAGTTAGCCTTTAAGGAGCCAGGGAGATATGAATTTATTTACCTCAAAAGTTAGGCACCAGCAGCCATTTTGTTAAATACATTAGCTATGTGAATGCCATTATAGAGGACAATAAGTTGTATCTAATCTCATTATCTAGCACAGTTGTGTGTCGATGTCAAGCATCACCATGTCTGTTGTGATGCAATTCTTTTACAACTATATATTTTCATATTGCATTAATTTGCATTAAATGTGTATATCCTATAAGCAAGCTCACCACTGAACTTCCTTACAAAGCTTTAACACAGAGGCAACAAAAAAAATTCAGACAAAAGATATTTTAAATTATGTACATTTGTTCCACAGAAGCCGCTTACAGTATTAGTAGACCAAACGCTGGTACCCGCTTCCAAAACACTGAATATCATCAAATCCTCCTGCTTATCTTTTACATCAGTAAACAAAAAACACACAGACCAAAGTAAACCAACAATTCAGATGTTATGGTAAACAGATTCCTCTAAGCAAAAAGTAACCATGATAAAAAGAAGCCCAAAACAATTCAGTTCCTTCACAATAGTGTAACATTTGCAGGGAAATAAGAACAGATAATTGCTCTCCTCAATGATGCATTTCAAATGGTAAGCAGAGGGTTATGTTTACTTTTATTGATTGTGCTCACGTTTTTAAATGTTGCCTTCAAAACTTACAGCATTCGTTATTATGAAACTAAGAGGTTACATTTTGACAGTTTTAGATGGGTTTGTTGCTATTGCAGTCATGTTTATGTCAGTTGACTATTAAACTTGAACTTTTCCATCAAAACACATTTAAACATATAGAAAAATAAGTTAACTGCGTACATTAAGTTACATAATTGCTTATGTGGGCCGGATATATCAAGTGTACAAAGTAGAAGCATGAATGAACTGTAACATTAACTCTAGTACATGGTGCTGATGGGAATCAGCCATATCTGCAACTAATGCCAAGACAACCCAGGACATTTGGCATGAGAATGTATATCATGTTAGATAGCTATGTGACTGTAAATATACAATGACAAGTATCTGTTGTCAGTGGCCAATAAAGGCAGCTATTTGTTTGAAATGGTCTTACAGTGTCATAAAAAGAAAAAAAAAATTGAGGCAAGAAACAAATCTGCAAATGTTACCAAAATGAGTCCACACAGTCAGGGCAAATGCATTTTGACAGCTACATGCCAATATTTTTGTTTTATTAAATGGGATAACATGCTTTTCAGAGATATACAGAGGTACTGTATATTTATGGAAAACTGTGAATCTGATCTGTTATGAGCTACAACTCATTTTCTGCACATTTACCTGTGCAGTAGGTTACAGAAGTGTCCACCAGTGATTGACAGGTTTCAGTACAAGCCTACACTATTCATAATCATCAGTTGTGTGTCTTAATATCTAGCATCACTCTAATGAGGAGGGTGTATATAACAATGAATCTAGTGCTACCTCTAGTTTAAAACCCAAACACTGTTATATTTATTAAACATGGAGTTAAGTTACCTCTATCTTAAGAACAGTTAGATCCACTTCTATAGAATTCCATCTTTAAGTGCAATTACAGCAATGACTTGTGTATACCATATACCAGAGAATAGGGAAAAAGGGTGGGAATACTTTAGGTGCCAGTATAGAAACAAAGTTACTAGTTACTGTAGATATAATGCTATGCAACATAAAGTTATGTATATATAAGTTTATTGAAATAAAATCAGCACATAAATGTCTAGTGTCAAACCTGCACATGTCATTACCCAGATGCCAGAAAACAGCAATGCTACTTAGGACTATGTATATTGATATATTTAGAATGATTTTGAATATAAATTTATTTTCATCTAAATGTATCTAGGTCATTAATTTAGGTGTACAAGAAAACCCCAGGTGTGCAGATTGGCATACCTGTAGTGCCCTTACTAGTAGGGTACAGTAAATAGGATACATAACATTGGAGACTGCATCGCTACCCCATAAACAAAAACTTAGAATGTAAATGAATACTGCAGGATACTATAAACATATATTTAGCAGGATCACTGCTATGCCATCCATGCAGAGACAGAAAGAGTACCTCATATGTCTATAAACTTTGCCAATATAGACACAGTCGCATGTGTGTATGTATGGATAGATATGAGATAGACAGTGTATACAGATGCATATAAGATTCAGTACATAAAAGCCACATATACAATGTAACAAGTCTTAAGACTGCTGTGTGCATTACATTCCCTACAGGTGATGCTAAGAAGAATGACAGCTAATAAACCTGTCATATAACCTGCATCTGTCCAGCTGTAGAGACTACAAAGATAGGACATATAGTTCCACCAGTGCTGGAGACACTGACTGCCTGACACTGTTCAGTGAGGTGTGAGTGTACATCTACATGAGTGAGAGTACATGAGTGAGGTGTGAGTGTACATCTACGTGAGTGAGAGAACATGAGTGAGGTGTGAGTGTACATCTACATGAGTGAGAGTACATGAGTGAGCTGTGAGTGAGAGTACATGAGTGAGCTGTGAGTGAGAGTACATGAGTGAGCTGTGAGTGAAAGTACATGAGTGAGGTGTGAGAGTACATGAGTGAGCTGTGAGTGAGAGTACATGAGTGAGGAGTGAGTGAGAGTACATGAGTGAGGTGTGAGTGAAAGTACATGAGTGAGGTGTGAGAGTACATGAGTGAGCTGTGAGTGAGAGTACATGAGTGAGGAGTGAGTGAGAGTACATGAGTGAGGGTACATGAGTGAGGAGTGAGAGTACATGAGTGAGGTGTGAGTGTGTACATGAGTGAGCTGTGAGTGAGAGTACATGAGTGAGGTGTGAATACATGAGTGAGCTGTGAGAGAGAGTACATGAGTGAGGTGTGAGTACATGAGTGAGCTGTGAGAGAGAGTACATGAGTGAGGTGTGAGTACATGAGTGAGCTGTGAGAGAGAGTACATGAGTGAGGTGTGAGTACATGAGTGAGCTGTGAGAGAGAGTACATGAGTGAGGTGTGAGTACATGAGTGAGCTGTGAGTGAGGAGTAAGTGAGTGTACATGAGTACATGAGTGAGTGCACATGACACCTGCGGGCAGGGCCGGGCACTACACACAGGACACACTGAGGCTACAGCCGGGTACCTGGATGACAGTTTATCCCCGTACGTCTTCTCCCTCTGAGGTCCCCGCTGCTCTGCAGCTCACACATTCCCGGCTCCGATGCCAGCTGATGTCACGTGGTGTGAAATTCTTCGGCACGCCCCCTCCCCATGTGCAGGGTGTGTGTGTAAGTGTTGTGCATGGAGGGCGTAACGGGCTCCAGGCGCTTGGCCAATTAGATCCCTCGAGGAGGGAGCAATGATTTAAGCATCCAGGCGAAGCGCGAGCGTGTCAGCAGCTGCTGGGGAGCTCGTGCATGCGGCGCGTTCCCGCCCTTCTCTTGGTCACCTAGTTAACCCTTTAGTTGCCGGTTTTTGGTATTCTGAGATATGCAGCGCTATTAAAATGTAAATTGGTAGTATTTCATTCACCTGAATATTTCTGGGGTATTATTATTATCATTTATTTAAGTAGCGCCTCTAATTCTGCAGCACTGTACAGAGAACTCACATCCGTCACTAAACAGGTTATGGTTGGGCATTGAACTCATGACCCTAGTGATATAAAGGCAGAAGTGCTAACCATTTAGCCACTGTGCTGCCCTGCAAACTGCACATTCAGGGCAAACTGCACATTCAGTAGATCTCTTGTTAATACAATTTGTTAAAATATTTTTCCAGTTTTGGTGCTTATTTGATGCACATGAATAAAAGATAAAATAGCATGTTAGGATGATGGTGAGGTGAGACGTGTAACCATGCTGCAGAATGACAGGGTCTGTGTGGGCAGAATTTGTTACCAACGAAGTATTCAAATATTATTTTAGATTTTTACCTGTTTGCAGTTCTCCCCTCAAAAATTATGTTATCTGCGATGAAGCGCGTCATGGGGGCCCCCACCTCGCCCACTGCTCAGGATGTGGGAGAATTGCCTTCTCTCCCAGAATTCCGGAGTTGGTAAGTATGGCATAGTTGCCAAGACTCGGTTCCCTGGCGCTACTGTCAGCAGTGGGAGGACTCTTACCGCTCACCAGGCCAGTGTAGGGTGCTTCTGCCGTGTAAACCAGAACTTGGGCTTCCAGTTCCAGATTTCCAAAAATATATAATAAAGGTTTGTTTGTTTATTTTAAAAATAGATTTAAAAAAGTAAAATATCTTTATTTTTTAAAAAAGCAGTAATCCATGCTTTATTTTGAACTTTTACAGATGGAGTTGAGTATCCTGTGCTCCATATGATCAGCGGGTTCCAAAGTAGTCTTCTTTGGGTCAGGGCTGGTGGCCTTTCAATACCTGTGACTACGGACTGAAAGACTTGGGGCACCACACAGGTTAGGGTCCTTGGCGGGCTTTGGTAAACTTTTAGGTGCTATATTTTGCTAGAATGGTCTTTTTAACTGAAGTTAGATAATTGCTTTCGGTGCCTTGGTCAGGCCAAGTCCCTGTATGTCTTTCTTTTTAAACTCTTAATGTATAATGGTCATTGATCTTAGGGTCATCTTTCCATTATACTGGGACCCCTGGGGTGAAATGAGCCAGCTTTGTGGGTGCTATTTGCCTGCCACTGTCATGTCCATGCATGACATTTTTCAGTCATATGCTGGAGGTAATATGAGCACCCCAACGGTATTTTAAAGTTGGCTCCTATGTCTGGGGTGGCAAAGTTGTCTTAACAGTGGTCCAAAACTTGTCAATGAAACTGTTCCCAAAGGCCTAGAATGGTCGAGGATAGCTGCAGAGCTTTTATGTTTTGGGCTAGTTGACTTTGGGAAAGAGGAATAATCTGTTTTTGCACACAACCCTCTGTCCCCATCCCTCACCCATAGAAGCAGCAGCCTTGGGGTGAGGGGGTTACACGGCCAACTCTCCGCTCATTTATCATATTGTAGTTAACCTCACTCATCAAAATAAAATCTTGTTTCTGCATTGCTACTTGAGGTGCATCTGTATATCTGTGTGCCTACTTTGTACTTAACTAGAAATGCTTTCCCTCCACCCAAGTCCTCCCAGCTGTGCAAACTTCTTTTCTGCAAATACGTCCTCTTGCTCAGAAAAATGATGCACCCAGGCAAAAATCTAGATTAAAGTCATGAACGTTGAGTCGAAAGTAGCATTTGTGCTGAGGAGCTAGCATTTTGCATTTCATAAATGACCTCCACTATTTTCATACTAAGTGGAAGTTGAAATCTCTCCAAGATCTCCAGTGCCAACAACACTTTCTTCTCACAGCTATCAGAGCCAGCGGTGTGTCAGTGGCGCACGCAGGGGGGGTTTCTGGGTCTCCATATCGGCACTCTAGTATACAGCAGCCACGGCGCTGTCTAAGAAGCGTCCGAGGCGATGCTGTATTGTATACAGCGCCGCGGCTGCTGTATACTACAGTGCAGCCGAAACGGAGCTTGCGAGCATGCGCGGGCGCATGCACGGCAGGTCTCTATGGTTTGTTTTTTTTCGGGGGTGGAAACCCCCCCATAAAAATCCTCTGTGCGCCCCTGTGTGTAGTTACAATTCGGTAACATACGTGTTCTCAAATAACAGGGGTGGTACAAATTTGGACAACTCCTTCAAGATATGAGTGAGACTATGCCAAAAATGTCACTAGTGGCACTATATTAGACTTGTTGTAATATTAAGTACAGGTTCCCAATGTTCAGCTGTTGTCCTTTACTGCGATGAAACGTATTTTTTAATTATTTAATTATCACAAGACAGTGGTGGAGGTGGGGGTGTATACGGTGGTATGCCATACCGTCACTTCTCCAACTGCCTTCATTGTAAAATTATCAAATTACCTTCACATGCATTTTTCATAGCACTTTCATACATATAATGTACAATTCGACAATTATTATTATTAAAAAATCATCATCTCCTAAGTTTACTGATTTGGCAGTGTGGGCTCTAAAGGTTTAAGCAGAATATGCTGTTTACTTGCAGTTTGGTTTGTTCAGTTTGATCAACACTGCAACTTACTAATCCAACAGGGAGGTCTCTAAAGATGGGAAAATAAATTTTCTCTATCGCACTGATTATGGGAAATACCATCGTTAATATTCTAATCGCAGATTGTTCTGTTGAGATATAAGAGGGGTGCTACCAATAATTAATGCTTAATACAAAGGGAAGGATAGACTAGAAGTTAATTGGTTTGGTGCACTAGAATTCCCAAATCAAGTCCTTGAAAAAGCTTAGCGAAACGCGCGTCGGCGGTATCCTGGATGCTTGCACTACTTAGTTTGATTGCTTTATCATTAGAATAGACCCTTTGATTGCTGACATGCTGCAAAAATGCCCTACATAAATATATGAGGCAACGTGGATAAGATTACTACACCATAGAATAGTAACTTCTATACAGTGTTACATAGTATCGATCAGTCTATCTTAGGGTACTTAGTAAGAGAGGCAATATATGATAGCTTCATATAAGCATTAGATTATATCAGATCTCCTCGGATATATGAGCATATATATTTAGACATCTTCAGAACTACTCAGCATTATATTATGCCCAATTTTATTTCTGACATTATTAATAGATATTGTCCTCCTCTAACATAATAGAAGTAAAGTAGCAGTACATCCAGAGTTTTAATTCACATTGTTCACATATTATCACTAATTATATCGCTAATTTTAATCCTATTTTACTATGTTTTTAATAAAAGTTATATTTTATTTATCTGAAATTCTATCAACTATTTTGACTATACTGGTCTCTAAAGTTATCAGATGCAACTCAATGACTCTATTCATTAAACAGAGAAAAGCCTATCTCCACTAATAATCTGTGTTTTTGACGAAGATAGGGCTTCACCCTATCTATCCAAAGGTCACCAATATCGCTGGAGGTAACTTTTATCACTATTAGGAGGAAGCCTAATTAGCAAGAATCGTGGAGGTACAAGTAGCACTGCAATACTTCTGTTATTGCCATCCCATTTATTTGATTGTCATTGCAATCAGCGACAATAGATAACCTGCCTCATTACCATGTATTGGGAAACATGCCTGTGAGTGTGAATAGTGTTACTATATTTGCATCAGGTCCATTGCTTGTTGAGCTGTCACAGGGTCTCTTGTGTTATATTTGTATACTAGCTCTGGCTCCAACAACAAACTGACTTAACTAATTGCCATTTCCCCAGAGAGACTGGGTCAGCGGACAGACCTCTATAGACACCAGACACAGCCCCTCATAGAAGGCAGAGCTGATCACACATGATCACTCTAAAGCCTACCAAAACTTGTAGCCCCGAATCCTGGCCTCTGTCAATCACAGTAGCACATTGCACAAACAATAATAAATATTGACAGGAAAAAACTTGCATTACAGTATATCCAGTAATATAGGCAAATCGTACCCAATGTACACAGAAAGTCCTATATGTATCACATGTGGGTCCCACTTTGCACAAAAGTAGCATATCCAGTTGTTTTCAATTCTAAACAAAATAATAATTTTAAACATTTACAATGGTACAAATGATGCAGTTCAAGGATTTTTTATATTTTTATATTTTACAGTTGGGGAGGCAAAATTTAAGCTCAGGATAATTTTAGATAGATTTACAGTTTGGAATTTAGAGTTAAAGCTTAGAGTAAGATCATCAACATCAGCAGCTTTTGATATAGCGCCACTAATTCCGAAGCACTCACGCGCATCAGTCTCAGTGGCGCACGTAGGGGGGGTTTCTGGGTCTCCAGAAACCCCTCCCTTACGCTAACGATATGTCCCATGTAGCGGCACTGTACTTTACAGCAGCCGCAGCGCTGTCAAAGAAGCGTCCGCGGCGGTGCTATATTGTATACAGCACCGCCGCGGACGCTTCCTTGACAGCGTCGGGGCTGCTGTATAGTACAGTGCTGCCTGCCGAAATGGAGCTGCTGCGTATGCTGAGCTCTCTCGTTTTTCTCTTTTTTTCTGGTGCGGGAGGGGGGGGGAAACCCTCCCCCCCTAATAATCCTGCGTGCGCCCCTGAGTCTTTGCACCATTGGAGCTTACAGTCTAAATTCCCTGTCTCACACACACACACACACACACAGAGACTAGGGTTAATTTGATAGCAGCCAATTAACCTACCAGTATATTTTGGAATGTAGGAGGAAACCCATGCAAACACAGGGAGAACTTACAAACTCCACACAGATAAGGCCATGGTCGGGAATCAAACTCTAGTGATGTGAGGCAGAGGTGCTAACCACTAAGCCACCATGTTGCACCAAGATTTGAGATTATGTTTATTATATTATGGTAGAGGTCAATATATTATTTTAATATTTTGACCAAGGATGATTGGAGTAATAAGTCAGTACCTTGAAAGATGATGGTTCAAGACACTAGTATAGAAGCTTCCTATGGTCTATGGTGGACATTTGGCTCTTTATTATTGTTAATATTCAATAGAGTTCTATATTAGACACATGGGGCAGATTCAAGAAGAACGCGGAGCATACATCATTTACGTTTGCTTGCGGCTCACAGTCCTAAGGTGGACTTGTACTTTTAAGATTTTAAGTTAAATCTGGAACTGTCCTGGGGCGATGGGAACATTAGGATACTTGGCTGCTCTACTAATAATTACAGGATTTTTTTCTTTCAATTTTCACGCCTGTGTGCACCTCTATAACTCCCTCATTGGAACTCTTATATGTAATAAAGCAATAGAAAAAAAGAAAAATAATTTACAACAGGGGGGCTACAAGCTCCCTTGAAACCAGGTGAAAAATTGATATTCTGGCTGCAAATGGGAAATGTCTGAATGCTGGCACTTGAGATGTACTGTATGATTGAAGATATCTGTCTCCCTGTAATTCCAAATCAGTTCATTATATTGTTTGATCTCTGGCTTCTCTGAGGCATGTCCATGTTTCAGCACCTGCACAATCTGTATCAGAACGTTGGCACGACACTTAGAGAGAGGTACAGGGCCTCATTTAGAGATAGGAGCAAAGAAAACAATTTGCACATTGGCAAGTCCATGAAGGGGGATGCAAATTTAAAATGTGGTCACAGTTTTAGAGTTTGAAGGGGCCTGTCCTAGATCAAATCTAAATTGCAGTGTAAAACTAAAGCCGACCAGTTCTTCTGACTGAATCATTAAGGAGAGCAGGGCAAAAAGGGAGTAAATTTGATCTTGGACAAGCCATGTTAAATGCAAGAGGTGCAAATTAGTTTATTATTTTGCACATAAATAAAATACTGCTTTTTTGTCTTTTTGTCATGCAGCACACAAATACTTGACCACTTTGTTTTTGCACTGAAATTTAAACTTGATCTAGGAAATGCCCTACCGTAACTATAAATCTGTCCCCACATTTTAAACTTACCTCCCACTCCCACTAATGCTATATTAGCATTACACTAAGCACCTTATCTTAATTGCCTTGTTTCCTATATAATCTGACCCTATGGTGTGATTTCTGTGCCTATCAGGTCCAGATTTGGCATTCGACACCTAGGCCTGTGTCATGGTCTACATTTCAGAATGCATTGGTGTAAACTATTTAAGCGGACTAATTTTGAACATTTATAACAAATGCCGCCAGATGTAGTTTGCTGGGCACTGATAAAATGTAGTAGTAAATTTCTATCAATTGCTCATAGTGTTATGTGACATTATTTAAATATGTCACACCACAGTCTGCACAGTAACGCCTGCGGAAATTGACAACATGCAGAGATCTTACCTGATAAGAAGGAAACCACTGGAACACCAACAAATAGAACAATAAACAAAGGCAGGAATCCCACACCTGAACTGTTCGGTTTACTTGATTGCTGTGTACTCTCTCTCAGCAGCTGTAAGGGGCAAACAGAACAAATCCCTCCCCACACGCCACCCTACTCACTGGAATACTAGAGTAGATAGGGGAGAACAGCAGCACACAGCAAGCAGTAGCAAAAGGACATTACAAAACACTTCACACAGTACAATGGATCACACAATGTTATAGGAGCCATGTCTGGCCTACCTTTACCGGTGGCCTGACTGCAGAGTGCAGAAGCACAGGACACAGGGATAATTAATGGATCTTATGTGACCACTACAAGCTTGAGCACTACAAAGGGGATTTGGTGGGAAAATAGGGACCCACAGGCCTAGTGACTGTAAAATATGGCCATATGCTATGCCTGACTAGTGTCCCCTTTCTTAGGCTCTGAGCCTAGCTAAACTGTTGCCCAGGGTTTAAGTCTAACTTAATTGCAGGGCAGGTTTGTAGCCTGAAATACTGTGCTCAAATGTTAAATATATGGCCTACAATAAAACTAAGGGGTCCTTGTGTCAGTCTACCCCTGCCACGGGCAGTGTCGGACTAGGGCAAGAAGGGCCAACCAGGGAAACCAATGACTGGGCCTACCTAATATCATGTAGCGCTGAAAAGGGAGTGTGGGGGGGTCTGGTGCAATTAAGACGTGGTTATCATTTTAGACAAATTATAGACAATTACACAGGCAAAACTGTGTGCACTACTGTTAGGTGCACGCAGCTTGGCCTTCACATGCAATACAGTGTGAAGCGGGACATACCTCTCAACTGTCCTTGTAGTTGGACCAAATCCTGACTAAACAAGACAGTCACCCAAATTTGTGACTGCCCCACCAGATTCAGGACAGTTGGCAAACTCCCTGTCAGACTATACAGCTGGAGGTCCCCTGAGACTGTCAAAAGTGTTAACAATAGATAAAAGCTTTTTTTTTTTTTTTTTTTAAAAAGCATCGGGCCCCCCCAGCCCGAGCACTGTTAACCCTAGTGCTGCCAGCCTACTGCTGGTTACGTGAAAATCGGGGAAAAATTTTGTGTGGGGTCCCCCCAATTTTCACTTAATCAGCACAAGGCAAACCAGTCGGGGCGGGTGACGCTATAACAGAAAGACACGCGGCAGGGGTCCCCCTGCCATAATGACAAACCAACCCCAGGCTGTTCAGTGCTGGGCAGGATTCCCTAGGGAGTGGGGTCCGCCGTAAAAAATGAGTGGGCCTCCCCTCTAGGGACAACCAGCCCAGTGCTGAAAGCACAAGGGCTCTTCCTACCCCTGTGGGCTGTGGGTAGTAGGGTAATAACGGCGATATAAATGTACAAAAAAAAACGGACGCCGTTTTGTTTTGTGAAGCTACAAGTCCCAGTCAGTCAGGGTGCCATAAACAGTGTGGGCATGCTGTTGCTTGTATAACTACAAGTACCAGCATACCCATGGCAGCCAGGGCATGTTGGCACTTGGAGAACCAGAAGTGTCAACATGCCCTGACACCCACGGCTGGCTGGGACCTGTAGTTCCACAATACAAAATGTTAAATAAACCACAACTCCCTCATTAAAACCACATACATTTAATAAAAATAATAAAACCCCAATAAAGACACTAAACACCCTCATTTATACCACATAATTTTATTAAAATAAATAAAACCCTAAAATACTCACCAGTGATGTTTTCATCTGTCGTCAGCAGCTTTTAATACTAAAATGAGTGCAACCCAAGTCCCAATTAAATTTGTATCCAAAGTTGGCACAAAATGGCGTCCGTTTGTTTTTTACATTTCTATCGCCGTTATTACCCTACATCCACCAACCAAGGGTGTAGGAAGAGCCCTATGGCTTTCAGCACTGGGCTGGTTGTCCCTAGAGGGGGGCCCCGCTGACTTTTCGGCGGACCCCACTCCCTAGGGAATCCAGCCCAGCGATGAACAGCCTGGGGTTGGTTGCCATTATGGCAGGGGGACCCCTGCTGCATGTCCTCCTGCAATAGTGCCACCCACCCAGGCTGGTTTGCCTGGTGCTGGTTAAGTGAAAATTGGGAGGACCCCACTCAAATTTTTTCGCGATTTTCACGTAACCAGCAGTAGGCTGACAGCACTAGGGTTAACAGTGCTCGGGCGGGGGGACCCCGCACTTTTTTTTTTTTGAACATTTATTTATTTTTAAACATTTGACAGCTGCCGGACCTCTGGCTGTAAAGACAGAACAGTGCAACAGTGACGTGTTTACTAAATACGCAGGAAACACAGTAGAGTTAGCTAAACATGGGAATGTTTGACATTGCAGCAAAGTGTCAGAGATGACCAGTGATTTGGAAGATCAGGGTAAAAATGGCAGGTTAATACATTTGATGACTTTTGGACTAAAATCGCCGCCGTGATTTTAACATGCTGAAAAAATCGTCCCTTGATACATTTATCCCCTGGTGTATGTGTGGTTATTATATTACCAGTTACAGTAACAAGGAATAACATCTGCAACGGGGGATTGGTGCATGAAAGAGAGACATCTAAACTATACATTTTATGGTTTATAAGGCCTAGCAGACTAGGTGGAAAGTTGTTTTCTAAAAGCAAGAAGTGTATTCTGCCACCCACTTTGTGGTATCCTTTGTCTGGGAAAATACTGCTTGCACTTTACCTGACCCTGCTCACGCCTGTGATGCTGTGTTCCTGAGTTTCATGTTCCTACACTCTGGCATAATAAAGTCACATTCGGGATAAACCTGTCTCCAAATAGTTACAAGGATATTTTATAGATAAAGTGACATCACTTACTGTATATTAATAATGGCTATTGTCCATTGTAGCAGATAAAAAAGTAGTTGCAGGGGGTTTCCTGAAAGCATTCTTCTCCTGATATGTGTGACTGTGTTGCAAGCTGTAATATAACAGCTGGAACTCTGCAGGTCGCCTGCCATTGGTAAGGTGTTCTAAATATCATTACACAAGCTGCACTTCTACCCAATATGTTTCATATGCAGCTCTATACCAGATAAATCTGGTATGTATAAAATGTGTCTGGATAACATATTTTTTAAGCTGGGCCCAAGCGCCAGATGGGATACTCTTTTCATGACATTATAACCTGTGAGAGGAGAGTTTTGGCTGTGATACCTTGTACAGCTCCATCATATTGATTCACTTATGTTCTAAAGACTGTAACTTAATGGGGGTAACTGAGGATCTTGACTGTGAAGATTATGTGAAATAAACAAGACCCTCGAATTTGGCTCTTAGTGTATCAGACAAATGTCTAAGAGATAATGATCTTTCTTTGTCTAGAAAATGCACTAAGCAGGGCTTTAGAGTTATGTTTGGTCCTGGCTAATGTAACAGTGTAATAAAATAAATGTAATATTTGGGATTTCTTTTGGTCCAGGTCTACTATCCTGAGCCTAGCCTTTTACTTTTGAAATTTTTATCTTTTTCTTATGCCATTATTTTAATGGGTTAGAATGTTCTTACTTGTGTCTGTAATAAGCTTATTAAATATTATTTGGTTTTGCCAAGTTGCTTGTAAGCAGATTAGCCCAAGTGATACCCGCCCTGGTCCACCTAGACCACGTAGGCTTTGTCCCCACTCGCCAAGGGGCAGACAACACGAGACGAGCCATTGATCTAATCAAGGAGGCAAACTGCTCTTAAACCCCTGCCCTGATGGTGTCTCTCGATGCAGAAAAGAGCTTCAATAGGGTTTCTTGGCCTTTCATAAGGGCCACTCTCGCTTCAATAGGCTTTCAGGGACGATTCCTTTGTGGATTGGCATCCCTCTATTACAACCCTGCAGCAAATGTACTGGTCAATGGCGCTGCGTCACGCCCTTTCTTTATTACAAACGGTACCCGACAAGGCTATCCACTCTCCCCTTTGCTATTTGCCATAATGATGGAGCCACAGGCAGCCCGGATCCGCAACAATTCCTCTATCACTGGGGTCCAAGCAAGTGCAAATGACTATTAGATCTCTATGTATGCAGATGATATTATTCTCACAATTACCAATCCCCTCACCTCCCTTCCCTCCCTCCTATCCGAACTCAATGGATACGGCGTGATCTCTAATTTTAAAATGAACATAGACAAATCCGAAATCCTCCCTTTAAATCTACCCACCCCCCCCAACTTCTCAGTGATCTGAAACAGCAATCAGATTTCTGATGGCAACCAAGCAATCTTAAATACCTAGGGGTCAATTTGACTAGCCATTATAACCAACTGTATGCTGCTACTTCCACTCGTTTCCTGCTACAGATATGGGACTATAGCACCCGCGCTTTTCAATTACTAAAAAACCAAAGTCATTTTCCCATGGTGGAACAATCCAGCCTTTCCCCCCGGTCAGCAACATTCCACCTTCCGACAACATGGTCACTAATTTCTGATGGACATAGCACCTATGTGTATATTCCCCGAATTTGCAGACCTTCAACAAAGATGTGATATTCCCTATGACCGTTTTTACCAATATCTTCAAATAAGACACCTATACCAATCTATTCCAGCATATAAATTGATTTATCAGCCCATAATCTTTCTGCAGAAGTAAATCTCTTCCTACTGAACTAATCTCCACCTTTTATCATCTTCTGGTGGCATATCACCAACCTGTCACGGACCGCTATCAGCTGAAGTGGGAAGAGGACCTGGGTATGGAGTTGGAAGTGGATGAGGGGTCTGATATAAGGACAATGCCGCCAAGAGCTCTATCTGTGTGTGCAATAAGGAAAATTAGTACAAATTACTTTATAGATGGTATCTGGTCCCTACCTGCCTAAAAGCCATATATCCCAATTCCTCTAACTTAAGTTGGAGATCCTGTGGACAAGAGGGCTCATTCCACCACATTTGGTGGTCTTGTCCAAAGATCGTGAGATTCTGGCAAAAGCGTACATAATTTGATCTGCAGAGTCACTATGTTACAACTACCTCCCTGTCCTTCTTATTCGTTACTACACAGACCTGTACCTGAAACTGATAAATACACAATGGAACTTGCGAGCCGTATACTCAATGCCGCCAAGTGTGCAATAGCAGTGAACTGAAAACAACCCGAACCTCCTACCTTACCTGAAGTAGTGATCAATAGAATTTGGCAGACCTACTATTGTGAACATATCACAAGCATCATCAACGACCGCTCCAACAATTTCCATACCAGCTAGAATCCTTGGCTTTCCTCTCAAGGAATAGACCAGCCAAGAACCACCTAATTTGTAGATGGACCCCAATGGTATTACATGCAGATCATACGCTGAGCGCCCATCACACGGCAACGTGCCAGGCCGCCTCCCTCCATTTCCACTCTCCTTAATCTGTCCCCCATAATTCTTCCTTCTTCTTTTTCCGATTTCGAAGTCCTCTTCCTATCCCATAGACTCCTTCCCTTTTTCCTTTCTTCTATTCTTATCATGTTTATACATTCTTGTTTTTCTTAATAATCATCTAATTACTGATTGTTTACTGTAATTTTTTACACTGTTAAAATGCTGAAAAAAAACCATAATAAAATATGTTTGAAAAAAAATATTTATTTATTATTTGGTTAAAGTACAATCTTGTTCTGCTTTCATTGTGCATTGGAATTACTTGCCATGAGAAATGTTGTATTATATGGAAATGACGATACTCAAGAAAATTTATGACATGCTAGAATTATTTTTTGTGCATGTACCTGGACAGTAAATGTAGAAGGCACCTATAAATAACATCAATATATAGGGCCTGCAAATCTTTGTTTTATTGTAACTGTATGTAGTTAGATAACACAGTTTTATTGCATAAAATCCTTCTAAGAAAAAAATAAATCTTAACGTATCTCGTTTTCTCCCTAGGATGAATAGGAGATCTCAGTTCTCGGGCTTGTTATCGCCCAATACAAGAAAGTGGGTAATGTGGACAATAACCGCATCGGCGATAACATTCTTAAATATCCCCCTATGGATCAGCGATAAGGCTCTGTGTCCTTTAATAAATATGCGCTCTATAGAGCCCTCGCTACAAACTCAATGGAGCGTCTATTGCCAGGTATTAATGTTAAAGCCGACACAAAGTTCCAAAATATTACAAATGATCCCTGCTGTGTGGTACCAAACAGATGCCTAGTCATGTGCTTATTAAACTACTCACCTACCGCTAACAACCAAAAGTCCAATGTGCAGTATTACAACTATCATATAAGAAGTATTACACAAGGATCAGTCCTAATTCTTTATCCCTCCTCCATCCCAACCACATTACACTGTAAGGCAGGGTATTTCTACAGCAAGATCAGGGACAGCTGCAGCTGACGACATCATTGGGGAAGATGCAATAACAGTCAGAAAATACAGACACCAATCTAAAATTAATAAAAAGCCTTTATTGGCAGACTCACAGGGTACATTAGCTTGGAAAAGTACATTGTTTTTCCATTCAAAACATTGCACTTTGTAAAATACACTTTATTTTATTTTTTCATGGGCCTTGCCAAAAGAATTTTTTTTAAAATCTTTTTACTGTTCTTTTTTAATGATACCATTTTTCACAATCATACCACAGTGCACCTTTAATGCATTTTTATTTCCTATATATCATTAATTTAAAAAAAAGAATCAGTATATCATTTTGCAATGTATAATGCTGAATGCCAAGACAGACTCAAATATAGCTCAAAAGCAGCAACCATTAAGGGGTTGCCCTGTAATTCCAACGTTCCCCAGGCAGATAGACATCATTAGGAAAAATAGAAATTTGATGCCTTTAACCTCTGTCCACTGCACATTTTCCCACGCTTGGGGAGGAAGAAGCAGTGTTATTTGTGTAAAATAATCACTGCAAGAAGATTCCGCACCCCTTGGAATCTGCAAACAGAGACTGTGAGTAATCGCCATAGGAAAACTATACAATCCCTGCAATTTCAAAGCAAGTCTCATATATATCTTACAGAGAAGATACATGTAAAAAGTTTTTTTCTTATTTTGTTAGTTGATGATGAACTCAATGTAACTTTTTTTAATGTAACAACAGTTCTGTTTACTAGGACAAGATCCGCTCACTGGAATCTGCCATACTTCTATGAAAATCCATTCTACATCCCAAGCCACTGATTTGGATGAATAAATAAAGTGATTTATGTAATTAGTACATCACTTTTTATTTACTTGTTTCTAACTAATTTTTCTACAACCGAAGAACATAACAGCTCATTACTATTATTATTTGTTGTAGTTGTACTTATTATTATTTTGCTTTAAAATACAACAAAAAGAGAGCTCCTCAGGGCAGCTTCTAGTAAGCAGAAGCTGAGATTAAAAAGCCAATGAACGTAAGTATAGATAATTGCTTCCACATATTTCTCCATAACTATCCAGTAGACACACAGCAACTGAGATGCAGAACAAGATATTCTTTGATGGCGTTGGTTTTTCTTTTACGGAGTAAGATTATTGAAATAAAATAAAGGTTTGGAGAAGGAAGATATTGTAGGGGTATTCTTTGCTGTGTGGAAGAAAGCACAGCTATTTCCACACAACAAAAGCACTTGTTTTCTGCACAAGTCAGAGCTGGTAGATTTTTATTATTATTATCACCATAGATTTGTAAGGCGTCACAGTGCCCCATAGCGCCGTACAGTAGGGAAAACAGGACATACATAAAACAGGGACAGGTAGAGAATATAAACACAGACATGAAAACAAAGGGTAAGGAGGACCCTGCTCATTAGAGAGCTTACACGTGTAAGTGGGCACAGCTGAAACAAGAGGAGCAAATGTGGTTCATTGTCGAGATTGATACAGTTGTGAGGGTGCATTAGTGTGAAAAGTGTTATCGGGGATAAGGTCACCTCTAAAAATGAGATGGCTTTTCAAAGAGCTTCTAAAGCTTTGAAGACTGTGGGAAAGTCTGATTGGTCGTGGTAGGGAATTCCATAAGTGGGGATCAGCCCGTGAGAAGTCTTCTAGGAGCAAGTGAGAAGTGGTTATCAGACACGAGACCAGGCGCAGGTCAGGGGTAGATATAAGAGGGCATGAGGGAGTGTATTTTGATATGAGATTTGAGAAGTAAGCAGGGGTAGTGTTGTTGAGATATCAGGTCTTCCGCATTTTGTGCAATCCAGGTGCACTTCGGTGGAGAAGCGCATTTCTAGGTGTGCTTTGGCTAATTTAAAAAAAAATAAAAAAATGCACTTCAAATGAACAAAAGTGGCACATGTAAAATAAAGCAATTATTTTTTTTATTTTTCTATATATTGTGCCTACATATTACACAGTGATTCACAGATATTATTTATTAATTTACATTAAGCCCTGTCCCATTGCAGTCTACAGTCTAAATTCTGTAACACTGTTATGCCTTGAGCATTTTTATATTTACATATGCATGTATTCTGTGTAAACTCCACCTAGTGGCCAGTCTGGTATTATCTTAAAATTGAACTCTCAGGGACTCTGTAGTTTAGTTTTCAGTGCACCATGGGTAACTACAGGAGGTCTCCATTTTAGATATTACATGCTAAGAAGTAAGAGGTGCAGTATATCTCTTCCCTTAGCACAGCTTCAACGGTAAGATTGCTCCCTTGTTATGCTCTTTTGCCATGTTTTTCGTGTTTGCATTACTTTGCATCTGCTCATGTTGTAAATGTATTCATGTTACGATAATGACTTCGATGATGCTGCTGACTGATATTGACACCACTAGACAGGGAGGCTCGGAGTCTAACGCACCCCCGGTATTCACCAGGGAACCCCTGCAAGGGGGTATGTGCTTGGCTGCGTGGGGTGCGCAGGTCGCTGTTCTCCAAGCTAGTTAACAGTGCACCGGGAGAGAGCAGGAATGGTCATACAGTCCGGGTCAGTACCAAACGACAGCGCAGAACACGTGGGTGATCCAGAGGGAAGGTTAAAGGCGAGCCAGTGGTCGGAATCCAGGTAACAACAGAGCCAAATCGCAGGACAGAGAAAGTGGGTAGACACAAGTTGGGAGTCAGATACCAATGGACAATAACAGGATTAAGGGAGCAGGATAAGCATGCTGGAGAAAGGTGAAACCAATACTCTGGCACAGACATATGAGAGGTGGTGCCTTATAAACCCCAACCTGGCCCTTGATAGGTGGAGGATGATTGTGGCGGTCAGAAGCACCTGACCGCTGACAGACAGAGTAAAGAAGTGTTGCCTAGCAACGGGACGCGCCTTCTGCGCATGTGCGCCCAGCGAACCTGGAAGTACGTCCCGTTGCTAGGCAATGGGACAGGATCTGCTCCGAGAGACAGGCGTCCGTCCCCAACACCTATGCACAGTGCGGGGACGGCACCTGAAACATCATTTCTGTATTACAGTTTCACCACTTAGATTATCACATTCTTAACTACTTGAATAAACAACATTAAGGTAGAAGTGGTTATGCTGTCTGTCTGATTATATTCAGGCCAAAGGGAAGTTATAGTGAGGACAGAACAAACACACACATACTTTAATTTTGCCAGAAACCAATAATCCTACTAATTTGCTTTTGGACTGTGGGAGGAAACAGTAGCACCCAGAGGAAACCTACACGAACGTGGGGAGAACATAGATAGTGATTTGCTCAGAATCTACACACTTGACCTCTGGACAAAGGGACACATTGACATCTTTATTGCATAGTAGTTGTGGATTTGAAGCTATTACTTTATACTTCTGTGGATTTATAATCTAGGAGCCTAGCACTCATGAATGAAGGCATTTTGGTGCTTGTATATGTTTATATGTTTATGTATATGTTTATATCTCTTTGTTTTATACAGTTCTAGTGATATGAAGCATACCTATGCCCAATGGCTGTCACAGGTCTAAAGCACCGTTTTACAACTTTGCTCCGTACTATTTCTGATCCTAAAGCATCATTTTCATTTGAAACATTCACCATGTTTTAAATAATTTTTGACGAAGAGATAGCCTGATTATATATTGCTAATCAGTCACCAGCCTTATAGAGCCCTGCATCATTATGTGGCCTGGGCACCTGTCTCGATTTTCAGATTGTGAGTATTGGGAGGTATGTGAACTGGTTTTGTACTATGGTCTATGAGGAATTTCAGACACCTGTCAATCCCTCCTGGCACACAGGCACTTAAAGATACAAAGCCAGAGGTAAACCTTGGTCGTTTCAGAGCCATATCATTTTTTTGGTTTTGCATTAATACTTTATAAGAAATGATTTGGACTAATGACAGAATTATGTTCTACTAGAAAACAATAAACGATGCTAAAAGTAAGTGTTATAATGAGATAAAACACAGAACCGTGAGCACATTTAACTGAAGTAAACCAGCAGATTTGGCTCAGCTCCCTGGTTCTTTGCTAGTATTACAAATTCTTGTAAAAAAAACAGATGTACAGCCGCCGTTGCTCTGTTTCACCCTATAAATATTGTACTAAAAATAAGAATTGTATTTAATTTAAACATCACTCCAGCACCTGCACATTGAACCTAGAGGAATTTTTCTAATTTTATTTTTTTGGTATATATTTTATATAGTAAAAATGTTTCTTTTTTCTTTGGAGCAGTGAATTTTATTTATTTCTTTTATGTGCATCATGCACACAGATGAATGGTGTGTTCCAATAAGTCGGGCGATGAGCCTATCAATGTCAATAAGATCATCACCTGGGGCCTGATTCATTAAGGATCTTAACTTGAGAAACTTCTTATTTCAGTCTCCTGGACAAAACAATGATACAATGCAAGGGGTGCAAATAAGTGTTCTGTTTTGCACATAAGTTAAATACTGACTGTTTTTTCATGTAGCACACAAATACTTGATAGCTTATTTGTACACTGAAATTTAAAGTTGATATTTGTGTGCTACATGAAAAAACAGTCAGTATTTAACTTATGTGCAAAACAAAATACTAATTTGCACCCCTTGCATTGTAACATGGTTTTGTCCAGGAGACTGAAATAAGAAGTTTCTTAAGTTAAGATCCTTAATGAATCAGACCCCTGGCCTCCAAGATGTTTCTACATACTACAATATCTCGATATCAGCTGGATATGCTTTCCTGTCTGATCAGCCTAGTGTAATAAGCAGAGAATCAGACAGGGGTTGGGTACGAAATAATGATCCTCATTATTTCGACACTACTTACCCCGACATGGAGAGACCGAAGGGCTTCTTCCCCGACCGGCGTGCAGGACGACTTCCGTGTAAACCGAGTGGATGTCATGGCGATCACTGAAGAAGCCGGCGGCAGCTGATGACATCACCGATAACCGCGACGCAGTCATCGGTGCTGTGAAGGGGTAATGTAACTATTAATGTAACTATTACCCCCTTCACAGCACCGATAACCGCGACGCAGTTTGCAGCCGGCTTCTTCATGGATCGCCATGACTTCCACTGGGTTTACACAGAAGTCGTCCTGCACACTGGTCGGGGAAGGAGCCCTTCGGTCTCTCCACGTCCGGGTAAGTAGTGTTGGGGTAGTCAGTATTGATATGCTGACTACCACCGACATCGCTAGTTACAGAGAATTTTTGCTCTCCAACCTGGGGTATAATCCATGTTTTATGATGAACTCTTGTATTGTAGTGTATAATATTTTGGAGACATGTTCAAGCTTTGAATACTTGGAAATGGCCAATGCAAAAAAGTGGTTAAATTTAATTACTCCATGTACTGATTTTTATATTAAACCATGAAGCCTTCGTATTGGTCTTGGTAGGCAGCCGGCAGCTTATTTTCTTGCTGTTAGCTCTCTGCAGTCAGGGCAGTGGCGCCTTTTACTACCTTAAGATAAATAGTTCCTGCTGATTTAAAGCACAATAATATACTTCTGTAGAAAATCTAATTTCCCATGTTAATATTACATACATTCTAAGGAATATTAGTTTATTCCTAATTTCATTTTGCTTCCCAGTGGTCCGAAGATAACAAGAATAAATGACTGTGTATATAAAATCTGACTCAATAGTGTAAATGATTTAGTAGCCACATTTTAATGTATTCGATATACAGTATGTGTGTGTGTGGTGATACATCAAGTTTGACTACCTAGGTCTACGTCTGCGAGTTGCTGCCATTATTACAGAAGAATGAAGCCACAGAAATTCTTTTTGCGCTGATTTGCCTGAATTCAGATGCACATTCACAAATTTTGGAAATCTTCTTCTACCTCTTATTGAGTGCCATCAAAGTTCCCAGATAAAGCATTCATCTTGAAACAAGAGCCAGGTCCTTGTGGGAACATGGGAAAGCAACAACAGGATTTCAGACATACAAAGCCCATATTTTAGGAATTATCAAGTAAGCGCTTATGCAAAAGGGGGAAATGGATAAACAAAGAAACTTACAATAAGGACTTTGTTACGAATATCAGTGTTAGAATTACTCTAATTTATTTATTTGATAGAACACCCTCAGTTTAAAAATTTTTTTGATTAACATTTAATATATGTTTTAAATCGAAAAGTTGTTTAAAGCTGATAGGCCACACACAATAGAGCCTAATATGTTTTTATCTTTTTCTGAATTCCAAAATGCAAGTGTTTTTATAGAGCAGGCATGTGTTTAATCCCTTCTACAAAGCAAGAAATATCACTTAATCTGCTGCCTTTCCACTAGAGATGTTCACTGACTGCCGTGTTCTGGTTTTGGTTTTGGATCTGGATTAAATTCGTGTTTTAGTTTTGGTTTTGGCAAAATCGGCCTTGCTGTTTTGATTTTGGATCCCTATTTTTTTCTAAAATCCCTATTTTATTTTTTTTGCTAAAATCGCATAATTTTGCTTTTCTTTCCCCCCTACATTATTATTAACCTCAATAACACTAATTTAAAGTCATTTGCAGTCAATTATGACCACCTCACAGGTCACAATATTATTTTCATACACTTTCAAACAAAGACTGCAGTGACCTGGCTGGATGCTAAGCGACAGAGCAATGACTCAAACACACGACAGTTCATAGTACATCTAGGAAACATTGCCACGCAGCAGTGGCAGAAAAGAAAAGTGGTGCAGGATGGAATTGTCCTTGGATCATGAAACAAGTTATGGTTCATTTGATCGATCCACCCGTTCCTTGGATAACTGTGGTAATTCTACAGCTAATACATGGCGGCGAGCGCTGACTCCCCCCCCCCCAGGATGCGTGCTTTTATCAGACCAAGACCAATCCAGGGTGCCAGATAGTGCACTAAAAAGAGCAATTGCAATTCACAGGAAAAAGGAAGTTCCTCACTGAGCTTCAAATCAGCCCCAATTCCCCAAAAATTATAATATAGTTAGGTACCTTTGACGTAAAGTGCAGATTACAAACACTTTGTGCAATACTGATGAAACAGCAGCATAGTGGAAGGTAGTACATATACACGTCTATTTAGACATCCATGCTTACATTACTGTGGCTTTACAAACGTTACAAATGTCTAGACAACTGTTGTCAGGGTTTGGGTAAAAATAATTCCACACCTAAGAGGTGGATTTTTTGGTCTTATGTCCAGGCATGACATGGCCTTCTTCTTGTCACGTGCAAGAACTGCTTCCACTGGTGTAGGACTCACAGAAACAACATCATCCTCATCAACATCCTCGATAACGCCCTCGTCAGCTACACAAATATCCCCCTCATCTTGTTTCAATTCCAAAGTGGCATCTTCAATTTGTGTATCGCCGGCTACACTTGGGCTGTTCATGCATACATCTGCAGAAATGCTGAAAGAGGCCTTCTTTATGGGTACAATATCAGACAGGTCAGGATTACACATAGCACTCGTGGATAGACTCTCCTCAGGGATTTGTGTCATTTCTGTTTTCTTCCAGCTCGGCTTTTACACGTAAAAGTATTTGGACATCACTTTTGGAGTCCGAATGACAATGTCTTGCTTGGTCATGACTGACCTTACAAAAAGATGACTCAGTGACAGTTGCAGAACTAGCACTCATAGAGAAAGACGAAGACCTCATTCTTTCCTTGCCACTGCATGTGTAGAATGGCATGTTGGCAATTTTATTTTTTTCTGCAGATAACTTTACCTGGATTATAGGTACTTTTTTCTTAACCAAGGTAAAAGATGTTTACCTGCCAACTCTCCCGGAATGTCCGGGAGACTCCCGCATTTTGCGAGAGTCTCCCGAACTCCCAGGTGAGTGTGGCAATCTCCCGAATTCTGCCCACTTCACTAGGAAGTGCCCCACTTCCTAGTGAAGTGGGCATAATTAGATCCCAAACGCTGCGATTCCCGGTGAATCGCGGCATTTGGCCCCGCCCCCGCTGTCAAATGACGCAATTTGCGTCATGACATCACAGGGGGCGGAGCCAAAATGACACAATTTCGGCCGCACCGCCCCCTCACGCCCACCTCCACTGGCTGGCTCCCGGAAGGGAGCTGAACAAAGTAGGTAAGTATGCAGTATTGTCAGAATCAATAAGTCTTACATATGTCTGCTAACACCAGCACATGATTTGAGACCAGAAGTAAGAACGGAAAGGAAGACAACACAAAGCAGAAGTAAAATCTTTTAAGTATTTAAGGTTTAACGCATTTAAATATTTTGCCACTTTGAATACAGTTACTTTACCGTGGTCATTACTTTTTTTTGCTCACTTAGTCTAGTTGCTGAAAGGGGCCTGGGAATAGAGTCAGACAGAGTCTCCATGAGATGGGTACTGTTATAGGGGCCCAGATTTACTGGGGAGCCCACTGGTGTCGATGAACCTGCCCATAAAATGGACAGTGAATCAGAAGTAGTTCATGGCTTGCATCAGTGGTGCCGATGGGCCCTGAGACAGATGGATGGGAATTAATGGTCCCTGCAGGGGAGAGGCCGTCCACACCAGTTTCAGTGGGTCTCGTGTTAGGGTGTTGTGTCATCACCAGGGCCCGACTGGGACTAAAAATCAGCCCTGGCGTTTAAAGCATACAGATACTTACATGATCGCTGCGCAGGGTACCGGACCAGCCGATACAGCCTTCTGGTAAATGCCAGAAGTGCCAGATGGCAAGCCTGGCCCTGTCACAGACACATTTTCCCATTACTGCACACTCAGTGATTGTTAGAAAGGGAAGGAAGAGCATCACTCCTGCTCTCGCTGCATCAGATCTTGTCATCTCAAAAGGAAAGTCAGTGGCAGTGGGTGGTGGAAGTCTTCATCTGTAAGTGTTAACAAATGGTCTGATGGCGTGTGGAGAAGTCTGATGAACATGTAAGGAGCAAGTGGGGAGGTCTGATGAACATGTAAGGAGCAAGTGGGGAGGTCTGAGGGGCATGTAAGGAGGAAGTGGGGAGGTCTGAGGGGCATGTGGGGAGATCTGATGACATTTGGGGAAGTCTAGGGGCAGATGGTAAAGACTGTGGGCATGTGATTGCTCCAGGCATCAAGGCAATACACTACAGCTCTGCCCCCACTGAGCCCGTCTGTTTAATTTCTACTGGGCCCACAATTGCTTATGGCAGCCCTGAGCAGACACCGCTTTTTTTAAACATTTTTTTTTACAAAACTTATTTTAATTTACTTTTTCGAAGGGAGGTTGAACCCATAACCCAATTTGCTGCCTCTCCGCTCACCCCAGGATTTAAATGGGCCAAACGTTTGTCCACTGTGTCTTCCTTTTTACATTTTATTAACTTCTGGGACTGCTGAGTGATTGCACCTCCACATAGCTCTCAGGTAATTGAAAATCATGTGAAATGCCCCTGTCTTTAATAAAGAGGCCACAAAATGGCCCCTGGTGAGTTAAGGCAGCTGGACGTGGAGGGAGTGATGGAGTCAAAGAGGCAGCAGAGAGGCAGGAAAAGCACCAACCACAAGTTAACACACACACACACACACACACACACACACACACACACACACACACACACGCACACCCCTTGTGTTTAAAGCCTTCCATCCCACCAGTAAGTAACTATACCCTCCTCTAGGTGGAGCACTATACATAACAGTGTGAACAATGCTGAAAACGACATGCAGCATACTGAGCAATAGAAGCGATCCTCCATTCCTAAGCAATAAGATTTATAACTAGTATACAAAGGTGGTAGTTGTCCATGCGAGTGTCTGATCTGCCATGATCACAAGGGTCGTGACCATGATAGACTCCACTGGGCTCCAGGCAAACCCACTACACAAAGATACCTACTATGCATCCCTCTATTATTGGACCCTGACAGCAAGTGCAGTGTTGAGAACATGCTGTTTGTGTGATGAACATCCTCATCACACAGTCGCTGTACACAGTATTTAAACTGTAGCTTCAACAGAGGAAATCCTGGGACGTCATATAAATGCATCTGTCAATAAATTAGCTGGTCAAAGCTTGTGAACATAAAATACATATTTGGTTACTGCTCTGCAGCTTTATAAGCCACTTCTTGTTTCCCCAGAAGCATCAAAACTTAACAGTGTTCTGTACGTGTAGCTGGTCATGATCTAATCCTGTTGTCAGCTATGACCTCATCTGCAATACATAGAGTGAGCTTCTGTTACAGTGTATCTCCCACACTGTGTACAGGAAGCGTAGTCAGAGGATAACATGTAACATCGCCTCCTTCTTCCTTACTACCCAAACTTCAAACACTCCATTATAATAAAATCCCTCTGTCTCCCAACAAAGGTCTAATTGTATCTTTGGCCCGCCCTGGCACTTGGCAATGTGTAGTGACGTTGCATACATGTATTTTGGATTACTGTCTAGTGAATGCTACAGTTAGGAGCATGCTACATGTTCTACAAGGTTACTGGTTTTCATGAAGTTATGAATATTCTTCAGTGTTCTAGAATGTTGATAGTTAGCTGGGAGCTGCAGCTCAAACACAGTGAAGGTCATTTATGAACCATGTGTTATACACCTACCCACCCTGCACATAACAAAATGCAGGACTTCATTCTGGATTTTCGAAACAGCAACAGCCCAGTAAAAACACTCTGTGCAATTTTTTTATGGTACTTCCCCTAAATACGCATTCTCACCTCTTGACAATGCAATCATGTGTGTCACGAAAGCCAGATATTGGGAATGGCCTTGATCTCTGTTTGAGTGACAGCTGGTCTTAGCTGCTATCACCTAAGAGCAGGAAGTACAGTCACAAGTCTAAACAGCGGAATAAGCTGAACAGATAACAGATATAGCTGTGAAACGATGCACTATGGTGAGCAAAAGTACTGAGGTCCACACAGGTGTAATAACTCTGGAATAGGACCGATGATGAGCGTTACGCTGCAGTGAGGTCACAGGTCTTGACTGTGGAATAAGCTGAACAGGTTATGCTATAAAGTGGTAAACTGCGGAGAGTAAATCACTGAGATCCACACAGGTGATTTAACTCTGGAACAGGACCTATGATGAGCGATACTCTGCAGTGAGGGCACAGGTTTTGACTATGGAGTAAACTGAACAGGTGATGCTATAAAGTGGTGAACTGCGGAGAGCAAATCCCTGAGATCCACACAGGTGATTTAACTCTGGAACAGGACCGATGCTACAGCCGATGAACAAACGCCCTAACTTACGAAGACAGGAACAAAGGTAAGTATGAGCACGGACAGGAGTCAGAGGAGATGCTTTCTATCAGGTAGGAGACCTGATGAACTGACATCCATAGAAAGGAGGAGGACCCTTATAAAGGGAACTGACTGCTGATCCACCTATCACCGTGGAGCAGAGGTTTTAAAAGGTTCCAGGGGTTGCGCATGTGCAGAATGCTTGGCAAGATGGCGTTCAAGGATAGAGGAATGCCAGGCTGTACAACAAATAGGAGTAACTACGGGAAACCCATGTATACAAGGCTCAGTATGGAACTAAACCGGTAAGATGCGTGACAATGTGTTTACATGTGGATGCAGAACTAGGCATATCAATGCATCCAACAATCTCCTCCCAGGTCCTCCCATCACAATAGGCAAGACTGCACCCTCGCAGATGCGGCCATCTTGGTCATTCAATCCATGTGCATTCTTGCAAGAAGGGTGCATTTTGTCCCAAAAAAGGTGCGTGATGTGACACAAAGGTCTTTGTGCTCTTTTATAAATGACCCTCAGTGGCGATGTACCATTCTGTGTCTGATGTGTCTGTACTGAATGAAAAGTTCACTTATTTGCTATCAGAAGAAAGGAACTTCCCCCTTACAAAGTGCAAAATTAAATTCACTAAGGTTCAAGCTTAATCGGGCAAATAAAGTGACCAGAGACTCCTCAGGTGGGCCCCAAGTCCAACATATTTATCATGGAAAAAGTAACTTTGTCACTCACTAGTATCACAAACTCAACAGACATAATGTAGGGCATGCTAGGATTTGTACATTCATAGCAGCTGAAGAACAGAAGTTTTCCAAGTCAAGATTTATATGCTGTACAAATATTTAAGGTAGCCTCAGTCTATGAACTTCTACTTTCTGGAGACTCACAGATTTCTTTAATTACTGCCCTGTTTTTTTAGACAAATTGCTAAAATCATATCATTTTGTTCTTTTTTTGATCCTAGATTATTATTAACCTCACTAACACTAATTTCAAGTCATTTGCAGTCAATTTTGACCACCTCACAGGTCACAATATGATTTTCATACACTTTCAAACAAAAATTGCAGGAGTTCTTGCCAGTGATAATAAAAAGGCCATTGTCATGCCTGGACATAAGACATAAGACCAAAAATCCACCTCTTATGTGTGGAATTATTTTTACACAAATCCTGACAACAGTTGTCTAGATATTTGTAGCATTTTTAAAGCCACACTCAGTAGAGGTAGGTACCTTAACCATCTAGGATCCTTATCCATGTTATGGCATTTGAAGCAATTTCATGGAAAGCTGTGTGGGAAAATCAAAAACTTATGTTAAAAAAATAACAACAAGCAGTCCAGCATAATCTACCTCCCTCAATCTACACCCCCAACACCTTCATCATCAATATCCTCATAAGTGATGGGAGTTAGTCTTGCATCCAAGTTGCTAAGGCTAGATGACTCCTCCACTAACCATGGTTCCTCTGAGGAATTATTGAGCGTTAGTCCCGCTGCTGCTGCTGCTGCTGGGGGTGGATCTTCAATCCAGAAGAATACCACTAGTAGTTTACAACAATTGCCTGTTAAATATTCCTTTGCTAGAGGAGGAAAATAAGAAAGCTGTCACCCAGTCGCAAAGCGGATCACAGACGCCATGGGGACTATGCTAGTATTAGATCTGTGTCCAATGTCCACTATTAATGCAGCTGGTTTTAGACAGTTACTAGTCTTCTGTCCCTATTACCAAATTCCATCACAACACCATTTTACTAGAAAAGCTATTCCTCACCTCTACCAGAAAGTTTGTAAAAATGTAATTATTGGGCTACAAAATGCATTTCTACCCACTGTACACTAAACCACAGATATGGGGACAAGCGGAACAGGACAAACTAAAGATTATATGATTGTGGCAGCCCCCTGGGGTGGTGATTCGCCTTCACCAGCAGGAACAGCAGCAGCATGTACCCAAGTACATCACATTTTTCAGAAGTAGGCTACTCTATGTATCAGCGGCTTTACTAAGAGGCATACAGCTGACAATCTGTTACAAAAACTAAGGGATGTCATTGCAAAATGGCTAATCCTGCTTTGACTCTCCTGATGATATGTGATTTCTGATAATGCCACCAATATGGTTAGAGCATTACAGCGGGGGGAATTCCATCACATTTCCTATTTTGCTCACACAATCAACTTGGTGTTACAGAACTTTTTAAAAAATGACAGTGACATGCAGGAGATGCTGTCTGTGTCCCGAAAAATTTAGGGTCATTTTCGGGATTCTGCAACAGCATGTAGGAGAATGCAGCAGCTGCAAGAAGACTAGAATTTGAGGGGTAGTATACTTTAGTCCAGTGAAATACTCACCTGTGAAGAGAGTACAGACACGGTTAGCTTGAATCAAGTGATTGCCTTAATTATACTTTTTGAGAAGCAGCTAGAGAAATTGAAGGATGAAATTAAACTAAGCAAATCCGCTAACTATATTGTAATTGTAGATCTAGGACTTAATTTGTTTTGCCAGGATCCAAGAGCTATCAACATCTTGTAATGACGTCTCCGCCTTCAGTTTCACTGGCAACTGCTTATCGGAAAAAAACTTAGCTTTCCAAAGACACCCAGTGTAGATGCAGTTGAGTCAGCACAACATTTTGACATTTGCTCTGCTCTAAAAGAATTGCCCAAAAATCGTGACAGCTCTGCCCTAAAATGAACTACAAATTCCATGAGGAAGGCCATTATCGGCAATTACATCAAAGTACACAGACTTCTGTGATGGTGGATTACAGTGGGGATGAATTTGTCTTGTTTGAGGAAGATGTACACAATGATGAGGGTTAATATGATGGCAGTGTAGATTGCAGGTGCTGAAATCTAGCTAAGAGAATGGAGCTACCTGATGCTGGTATACCTGGTAATATTTTGGGTAGAATGGTATCTTGGCAATTTTATGTTTTTCTACAGTAAACTTTCACCTTTTTTTAGAGAGGTTTTTTTTTTCTTTAAAAAGGTACAAGCTTTTTATTTACATTTTTGTTTCCCTGACTTAAAACCACTATGCACTTGAACATAGGCTTTAGCACATCTGGTAGAGGGATTAGTATCATCATGACTGAGACAGGAGAATGACAACAACAATGTCACCCCTCCTGTTTCTGTATGAGCTATGGCACAGTACAATGTCACTGGAGAGTTTGAAGAACACTGACAGCCCTATTATTACAATTTCTGTTTCAGCACTGAACCCTGCCACCTCTCCTGTTTCTGAGTGAGCTATGGTACAGTAAAATATAACTGCAGATTTAGACCAAGCCAGCCAGCCCTATAATTTCTATTTCAGCAATGACTCTTAGGAATGGAGCACTACTCTTTGTCTGTTACCTATATAACACAGTAGAATTTGCCTTCAAATTCAGATGACAAGCCTGCTAGCCCTCCTATTTGTATTTCAGAAATGACTCTTAGCAATTGAGCACTCTGCTTTTTCTGTTACCTATATAACACTTCTAAATTTGCCTGCAAATTCAGAAGAAAGGTCTGCAAGGACTAGTATATTTGTATTTCACCAATGACAATTAGCAATGGAGCTTTGTTGAACACTGCTAGCACCCTCCTCTTTCATTTCTGTACGTTTGTCTGCCCAACTGCTCTAAACTCTATCCTACCCCTTCTGTATCCCTCTCTAAAATGGCGCTAGATTGCCGTGGAGGGCAGTATTTATAGATTCCAAAACTCGCGAGATCCGAGATCCGACGACGTCACGATAACGTTTTGCCTCATTTTGGAATCTGAAAAAGCACGAAAGTACCGAGCCGAGCCGAGATGGCTCGGTACTCGGATCCCCTAAGTTCGGGTGGGCTCAGTTTTCGGGAAACCGAGTCCCCCCATCTCTATTTACAATATACATTAATAGCATCCTGATAAATGTATTTCATGGGGGGTGGGGGATCATAAAAAACAAAACTTTTTTAAAATGTTTTTTTCATTAATGACTGTATTATTAACAAGTGACAATAATTGAATACTTTTTTTTTCTGTGCGTTCTGCTAAGATGTTATATTGTACATATGTATTGTACGTATCCTGCAGTGTATTGTGTCTGTCTCAATGTGGCAAGTGCTGAGTATGCAGAGCATATCTAGACCCCTAATCACCAAGAGATGTTTCTTCTGATCTACTTCTAGTTAAATACTGATGTGTGTATACCCAATTTACATGTTTTTTTTTTTTTTTTAAAAACGCAATTTTGAATGCTATAATGATCAAGCCCAAATTTTCCAGCTCTTGGCTAAAAAGTCAGGGATACATATACAATCTATACACATATCAGTAATACATACACTGATGAGTCACAACATTAAAACCACCTGAATATAAATATGTTCCAACTGCGCTCGCAAAGTGCTAATAGAAAAAAGGGGTGAATATTATAGTAGAATAAATTGGACACATCACATACAATGGCTTGATATGACAAACTAAAGGTGGTGTATCAATGCATATCGTTAAATAAACTAAATGATAGTCTGAATAGAAAAAATCAATAGTCCTTGACTCAATGAGTCCACAAAAAACACAAAGTCTCTGAAAAACACTTGCAGGATTTGAAATTGCTGTCAATGGGGTATGGACCAATTGGGGATCAATCCAGAAATCCACACATGTCCACGTATGTCAGGATAAACCTCAAAAAGAAGAAGGAAAAGAAAGGAAAAAGGGGTGGGGGAGGGGGAGGAAGGGAAGAAAAAGGAAGGGAAAGGAGACAAAGAAGGAAAGGAAGATGATGTCAGCTGGTAATATGTGCTGTGGTTGGTACACAATAATATTGCAGTAAAAAATGTAATATGTAAAACTGAACAAAACGTGTGGGACCAAGAGGGAATAACTAAAAGGCAGTTTAATAGGACCCAATACTGGCCATAACAATAAACTACAATGAAAACATGCACGACATAAATACGCTAACTAAAATACGAATTGATGAAAATGGAGTGATGACCAGAGTGTGCACCACCGAACTCACGCTAGTGATGGTAAACGGCGTGGAAGCGTTGCTGGATGAAGGAGAGTCAAGGTCCAATGATCTCCTTCAGAGTAGAACTCCAGAACAGGCAGGCTGGTTGCAGCAGTCGGATCGTGTGTGCCGGAGACCGCGGGTGCAATGCGTTCCACAGTGGAGCGCAGAGTCGCTTCCTGTCTACGGATACCGGAATGGGTCAAAAAGGTGTCCCAACGCGTTTCATCTCGGACGGAGACTTCTTCAAGGGTGCTAAAACCACCTGCCTAATATAGTTTAGGTCCCCCAAATAAGCACAGAGCTGTAACTTGGGTAGCATGACATCTGTCCCTGTCCAGGGGGTCTACTATCAACCCAACCAAAGTGAAGGGGAAGGAGGGGGGTGACAGATTTCTTTGGACCAGGGCACTAAAATGTCTAATTACATCAATACATCTACCCCTATACCAGTGATAAATATACATGAGTGACATAGCTTTTTTTTATGAGCTAAATATTTTGTGGGCAACAAATATAGAGCAATGACGGTTGGAGTTACATAACTGCCAACATTCCTGATTGGAAATCCAGTACAAAATAAGCCGCACCCTAGACTCACCCAAACCATGACCACATTGGACCTGGGCTGCCCCAGGAAAATCGTGGCTGTTGGCATATATACAGTGTAACCCATAAGTAGACAGTATGTGGCACTTCAGCAGCTGTTGTGGAACTAGAAGTTCAAGCATGCCCTGCAGACAGAGACAGATCAGAGATGATTATGGAACACTGGGATTCCTCAACAGCTGGAAATCCTAAATTTGCCCAAGCCTGGTGTAGCCTAATACACGTCACTTATTAGTAGGTTAGAGTAACAGTTGAATACTATTTGTACCGTCTACATTCAAGTGTGTTCACAAGGTTGAAGTTTAACTTAATATCTAAAAAAAAATATATTGTTGTCCCCTTATCTTTATTGGTCTCTCTTTATCATCATTGTTCACTGATACGTACAATTAACACTTCACCAGAAAGCATGCACAGGACTACAGCTAATCAGAAGAAATATTTTCTTTTACCACAATTTGCTTGGAAGAATGTTAGCAATTTCAGCAACAAATATTGTAGAATATAATAATATATAATAATAATATAGCATAGAGTGTAACCATTTTACATTTTCTTTTTCAAATAGCATCGTTTTACATGCACATATTAATACTCTTCTGCTGTGAAATAAGGTGGGTGCAATACGTGTCCCTTCATAAGAAAACGCCCTTGTCTGATTACCGCCAACTCAAAGATGGTGTAAAAATGTAGATGTTTCACATGACTGAAAGGCCATTTGCTAAAATGAAAGGGCATTCAAAAATGTGCACTCCTCTACCCCTTGAAGTCATCACAGGTGTCACGCTTCAATGGAAATCACAGCTATGGAGCCCAGGATGTGATGAAAGCATAAGGTGTTTATTGAGCAGGTTTTAATCAGAAAATACGGAAAATAGTACGACCTGAATATTGCTGATACTGCACTTGGATTTCTGAGTAAAGCTGAATACTATATATAGCAAAGGAATACAGTGGATGCAGGTAGAATGACTGAATGGAGAGAAATCTGGTGTAGTGATGTCAGCAGCATGTGAAAGTCCCAGATCACAGGAGAAGCAGGAGAACACAACCATAAGGAAAAGCAGCAAAACAACAATGAGCAGCCCAGGTAATAGAGAGGGGCAGGTATAATTAGGGAACCACCAGAAGCAGGAGATAATTGGTGCAACAGGTTAACCCCTTGTAATGAGAAGCAAAATACATAATAGCAGCACCTTTTGTGAATAGAAGTGCTGCCAGATAAACATTAATTTAGCTATCATCATTCAATTATAAAATTGCCTTTCCAGGTTGTGACTGGTCCCATTATGGGACAGCACAATTTATCACTTGGTAAATGGTCACACATAATCTGGTATGATTTCTATTCACAAACTAGGTACTTCCGTCTTTAAATCCGAAGAAACATGGGTCAAATAGCTTATGTATTTACTGTTAACTTGTAAGCTCAAATGTTGCTGGTGTTACGAGCCACCATGGTAGCCGCGACGACTCTAGTTTTATCTGAGAGCGTCGTATCCCGGCTGTTGCCCATGATAGCTGGGACGCTTTTGCATGCTTCCACCTTACCTGTTTTGACTCTTTGGCTTGTTTCCTGGAGTTTGCTTATATGTGATTTGCATTCTATTGGGTTTGTGTTAATGACATTATTTGAATATTACTGGGAAGGCATTCCTCAGTCTTATACTGCTCCTCAGTCTTATACTGCTTACAACACTGGCCCCAATGCAAGAACCTCTACTCAGGCCTCTCTATCAGTCACTACACTCCAAAATAATTGAATGTATGATACAAACCACTTGCACTCCCTCCCGCAGTCTCAGCATGGTGACTGACAGTGTGAGTGGAGGAGAAGGATACCGGCAGTCATCTTTTATGTGTAAGCTTTACAATGCTTATATTTCCTCCATTTTTGTAAAATCAAAATCCTGTTTTTCTTATTTCAGAATATTACACTTTTTTTAACAGTCAACACCTCCCTAATTTTACACTGTTTTTTCCAGTATTTAATTTAATTGTCCAGCTGCACTATTGCTCAGATCTCCCGGTACAAAATGTTCTACTCCTGAAACTTCCCACTTAATTTATTATTGTAGCTAACTGGGGTGAATTAATTAATTGATGTGAAGGGTGTTTTTAAATATCAAGTTATTATTTCATCACTAGTCACTCCTGTTTCAAGAGTAGGGTGCCAGGCAACTTGAAAATAAAGATTAAGCTCGCTTGGCACACCTTCTTACCAGAAACTCTTCTATTGATATGTATATAGTTATATTTGTTTTATAACTTATGATCATTATTCTTAAATGTTACCAGACGGATTCTTTAGGTATGCTATATTCCTTAACATATTCCCTAAGGGCCATGTGTACAAGAATTCACCTAAAAAGACTGTGGTGGATCATGCTCTTTAGTCTGGATAAGTGGGTGCCCATTGTTTAAAATCTTGTCTAGCTAGACTACCGGAGCCAAGCACAGGGTGCCTGCAGCTGCATAAGAAAAAGAGGAGCTACATGACAACACTCCGATAAGAAGGTACCAATCCAGGGAGGAAGGTTTATCTAAGCACTCAGCCTACTGAAGCCACACCTCTATAGGAGACAGAATGGGGGATAAAAGAAGTCTTCAAATGGAGACAGCACTGACTGATTGTTACTGGTACTTTGGATCTTTAAGCCTCCATGGACTTTGTGTGCCTGCCAAAAGTGGAAAGACATCAGGCTTGGTCCCCTGCTGGTAGAGGAGTAAAACATGTAGCTCAGCTTCTGGATCCTGGAGCTGGAAGAACATTGATTAAATGTTCCTTTATTTTAGGGTTGTGTAATAGACTCTTAGGGATAAACGTATTATACTGCAATTTGTGCAATTCGCTGATATTCGGCGACTTAGACAACTAAAGTTAAAATGGGAATGTGTTTAAAGGCAGATCGGAGATTTAAACTCTGAAAGCTCATTCACATACTGGATTTAAGGTGCGATGAGCAGGCAATATAAGAGAGGGGTTGCAGGAGATCCAAAATAGGTTAAACTTGATGGACTGGTGTCTTTTATTCAACCTCATGAACTATGTTACTATGAGTCATTTTTGCAAGTTAAAAAATACGATGTTGTAGGGAAAATAGAACAGTGAGCAAGGGACACTTCTCCGCAAAAGCAGAGATGTTAGCTTTAGTTCTGATTTAACAGTTTGTTTGCTTGGCTGGCGGCAACATTTGTTGCAGCTGAATGCTCTGGCAGGAAAAGTAATAAACTCATCAGAAACAGCTGCTACGAAATTGGTTTGTGTTTCAAATCTCCATGCTGGGCTACAGCTCATATGTATTTGTGGGTTTCTGCTTTTATAGAGCCATGGAGGCTTTCAGCACATCACAAATCAGACAAAACAACGGGTTATGGGGAGCATCTAATGGAGAACACAGTAACCAGTCCAGATGCTTAAGGAAAAGTACATAGCTGGATCAAGGCTCTACTGAGCCCTAGGTAAAGTACAATTTCTAGGACCCTAAACACACTTGTCCTGCTAGCCTTAGTAACACTCGGAAATTATTGTAAAGCACGTCTGCCAAGTTTCCTGGAAAATAAGGGAATCTCCCGGATTTGAACTCTACCTCCTGGACTCATGATTGCAGTACATATTTACACCAATTTTTCTTCTGCAATCTGGAGCCTGGGAAGAATGCAAACAGAGTGTCTTGTTAATATCGTTGTTTGTATTTCCTCAGTTCAGTGAACTCTGATTGGCTGCTGGAGTTCATGGAAGGAAAGTTTGTTCTGCAGATGGAGATCACATTGTCATAGAATGTGCAGTGTATGTGTGTGATAGAAAGGGCCTCAGCTCTGTTTACTAGTCACACAATAGGAATCAGCACTGTATCAATGGACATTACAACAGGGTTCAGCCCTGTAGGTTGCAAAATTAGGATGAGGATCAGTACTGTATTCTGTCCATAGGAAGGGGACTGGTCATAGAATAGTGCTCAGACTGGTAAAATCATGGGGTTCAGCTGTATGTAATAGCCACAGAATGGGCTCAGTACTATAATTTGATCATGTAATGGGGCTCAGCTTAACATAATTGCAAAATAATGTTGCTCATCACTATATGTTGGAATCTTCATATACTGGTCACTGAATGGGGATCCGTTTTGTATACTGGTCATATAATAAGACTCAGCTCTGTATACTGGCCATAACATTGGGCTCATAAATGGACATCAAAAGGGGCACATAAGTATATACTGTCACAGAACAGAGAACAGGGCTCAGTACAGTTAAACAGTCAGAAAATGGGGCACAGTTATATCATACTTGCCAACTTAAGGCAAGTATGATCCGGGCGCTGCCGGGGGCAGGTGGGCGTGCAGGGGTCAGGGTTCCGAAAATCGCTTCATTTTGGCCCCACCCCCGCGACGTAATGTCATTTTACAGCGGGGGCGGGGCCAAATGCAGCGATTCCTAGTGAATCGCGGCATTTTGGATTTAATTCTGGCCACTTCACTAGGAAGTGGGCAGATGCGGGAGATTGTCATACTCTCCTGGGAGTCCGGGAGACCCACCCAGAATTTGGGAGTCTCCCGGACATTCCGGGAGAGTTGGCAAGTATGAGTTATATATGCTGGTCTTTGGAATGGATCTCAGCAGTGTATACTGGTTATCACACCGGTGGGCAAGTGGCCCTTTACTTATGACCCCCAGCTGGTGGCTACCAATCTGACCTACTCTCTACTGTATTATATAGCAGAGAATAAGACTGATCAGGAGAAGCCAACTTCTCCGTCATGTGACCTCCTCAGTTCAGGGAAGATACACAGCATGCCAGATTTGGATGCATTTTGTGGAAAGTGGGGGAATGTATTTTGGGATGAACCATGTGGTAAGGTCATTTTCAAGCTGTTTTTCATTCTTGAAATGAAAGGATAATAACCCTTTTGAAGGTTGGAGGACCGCACATGCGGTCCTTGCAGTATATTGGGTTACCCATCACTTGGTTAACAGATTGGTGCTAAACATTGAATACCGATATGAAGAGGCTGAAATGTATCCCACTATAGTGCTTTGAATTTCATTTTTTATATATATATATATATTTTACTGCCTGTATGACAAGGCCTAGAATGGGTAAACTATGTCTACAAATATTTTACTGTACCCACATTTACACTCTGCAGATGGATCCCTTATTTTGCTGTTTCCGGGTTGATGTCTGTGCTTAATTAAAAATAATCTGAAAAAAATGAAACCCCTTAATGTAACATTCCATATTTACACATGCAAAACTACCTCTAAAAGTTGTGCAAACCCAAAGAAGCTGTTAGTTGACAGTTCTTCACAATTTATCACTGCTATTTCCTCATGTACTGGAAACGTGTGTTATATCAGTGTTTCCAGCATCGTATGAGTTTTGTAAAGGTCAATAGGTGGAAAGATGCTGGAAGGGATAATTCAATGTGAAGAAGATTATAACAGCTGTCACAACCCACCGATATCTTAACCTATTCTGTCATATTAGATAAAAGCTCGCACTGAGAAACAGCATTTTTAATGAACCTGACCCCATCAACATGGCTCTAAAAATCATGAAAGTGGACGGCCTATAGATTTGCTTTATAGTTTGTGTAGTGAATAATTTACAAGGAATCTATTTTGATTTTTTTTTTAAATATACTGATTAAAGCGAGAGTGTGAACAAACGGTGTCCTTAAGTATATGCATTTGTCATTGCAAAGGATAAACACATGCAAGAGATGCTTTATTAAACGTAATGTAAAAAAATAGTCTTGAAGACAGAAAGTAAAGTACGTATATATGCATGTACCTTATTGGCTAACTTGGCTGTTTTCTACCATAATGAACAAACCAGTGCCTTATTTACTTTGGACCCAGTCAGGGTGAAGCACGGCATGGTTATAGCAATTCGATCACACATGTACCCCGATGTGCATAAGCAAACCGAGGGGGGGGTTTCCTAGTGCCTGGAAACCCCCTACAAGCCGGGGGCACTGTATAATTGAGGTGGCTGGACTCTGCCCTAGCTTCACACGGTTCTGCTTGAAAAGGGTGAGCTGCGTGCACCTAACATTAGTCCACGCAGCATTGCTCATGTATATTATGGGGGTAGGAAGAGTTGGAGAGCAGCCAAGCACTGTCTAAAATTATAGCCACACCCCCATGCATGCTTGTCACGCCCACTGGAAACCCCCCTCTACAAATCCTGCGTTTGCCCCTGATGTGGGTACACATGTGGCCAAATTGCCCACAGATCCGGTCTCTTGGCTAAAAGATGTAATTACCCTCTCTACGGACATCTTTACTGACAATAGTTCTGGCAGTTATTCACACACGTCATTATTTACAGATTTGACTTGATCACTCTGAGTTGGGATCTGTGTCCAATTTGGCCACATAAATTAACTAGAGATACCATATAAAAACCAGATCATTTTATTTGTTCTTGGTCTTTGTTGGTGATCGAAAGAGGTCGACTTAAACATGGAGATTCTGGACAGAGAATACATGCTAGCGCTACATGGGATTAGGGACTATCTCTTAAAAAATAATTTGCCATACCAAGATGAAAATTAAACCACCCAGTTATCACGACCTTGACATACGTCTATAAATGTACTAACTGACTTTAAATGTTGTCATTATTTTGCCCATCAACAAAAAATAGAGATCAGTGGAATATAACAAACTTTTGACACTATGGGGCATATTCAATTAGGTTTCCGGTCCGCGATAACGTGCTTTACCGCGGAACTGGCGCAGTATTGCCGGTAATACGGTACAATAACGCAGATTATCCTATGCAACCCTATGGGGTGCGCACGAAAATCCACGTTATTGCGGTAACGTGGATTGACTTCGCTGCCCGTTCTGGCGCGTTCTTGTTAACCGGAAACCTAATTGAATATGCCCCTATTAATTTACACACAACATTGGTTGTACCAATAGTGTTGGTTGAGATATGGGTTATGAGCCACACTACTCTTATTTGTCTTGTGTGATGCCACTATCAATTTCTAACATGATTGAAAATGTTATTAATGTTGATGATCAGTAAAAAAAATATTATTGTCAGGATTTTTTTTTCCTATCATTCTAATTAAAAATATTTTTCAGGGTCGGCAACCAGCTTAATCTCAGATAAACTATAAAGGCAATTTAAACCAATTAACCTGTGATTGCAAAACAGTAATCGCTTCCATTCAGGTTAGAAACCATAGTAATAAACTTTCCAAGTCACCAGCTAGCTTAAATGTAGCTGTTCTACAGATGGATGAATCACTTTCCATTTTATATAATCTCTAATAAACCCTTTCAACTCATTTAAACAAAGTTCAACAGAATGGTTTTATCATTAATATACCCGCTGTATATAGATGAAAATGAATATTTTACATTCTGTTTTAGAAATTTAATGTTAGCTGCTCAATAAATTGAACTCACTGTACAATATTAACTCTAAATCTAATTATCACTTATTGGATACAGACAGAAAGGTATTTTAATGTTCAGACATATGTATAGTTTGGGCTGACTCCAAAAGCACTAGTGGAGTTTAATCACATATTTTCTGAGTTAATAGTGGGATAGGAAACTGTCTGGTTATGTTTTTTTTCCCCTCTTTGTAAACCCATTATTCTATGTAAATCCCATTTAATGAAAGGAATTACTGCTATACAGTTAATTCCTCGCCCAAATGTGATCTCATTATATAGACGCTTCATTATGGGTTGCATAAGGTTTTAAGTAACACCATATGTTCCCGGAGGCAAGATAAGTGATAAGAAGGATGTTACTCATTCATGCCATTCATTTAGCCCAGACAGTATAACCAAACAAATGAAGCTCTTTAGCATCAATACCATTTGAATTGAAGTAATATGAATACCACTTTGAGATTCCTGGAACCAAAAAAACAGGCAGTGACCGTAAATAATTGTGAATTAAGAGTTCATGCAGTTGGCTGAATAGGTACACATTAGTTTCATTCCAAAAGATAGAAGAATATTGGTGAATGGATGTAGCTGGTCATCGGTGATGCTAAATCAGACTGTAATAGTTGTACAAAATAAGAGATAAAATAAAACACATGGCTGCCTTATGTTTGATACATGTCTGCACATCTTTAATAATATATTTCCGCTGATGAAAATGAGAGACATGGACGGAAAGAAATCTTTTTTTTTATCTGTCCCGTAGTACTAACGTAAAGTCTGCAGGTGACTCTTACGGTTGTTGTTGCTTTTGACAATAGACGATTGGACACTTGCAAACAGCTCGGCAGCAACAGAGATGAACATTTTCATAGTCTGAATTTAATTGGACCAACAGGAGTACAGCTAACGTCACATCTGCACATATTAATAAATAATTCAACTTGTGCCATTTTCTCTTTCAGTTCAGGCAACTATGAAATGTTATTATTATTATTGTTTATTTTATAGCAACAATGATATTACACAGCGTTCTACGAGGGGTATGAAGTAATTCACATCCAGGGGAGGTCTGGCAAATTTTATCCCGGGGGGCAAAACTCGACTCAGCAGCCTAATAGGAAAATTTTAAAGGAAATAAATGCACATGGCCCAGGTAGCCCACTATAGGGTCGGCCCGGGGAGGCAGATGCCCCCCTCCCCCATAGCACAGCCTGCCGATGGATGGGACTCTGGTCAGAATCGAAATCATGACCATGGTGCTGTGAGGCAGAAGTGCCAACCACTCTGCCAGTACAAGTCCTAGTGATTACTATTATTACTGGTGGCAATTATAAACTGTCATGTTCTGATAAACTGCAAATGTATGTAAACCGGGATGTTTATTGGCTCAAAGCAACCACAGACACAAGCCTTCAGTTCATACTTGACAACTTTTCCTCGCTGGCTTCAGGGAGATCCCGGGGGAGGTGGGCGTGCGAGGGGCGGGGCTTGACAAATCGCATCATCTTAGGCCAGAATGATGCGATATTTGCATAATTAAGCCCCGACCCCGCCACTTATGCCAGAAATGTGGGAGTCTCAAGGACATTCCGAGAGAGTAGGCAGCTATGTGTTAAAGAAAAGCAGCTAATGAATCTCTAGAGACTGAAGTGTCTTTTACATTTCTGTCTCCATTACTGAAGTCATGTTGTCTTACCTGTCAGTCTTTGATTAAATCTTGGTCTCCATGAAAATGGCCACCTCCATAGGCATCAATACATGGACATAGGACACAATTTCTGAATTGTGTCATCATGCCACAGATGGCGAAGCCAACCATGTCTTGTACTGACTCAGCATCAGGGAGAATGCCAGACTCTTCAGGGAGTGAGGGAGATCATCCCTATTTCAGGGAGTCTCCCTGACATTCAGGGAGAGTTGGCAAGAATGCTTCAGTTATATAATACACATGTATCACTTGCACTGTATATGCTGTAATGACAAACAGAGCACACAAATAAATTCACAAACAATGGTTTATTGTGATGTTAATAGTAATGCTCATCCAAGACAGCAAACAATGCACACATACAATGGTTATTAATCAGCAAGACAACACAGGTGACTGCCAAAGGTCAGAGGTGCATGGAGGGTACATGTTGCAAAGCCTCAAGTTGCCCAAATAGTTGCATGGGCACTTACCATCACTTCTGTAGTCACCCACCAATAAGTAGAACACCAACAAAGGGTAGGAGAGAATAGTCAGAGGATGTGGGCATTGTTTGAGGATTTACCGGACTTCCAGCACAATAAGCAGCCTTGCTTTTACTAAATACAAAGAGAGGTAATAGTGCTGGATGTCCCACGGTTCTCTAGACCTCATAGAAGGAGTTCAGCACAACATTCTGTCTGGACTTTGTTTTCTAGGCAGATAAGTGGTTAATGTGGCTGGCAACTAAAACTCCCTAAGTCCCCATTGATTTGATTTTTCTTATTTATGATTCAATAATCATAAAAATATATTTTTCCTTATGTAAAATCATCACATTAATATATAATATTTATATTATATGAGTCAAAGCAGTGTGATTTATAAACATGGAATTGCAGAGGTACAACACAAATGTATAAGTCAATGTGCTAGTGTGCCTGTTTGGGATCATTTCTTCTTTAAAGTGACCATCCTGTTGGTTCCCAGCTCCACATATGGTAGTTGTTTCCTTAGATCTCGCCTTATTGGAACAAAGTTATTTACCTTTGTGAAAGGACGGAGGTGCCGACTGGCCCTAGTTTCTGGCTCTTGTCCCTATCTAATATCACCATCTCCTCATATAAAAAGTCACTCCTTAAACACCTAAATAAAGCAGCCAAGTCTATAATTCCAGTCCGTTGGAAGTCTCCCTCTTCACCCACTGTGTCTGAGTGGTTTACCCACATTGATTTTTATATGTCTTTAGAAGATTTATCCCTCTCGGCCTCTGATTGGACATCTGAGTTTATTGCTACTTGGTTCAGCTGGCTGGAATTTAAAGAAACAGATCGTACAAGATCGCTTCTCCCACGTCCTCCATGCTGATAGCGTAGCTTAGCTTCTGAAAGGACATTGTAGTGCTACCTTTCCACTGTCCTTCTTAAATGGTACTTTTCTCCTACGGCCCTATTAGCCACTTCCTAGAGTTCTACCTTTGTTGACGATGTAAGATGTCACCCTTCATTTTTATTTTTGAGCACCTATCTACCCCCCATCCTCCACCCTCTCCCTTTCGCTCCCTTGTCTATCTTTTCCACAGTGATGGTTTATGCTCTTATACACACTGAAAACTTTCTTATATTGCTGAATCGTTATGATTTTTCTATGCAAACTATTATTGTTAATTGCTGTTGATTTTTTTTGCAACGTATAAAGAATACATAAAGCAGCAATCCCACAAATATGTTTTTTTTCTTCATCTTTATATAGCAAGCTAAGTACCATTTAAACTTGTATCTGAAATTTATTTTTCTTTGCTGTCCTCCTGCAAATCTTTACAAATCATTATCTCCTTTTCAAAATCTCTTTGGAGGGCAGACAAGTATGACTGCCAGTCACACCCACAGACTCAGACTCTAAGGGGTATATTTACTAAACTGCGGGTTTGAAAAAGGTAGAGATGTTGCCTATAGCAACCAATCAGATTCTAGATGTAATTTTATAGAATGTACTTGTGATTGGATCACATATAAATAACTTATGGTATGAATTTATTTAAAGGAAATACTGCGGGACGCATATTTATATAAATTGCCAATGCACTTATTTTTAATATTGTGTATATTTTGAGATAGGAAATCGTTATTTCTGAGACCAGGGTAGAAAATGTGTTTATTATGTTCAGCCTCTCTAGAGGAAATGCATTATGTCTGATGTATATATCTGATACAATGAGCCTTTGTTACAAAGCCTTTGGTGTACTGTGATGTGGGTAAGTGGCTTGTTTTGGGTTTTTGTTGTTCTGTGGGAATGTGTATTCGGCTTCTGTCTGAAGAAGGTATGCATGTCAGTTAGACCTTTTGACTTCCTAGTATGTATCCTGCCTCTGAAATAAGACACAGAATATCACAGCAAGGTTTTTAAGAATTTCATAGCTAAGTGTAAATATTATTGGCTTTGCAATGCATGTAAATCCATGTTTGTGTAAACAGGTTATATCATAATGCTAAAAATAGCCAGTGTCTGAACTGTATAAAAGGCACTAGCTTGTATTGGAAATTTGTTCTTTCTGATTTTCATCTGACCTGATCACTGGTACCTCCAACCAGTGTGAGAGCAAAAAAACATCACTTGCTTCAAAGACCTGCTTGAAAACATCTTCAGTATTGCTGTATTCTTGTGACCTGCAGATTAGACCCTAAATCTAATCCATTCTCCAGCTGTCTCTGAGGTTTGGACCCAAGCTTTCCGGGAACCACCGCTCTGCATGCAGCCCTGGTCAGTGTGATAGGCCAGAGAGGATCCATCCACAGCTTCCTTGATCCATAGTAAGAGGTCAGGAGTACCAGCCCAGGTACACCCTAAATATGTCATGCAAAGGCAGAGGGAGGAGAAAGAGGGAGGATTTTACAATGCAGACAGAGCTCAGAGAAGCTTTCCAAAATCTCTCTACTCACTACATCATATGACATGTAACTGTGATTGTCATGATAGTCACATGTCACGTGGTAGCTGTGTTGAATTATAAAGCATTAATAGCTGCCTGAAGAAACAAATCAAGGAAATGGTAATTACTAAGCTTCTTCTTATAGCCTGCAACAGTGATTTATGTAAAATAAATCCCTGTATTGTCATGGGATTGCTGCTTTAAGTAATATTTTTGTACAATCTCCCTAGACCCACATTTAGCAATTCCCCTGGCAATGAAGCCTGCGGTACATGACACACAGGTCTTTTGACAGTATAAGTTGCATATCAAATTGATGCTGAAAACAATTTGAAAGATTTCATACTGGATTCTGCATATATAAAATTAAAGTGAAAGCCAATTTTGCCGGAACGCAGTGAAACCTCTTGAAAGGCTTGCAGCTTGACGAGCCTCTGCAGTTGTGCGTAAGTTTGTTGCTATGTACATGAAACAGATTACATTCATCTAATGCACTGTAATTGGAGAGCAGTTCAGTTTGTAGCATTCTGTATAAAATAATGTCTGTCCTGTATTATGTTTGTTACATGTCTTTTCTTGTTCGCTCTGTGCTTATATCTCTGCCTATTGAAATGGAATTAAAGTGCATAGTTGTGCAGCCATAGTTATATAGATACTTCTCTGCACAATGCTGACCTTGCTATATACTGTGAACTATTTATATTTACTTTTGCTTAGAATGCCATGTTTTAAAAAAGTGATGTAAATTTCCTATATACATATTTGCTGTGTGCTATAAAGTTTGCACTGTGTGTTTATGTACATTTACATGGTGTCATGTTTTTATTATATCAGAGGCACACGCAGGAGGGGGTTTCTGGGTCTCCAGAAACCCCTCCCCCCCCCGCTAACGAAGTGCCACGCATAATGGCACTGTACTATATAGTAGCCGCGGCGCTGTCAAAGAATCGCCCGCGTCAATGCTGTATTGTATACAGCACCGCCACGGACGCTTCTTTGACAGTACAGTGTACAGTACAGTGTACAGTACTGTATAGTACAGTGCTGCCGAAACGGAGCTGCTGCGCATGACCTCTCTCGCTTTTTTTTTGGGTGGGTGGGATCCTGCGTGCGCTCCTGTATATGTACAGGTATATAATCTTTTATCCAGAAGTCTGTTATCCAGAAAGTTCTTAAAAACATATAGAAAATAATCTAATGTTTGTATCTGTGCACAGAATCAGTTCATTATTGATTGCTATATGGATCTCCCCAATCCACACTGGTAGAGCCAGATCTGGCTATCATTATTAGTAAAAAATTGCTCCCCTTACATTCAATGTAAACTTTTCATGCTAATTTTTGCGCATGTTATAAAAACTTACTCTGCTCATGGGGAAACCTTGTTACATTGGATGGGGTGCAAACGCATTTGGTTGTCATTTTTTGCATGGAGAGAGAAAACTGGCTGCAGGTAGCACACACAGGTAGCATACACAGACAGCACACACAGGTAGCATACACAGACAGCACACACAGGTAACACACACAGGTAGCACACACAGGTAGCACACACAGGTTGCACACACAGGGAGTACACACAAACAGCACACACAGACAGCACACACAGGTAGCACACACACAGGGAGTACACACAGATAGCACACACAGACAGCACACACAGGTAGCACACACAGATAGCACACACAGACAGCACACACAGGTAGCACACACAGATAGCACACACAGACAGCACACACAGATAGCACACACAGATAGCACACAAAGGTAGCACACACAGGTAGCACACACATACCGGACAGCTTTAATTTTACACCACAATTTAAAGATGAGTTAGAACATGCCCCCTCAACTTTGCCCCTATCTCTAAATGAGGTCAGTATGAGCATGACATCACAAGAGAAGAGGAAACTGCTTCTATGCTACACCATATTTTGTCTACATTTTTAAATGATCCCATATTGGAGTAGAGCCTTAGGACCAGTCACTGGGTTGTATGCATCAAGATGATTTGGCACTTAAAAGATGCGGAAACAACTGTTTCCGCATTTTTTATGTATGGTTGCTATGTTTTACCTGCCTAGCGGAGGAGATATGGCAGAAATCTCCCCCGTTTAGGCAAATACCTTTTAGCATCGCAGTCCCCTTAGATTAATATGGGGACTGCGATGTTCTGCAATGCATGAAGCTTTGATACAATTTGCATTGTGCAGACAGGTAACGTCATCTCAGGGAGCCTGCTGAAGTCTCTCTGGCTTTGCAGACTCCGTTACAGTGGAAGTGATGTGTGCATGCACACAGCACTTCCTTCGTTCACGCTGCCGGTAAGCAGGAAAAAACTTAGCTCCAGTCTCTTCGTTGGGGCTCCCAGACTAGTCCCAGCATGATGCGTTTCAGAGGTGCATAAATGTACATCACTGCGATTAGCAGCGATCCTTATTTAGTGGCACCGCAGTGTGGTGTAAAGGTGATAAGACTGGCTGGAGGGATGCTAGTGACTTGTCATAGTGCCGGTACCTAGTGCTGTTGCTATGGTAACAACCTAGATAAGAAATTCACGTAGATAAATCTCTTCTCTTGTGAGGTCCTTCACATAGTACTTGCCCCATTATACATACTAGACCTTATAGAGAAGCCTGAAGTGTCCATAGACAGTAAATGCATGAAACTCAGGAGACCAGTACCATTGTGGATTAATCAGGATGAGAAGTCACATGGGGACCTCTACCTCCCATTTGTCTTCTTTCCTGGGAATACTAATGTCACAGCATGATTGTCCTTCTAGTGCTCATCAGCAACCTTCCATACTGAGAAAAGAATCTTAGTTTTTACATCTGAATGGACACAAGGATATTGCAGTGCGGAAGGTGAGTAATCTGGATTATTTCACTGGGCGCCCATTGCTTGAAAAAATTATTTTGAACAAGTCTCTGGAACATACTGTGGTGATTATCTCAGTGCACAAATGTTTATTGGCAATGAGAGTGTTAGCCGGACATGGGCTGGAAACAAACCATCTACGTCACAAGAGCAGACCTGAAAATATACTGTTTATTCCCCACAGAGTACTCATGACAACTATAATTTACCTTCACTAATGGAAATTATGATGAATGAATCTGCCTTCCCACATCGGAATGTGCTATAAGCAAGCCTGGATTTGTGTAAAAGACAAATAGGCTCGTACATAGGACAGGAGAATTGCATGTGTGCAGGTTTCTCTTGTTTCAATACTTTTCTGATGTAAGCCTAGCAGGATAAGCAATCAGTGGTTTCTTTAGTTTAATAATGATTGGACAAAAAGAGGTTGTTGCTCAGACTCCCCCCGCGTGCTATAATCACGAGATCTGCCTGTCAGTGGTAGAAATACTGCTGTCATTAATTGTTATTTCTTAGCATCTTCTCCTGGTACAATGTCTGTGCCCAAGTGCAGCCAGCTCATCACACAGGAACTAATAATGGGGAAGGCCACTGCACCATATGAACCAATCAGAAAGGCGTTGTATGTTTTCTGAGTCTCCACTGACTGGATGTCATGGTGTACACATGCCATGCCATCCAATCAAAGAACACATAGGGGCTCAAGTAGAGTTCATGATCATTCATTTATATAACACCAGTAAATTCCACAGCACTTTACAATTGGGAACAAACACAGTAATAAAACAATACTGGGTACTACAGACAGACAGAGTGTTATGATGGGCCTGCTCGCAAACTTACAATCTATGGGACAATGGGAGTCTGATACATGAGGTCAAGTTCCACACATTGCATATTGGTCCTGCCATACTGTGCATCTACACCAATAATGGGTATACATACAGCCGTGTGCAGATCTTGTCACATCTTACACTTACACTTACAACTCCTTACAACTGGAGAGGCAGAACGGGGGGAGGGGAGGGGAGAGGTGGGTAAGTATAGGCCGAGTACAGTAAGGCATAGTTGCTAACATTGGCAACTTGTGTCCCGGGAGGTCCGGGAGGCAGGTGGGTGTGTGGGGACGGGGTTCAAAGAATTGTATCATTAGCCCCGCCCCCAAAGCAGTCATCACTGTTTTCGGGCCAATAAAAATAGGGGGTGGGGCCACAACGACGCATTCCCGGCACCACTAAGCCCCGCCCCCTCCGTTTAATTTGCAGAGCCGGCCGGAAATCGGGAGAATTGCCTGCTCTCCCGGGAGTCCAGGAGACCGACCCGGATTTCAGGAGTCTCCTAGCCATTCCGGGAGAGTTGACAAGTATGCAGTAAGGACGTGTATATATAATTTCAGCTGATGTAGACCTGGACATATATGAATATATTCCTATCAGGAGGTGTACCTCTTGTTGTCAAGCCACATTTCGTCGTGGGCGGGTATGGAAACATGAGAGTTGAGCTTGTAAAAAACAGCTTGGAGGAGAAAAGAGAGTGCTTAGTGCAGAATTTTTATGACTTATAAAGGCAACTGTGGATGAGGAGTCTAAGGGCCTCTTTAGAGTTTGGAGCAAAGAAAAAAAATGAGTAAATTTGCTCCCTGGCAAAACCATGTTGCACTGCGATGAAGGGATGGGGGGGGGCAAATTTAGCTCCACTCTAAATTGCTGGGTAAAAAGAAAGCTGTTTAGTACTTGTGTGATGCATGCAAAAGCAGTCAACAAAGCATTTGTCAATAACAATGATAAACTACATCTCCCAGCGAGCACTGCTGCTGCTGCAGAGGGGAGAAGGGAGGAGTTGTTCCCTGCATAGAGAATTGCCTGGGGGAGCTAGATCTGAGGAAAGAGAGAGAGAGAGAGAGAGGAGGACATGAGAGGAGCTGTGGAGCTGGCATACAGAGAGATAGAGATTACAGATGGGAGGGAACAGCGTTGACAGGCAAAGAGTCTGGAGAGAGGGAGGAGATTAGGAGAGTGCTTATACTAGATCAGTGGTTCCAAAACTGTGTGCCTAGGCTCCCTGGGGTGCCTCGGCGATCTCAGAGGGGTGCCTCGGCCAGGGCCAGTGGTAAGCAAGGTGGGGGAATACTTGGTAATTTTTTGGGCTTAGGGGTGGCTTGAAAAAATTAGGGAGACCCTAAGGGTGCCTTGAGCTGAAAAAGTTTGGAATCCACTGTACTAGATAGTAGTTGGAGTCAGAGAGACAGAGTTAGAGCAGTTCAGCAGATTAATTAGGTTATTTCACTACTTTATGTGTTACAGACTGAGATATTGCCAGTAGGGTTAAGATTATATGAATAGTAAGATTAGATCAAAGGATCCTTGGCTGCCATATGTCAATATAATTGTTATGAACTGAAATATTGCCAATAGGGTGAAGAGTTAGGGATAGAGGAAATAGGAGGATTGCATTTGTTGCTTTGAATTTGGAGTTCAAGTTCAACTTTCTTGTGGCACTAAAGGTGCAAAAACAACAGTGGAGAGTTGTTGTAGATGGCCATCATGGGGGCGGCAATGGAGAACAGATGAATGCATACAGTTTGTGAACTGCATGTCAATTTGTGTGCTGAAGAAAGTCAATATTTCTTTGTCATCTATTTAGAAAGGACACAAAGCCCATGATGCTCCAAATCAAGAAACTTAATTGTGTTATGTTGAATGCTGTTTGGTGTATTGTGAGTTGTTAGTGAGCTCATATAGACAGCACTGTGTAATGTGATAAATTAGAGATATTACAGTAAGCAGACTGTAGCTCACAGGTTAGACTGTTTATTTGCAGTTAATTACAATTCTGCAGTGTGTTAGTCTAAGTGTGTATGCACAATACCCTGCATCATGAACAAATTATATTCTGGTGCATGGTTCAGTCAAATTATTCTATTCCTGGCTTTTGTACCACTACTCATTGAGAGATATATATATATATATATATGTTCATCCAAATATACAAAGAAGTAGGGGCTGCTCCATTTTGCAGTGCTCAATAAATGTGCCGGGTGACTCTTACAGTATTTTGTGACTGAGTATATGTTAGTGGTAGTCGGGGGTTCCATGTGTGTTCCCTTGGTGTTCGTGGCCCTTGACATTCCATAATAACCCATGTGTCAAGACTCAGATGGAGGCACTGTCAGCTACAGAACAGTAAGAGTCTGCTATATGTTTACATACACACCATTCTTAGGGCGTGGGAGACGGGGTGTAACAAATAAATAAATGCATTGCTGTATTCATTTTCCAAATAAATGTACATTGTCGCAGGTCGGATGAGAGGAACTTCAAACTCCTTTGGTCCTTTCAGTTGTTTGACTTATGCTAATCAAATACTGGACAGTCACTTCATTGTTTAGTTCAAATATCATTACAGGTGGCTGCCCCCCCCCCCCCCCAAACCCCCAAAAGAGGTCTGAAATTGATTGGGATGCTGTGCAAAAACCAAAAGATAACACCCTGCCCACATCAAGCTTGGCTCAGTCATTACTTTGTTCAATTCTAACAGCTGCAGCTATTATATAAGCAACCTTTGTTATTCAATAAACTAAGGTACATGCAATCATTCTTAAAACAATAAAAGCAATAAACTTTTCTTAAGGTAATAAAACAAACTACTTTTAACCCTTGTAAACAATCTTCTATCCCTCCCCTGATGTACACTGTTCGTAATATATTTATCTCTAGTACTATATTGTATAATGACAAGTATAAATCCAGATGTACTCTATCATATTGATAACTTTCTAAACTAAACTGTAATAGAATTTTCTAAGATATGACAACCAACTTAACACTTTCTGTCTCTGGCCGTGTTGAACTATCGTGACAGTTTCAGTTCTCTCATCACTACCACTCAGAGCCGCTACTACATCTGTGACTTATCAGCTGTTACCACTGGTTACCTCCGCTACTCCAGCCTGCTCTCAGTCTCTGGCCGTGTTGAACTATCGCTGCTCCAATACTTCTATTACCATCTCCAGTGTACATCATCGTGACAGCTTCAGTTCTCTCATTGCTACCACTCAGAGCCGCTACTACATCTGTGACTTATCAGCTGTTACCACTGGTTACCTCCGCTACTCCAGTCTGCTCTCAGTCTCTGGCCATGTTGAACTATCGCTGCTCCAGTACTTCCATTACCATCTCTAGAGTACTTCATAGTGACAGCCTCTGTCCTCTCGTTGTATACCACATTGGCTGCTGACCATCAGCCTATATTATTGTTGTGCCTGTATTTATACCACTCGTCTGTGGACTCCATCCTCTCCATCCACTTCACCTGGCTCCCCCACATCGTTCTGCTGTACACTCACTCACGGGACCGCGACCTGCAGACTTGGTGCAGCTAAGACCATACCTCCTTGCGGGGGTTCCTGGTGAAAACCACCTGTCTGTTAGACTCCGCGCCCGTGGGTGGTCTTAGCCATGTTCAGAAGAGCCTAGGGATCAATTTCCTGTAAGTCAACCGTGACTCTATCTAATCTATCTATCTATCACTGGACTATAAAATCGACTGTACTATGCCCGTACATTATCGCAAGTCACACACTCTACATAAATGACGAAACATTCTAAAAGACAGTAATCTGTGCATGTCAATATTATATATACAGTTTTGAAATAAGTTGTGGCAGTACAGATATAATTTTACAATTCACGATAATCTTTGACTACAGCAGAACAGACAAATGTCTGCAATCCCATTCCACTATGCAGGGATAAAACAAAAACTTGTGCCTTATTTTGAATCAGATATCAGGCTATCCTCTGAATAGTGAAACACAGATTTTGACAACTCCTAATTAAGTTATATCTTATCCCTACCAAAGAATTTAAGATATTTTTTTCTTTTCTTGTTGTGACATCATGATGTTAGTCTTGGTCAAGGTAAGATGGAGTCTTGTCATTCATCCAGATATTTGCATCTTTTTATCACAACTTATCAATACTGCCCTTTTTCTCCTTCTAATATCTATTGTGGAGGAGCAAAATAAACAAACAAGGATTTATATTGTTGACCTGTGATAGCAAATTTATATATAATAGAGAAAATGTGATAATACACTTTATTCCGTCACACATCATATTTAACATTTTACCAGGACACATATACTATTATTATATATGGATTTTTCATTTAGAACATTTGATTGTAGTTAAACTACAATCCATTTTAAAAACAGTTTAACATTAAGCATTTTCCAATAACTTGTAAATTATCCTTACCCACGAAACGCTGGCGCTACTATATTTTGTTTTCAATTTTATCAAGTTGCAATATTTTCAAAAAATACTTTTTATAAGCTGCAACTTGCATGAGTTGATTCTACATATTTTAGCATTTACAATTTTGGAATAAACGGCTTAACTATTGTACTTATTGTTATCAGCTCATTACTCATGCCCATATTTTGTGTATCTAACCCAGATGTACCAACATCCTGACCATAGTTTTGGGGCTGAACCCTGCACTGCTCCTCCCCTCTGCTGTTCGGCACATGGATATTGGGGCAACGAGTGAGTGGTCCTTATATTTTCCCTCACAATGTCACAAATGTAAATATTAACTCTTCATTTATAGAATTTAGCTTACAGACTGTAAAATTTCTTTGTAAAAGGTACCAATAGCAGAGAGCATTTTCAATCTTTCATCATTTTTCCAACATCATCATCTTTTTACGTGCGTACTTGTGTTGTGTCCATATTTAGAATCCATAATATATATTTTGAATCACCCAGTACCTAGTATTATTTCGGGCCATATTCTAGCTTTCCACTTTGTTACTTTACAATAATGTCTCCAACAAAAACCTTTCCATCGATTCCTCACCGGGGGCTGGCCAATACAATGATAATCGCACACATCGGACAATAAAATTAGTGGTACCCTAAAAGTTGCCCCCACAACGTGTTAAACTGGATCTCATTGTCCGTCCTCTCAAGAAGATACAGCTACAACAGGTAGGCAGGATATATGGACTTCCCCACGTTATAGCCTTTAACTATCGACCAATACAGTTGTAACTCATGACTGCACATCCGCAGGGCACCGCATCTACTGAAGTGGATACAACTGCACCTCCTTTTATAGGAGGATAATATATAGGGATGTGCACCGGCGACTTTTGAGGTCTCGTGTTTTGTGTTTTGGATCCGGATTTTCGTTATTTTTGAGGTTCGGATTTGTCTCGCAAAACACTTGACGAAAGGTCTCGGTTCGGATTTAAGGTTTTGGATTCGGATTTTTTTGCAAAAAAACATAAAAAGTTTAAAAATCAAGTTTTTGGGCTTATTTTCACTCCTAGGCTATTATTAACCTCAATAACATTCAATAACAAGCATTTCCACTAATTTACAGTGTATTCTGAACACCTCACAATATAGTTATTAGTCCAAAACGTTGCAACAAGGTATCTTTCTGGACTGCGTAGAGGAGTGGGTCACCACAATATATATTAAAAACCCTGAACTTTTATGATTCGCACCAATAAATGTACCTGGACTGCGTAGAGGAGTGGGTCACCACAATATATATTAAAAACCCTGAACTTTTATGATTCGCACCAATAAATGTACCTGGACTGCGTAGAGGAGTGGGTCACCACAATATCTTAAAAACCCAGAACTTTTATGAATTGCACCAATAAATGTACCTGGACTGCGTAGAGGAGTGGGTCACCACAATATATATTAAAAACCCTGAACTTTTATGATTCGCACCAATAAATGTACCTGGACTGCGTAGAGGAGTGGGTCACCACAATATCTTAAAAACCCAGAACTTTTATGAATCGCACCAATAAATGTACCTGGACTGCGTAGAGGAGTGGGTCACCACAATATATATTAAAAACCCTGAACTTTTATGATTCGCACCAATAAATGTACCTGGACTGCGTAGAGGAGTGGGTCACCACAATATCTTAAAAACCCAGAACTTTTATGAATCGCACCAATAAATGTACCTGGACTGCGTAGAGGAGTGGGTCACCACAATATATATTAAAAACCCTGAACTTTTATGAATCGCACCAATAAATGTACCTGGACTGCGTAGAGGAGTGGGTCACCACAATATATTAAAAACCCTGAACTTTTATGAATCGCACCAATAAATGTACCTGGACTGCGTAGAGGAGTGGGTCACCACAATATCTTAAAAACCCTGAACTTTTATGAATCGCACCAATAAATGTACCTGGACTGCGTAGAGGAGTGGGCACTGGGCACCACAATAAAATATATAAAAAACCTTCAACAGGTCTGCATTACACTACACATACGGCTGCTCCTCCATCCTCTCCATCATATACATGTTGGAGTTTTAGCGTGTGACAACCTCTTGTTTTTGATAATGTCAGTGCATTTTGAATATTTTTCAATTTGCCCCACACCACTGAATGTACTTTATCTATGATACGCATCTATCTATCTTGACTGCGTAGTGTGGTGGCCCCGGTACACAATTTGGTACCGAGGCCACAATATAATTAAAAAACCCTCCACCAAACAAGTATCTGGACTGCATAGTGGGGTGGCCCCGGTACCCAATTTGATACCGGGGCCACAATACCTCCTCCAAACATGGTACAGACAATTCGTCATTGAGATCCCAGACAGACAGGGTCAAAGTGTTATTGTTTGACTTTGTAAACCCAAAAAACTGTCCCTGTTGCACATAGTCGTGCAATGAAGACTGACTTTTTCATTTAAAGGCACGATCTTTCAAGTGTAGTGTTTGTAAGTCTAAGTCATATTATACTTTTGGTAAAATTGGTTTATTTTGTTCCTCTTTATGGTAATTAGTCATAGAATTAAAGTATGAAATAGAATTAAAGTATGAAATAGAATTAAAGTATGAAATAGAGTGGTATAGAGTTGTAGTGTGGTATAGATAGAGTGGTCCACACAATATAATAATAAAACCTTTAACTGGTCTGAATTCCACCAAACAAGTATCTGGAGTGCGTAGTGTGGTGGCCCCGGTACACAATTTGGTACCGAGGCCACAATATAATTAAAAAATTGGGCATCAACTGTCACCGTTGTTTAATATCTGATACACCTAAATATGGACTGCACAGTGGAGTGGCCCCGGTAGTAAATTTGGTGCCGGGGCCACAATACCTCCATCAACCCTCTAAATCCCACTCCACTGATGGCGGACACCGGGCGCACGTCTAACACCAACATTGCAGTTACAGCCGCAGTTATACGCTTTGCAATAGGGTGACTACTATCGTATTTTGTGGTCATGGCAAACGACTGTTGGACGGTCAATTGTTTTGTGAAAGACTTAGCGGTCTTACGACTTCCCCTCTGGGAAGATGACCGACTAACAGCAGCAACAGCAGCAGTGGCAGTAGTAGGCGTACCGCTGCAGGATTCCTCGGATGAATCCCGTATTGAGGAGGACTCAGTCTGGCTGCTGACTTGGGCTGCAGGACTGAATCTGATGGAGATTGTGGAGGAAGTTGACGAGGAGGGTGTTGCTGGTGTGTATCCAACTGGACCACGGGATTTAGGTGTCCCTCTACCGATGAGGGTCCTAGCCCCAGTTCCTGAACTAACCACTGAACTATGAAGGTTATTCAGGTGACGTATAAGGGAGGATGTTCCTAGGTGGGCAAGATCCTTACCCCTGCTTATTTGAGCTTTACATAAGCTACATATGGCCATACATTGGTTGTCTGGATTTGGATAAAAATAACTCCAGACCGAAGAGGTGCATTTTTTGGTCTTCTGACCAGGCATGACGATGGGCTTTTTCATCCCATGGACATCAGCTGTTTCCCCCCCTGGTGCCTCATTTACAATAACCACATCACCATCCTCATCATCAAGTTCCTCCACAGCGCCAGCTACATCATCAATAGCCTCCTCCCGAGCCACCTCTTCCCGTACAGTGATGGGAAGGTCAGGCTTGACAACCACCAACATCCTTGGATTCGCCTTGTGGATTTGTGATAATTTCTCTTTAGAAGGCAGAGTTGTTTGCTGTTTTGTTGCTGACAGCATAACTCTCTTCAATTTTTTGTAGGGGGGGGGAGGAGGAGGAGGGCTAAGATCCGTGGGTGAAGCTGAACCACTAGTCATGAACACGGGCCAGGGCCTAAGCCGTTCCTTGCCACTCCGTGTCGTAAATGGCATATTGGCAACTTTACGTTTCTCCTCAGATGATTTAAAGTTTCTCTTTTTGCTACTTTTTCTTAACTTGGGCTTTTTGGATTTTACATGCCCGGTACTACGAGATTGGGCATCGGGCTTGGAAGACGACGTTGATGGCATTTCATCGTCTATGTCATGACTAGTGGCAGCAGCTTCAGCATTAGGAGGAAGTGGGTCTTGATCTTTCCCTACTTTATCCTCCAAATTTTTGGTCTCCATTATATGTAGCACAAGATACTGCAGAATGTGTGAACTTGGTAATATTGCAGTACCAATGGACTTATACTGCTGGATTGGTTTTGCAAATTTGGTTATAATTATTATATATTTTTTTTTTTTTAAATTTTTTATTTTTTTTTACTTTTTTTTTATTTTTAAAAAACTTGGGAATAGTGGGGAAATAACTATGCCCTTAGAAGCACAGAGCACAGGACACAGCACCACTGGACTGAACAGGACACGGCACAGGACCCAGCAGCACTACGGAACTCAGCAGGACAGAGCACAGGACACAGCACCACTGGACTGATACTGCAGAATGTGTGAACTTGGTAATATTGCAGTACCAATGGACTTATACTGCTGGATTGGTTTTGCAAATTTGGTTATAATTATTATATATTTTTTTTTTTTTTTAAATTTTTTATTTTTTTTTACTTTTTTTTTATTTTTTAAAAACTTGGGAATAATGGGGAAATAACTATGCCCTTAGAAGCACAGAGCACAGGACACAGCACCACTGGACTGAACAGGACACGGCACAGGACCCAGCAGCACTACGGAACTCAGCAGGACAGAGCACAGGACACAGCACCACTGGACTGATACTGCAGAATGTGTGAACTTGGTAATATTGCAGTACCAATGGACTTATACTGCTGGATTGGTTTTGCAAATTTGGTTATAATTATTATATATTTTTTTTTTTTTTAAATTTTTTATTTTTTTTTACTTTTTTTTTATTTTTTAAAAACTTGGGAATAATGGGGAAATAACTATGCCCTTAGAAGCACAGAGCACAGGACACAGCACCACTGGACTGAACATGACACGGCACAGGACCCAGCAGCACTACGGAACTCAGCAGGACAGAGCACAGGACACAGCACCACTGGACTGATACTGCAGAATGTGTAAACTTTGTAATATTGCAGTACCACTGGACTTTTACTGCTGAATGTGTGAACTTGGTAATATTGCAGTACCAATGGGCTTATACTGCAGGATTGGTTGTGCAAATTTTGTGGTAATTAAAAAAAATTAAAGTAGTTTTTGGTATTTTTTAAAAAAACTTTTTTTTATTTTTTTAAACACAGGGGAATATTGGGGAAATAACTATGCCCTTAGAAGCACAGAGCACAGGACACAGCACCACTGGACTGAACAGGACACAGCACAGGACCCAGCAGCACCACTGACCTCAGAAGGACAGAGCACAGCACACAGCACCACTGGACTGATACTGCAGAACACAGCACAGCACAGCACAGCACAGCACAGAACTAAACAGCACAGAACTAAACAGCACAGAGGACCACCTAACACACCCTCCCTCTACCCTGATCAATGCCCGAGTGAAGATGGCGGCGACTAGCGGGGAATTTATAGGATCCGAGTATCGCGAGATCCGACAATGGGATTATGAGTCAGAGCCTCAGTTTCACTTTTGAATTTGGCGCCAATACCCGGATCTGTCTCGGATCCGACTCGGATCCGCAACGTTCGGGTGGGCTCGGATTTCATAAATCCGAGTGCGCTCATCCCTAATAATATACAACCGCCTCTCCTTTTATAGTTGAGGATAATATACAAAGCATCTCCTTTATAGCGGAGGATAATATATAACCACATATCCTTTTATAGAAGAGGATAATATACAACCATATATCCTTTTATAGTAGAGGATAATATACACTGCATCTCCTTTATAGGGGAGGATAATATACAACCACATATCCTTTTATAGTAGAGGATAATATACAACCGCATCTCCTTTATAGGGGAGGATAATATACAACCACATATCCTTTTATAGGGGAGGATAATATACAACCACATCTCCTTTTATAGGAGAGGATAATATACAACGCATCTCCTTTTATAGGAGAGGATAATATACAACCGCATCTCCTATTATAGGGGAGGATAATATACAACCACATATCCTTTTATAGTAGAGGATAATATACAACCACATCTCCTTTTATAGGAAAGGATAATATACAACCACATCTCCTTTTATAGTAAAGGATAATATACAACGCATCTCCTTTATATGGGAGGATAATATACAACCACATCTCCTTTTATAGGAGGATAACATACAACCGCACCTCATTTTATAGAGGAGGATAATATACAACAGCATCTCCTTTGATTAGGGAGGATAATATACAACCGCATCACCTTTTATAGGAGAGGATAATATACAACCGCATCACCTTTTATAGGAGAGGATAATATACAACCGCATCTCCTTTTATAGGAGAGGATAATATACAAATATCTCCTTTTACAGGGGAGGATAATATACAACCGCATCTCCTCAGGGCCATCTTAACAACATTATGGGCCCCCGGGCAAAGCAGTGCATCGGGGCCCCTCGATATAGATGTAGATATATAGATGTATACAGATATAGATATAGATATATAGAGATAGAGATAGATGTACTTGCTCAGTGACCCTTGAAGGTTTTTTTGCAGGTTTTTTTTCTTTTGCAGGAATTATTTATTCTCATTAAGAGCTGTGCCTATTGGGCCCCCTTGCCCGTGGGACCCCCGGGCAGCTGCCCATCGTGCCCAATGGAAAAGATGGCCCTGCATCTCCTGTTATAGGAGAGGATAATAAACAACGCATCTCCTTTATAGCGGAGGATAATATACAACGCATCTCCTTTATAGGGGAGGATAATATACAAAGCATCTCCTTTATAGCGGAGGATAATATACAACCACATATCCTTTTATAGTAGAGGATAATATACAACCACATATCTTTTTATAGTAGAGGATAATATACAACCACATATCCTTTTATAGTAGAGGATAATATACAACCACATATCCTTTTATAGTAGAGGATAATATATAACCACATATCCTTTTATAGTAGAGGATAATATACAACGCATCTCCTTTATAGGGGAGGATAATATACAACCGAAATCCTTTTATATTTGAGGATAATATACAACCGTATCTCCTTTTATAGGGGTGGATAATATACAACCGCATCTCCTTTTATAGGGGAGGATAATATACAACCGCATCTCCTTTTATAGTTGAGGATAATATACAACTGCATCTCCTTTTATAGGAGGATAATATTATACAACCGCATCTTCTTTTATAGGGGAGGATAATATACAACTGCATCTCCTTTATAGCGGAGGATAATATACAACTACACCTCCTTTTATAGGAGGATAATATACAACGCATCTCCTTTTATAGGAGAGGATAATATACAACCACATCTCCTTTTATAGGATGATAATATACAACCGCATCTCCTTTTATAGTTGAGGATAATATACAACCACATATCCTTTTATAGTTGAGGATAATATACAACCGCATCTCCTTTTATAGTTGAGGATAATATACAACCGCATCTCCTTTTACAGGGGAGGATAATATACAACCGCACCTCCTTTTATAGCAGGATAATATACAACCGCATCTCCTTTTATAGGAGAGGATAATATACAACCGCATCTCCTTTTATAGGAGAGGATAATATACAACCGAATCTCCTTTTATTGGAGAGGATAATATACACCCACACCTCCTTTCATAGAAGAGAATAACCACACCTCCTTTCGGAGAGGATCAATATCTACCAATCGCTTTTGCGATTTAACACACATTTATTCTCAACTACTCTATGGTTATTGCTCACTAGTTAATCCCCACTTTTAGCTGGCTGTCCCTACACTAACCTACACAATATATTAAATCCCTATATCAATTTATTTTGCATGGACAACGCAAAATCAATGCACAGCTTCTGTACACATAATTCATTACCACTGATGTAAATCCTTACACATTCACTGATTACACGCAATTCAATTACACAATTACATGTTACCATTCATTATAACACTTGTGCAATTCAAAACAACAGCACAAAATTCAAGAATCCTTAATACAAAAATCACACGCATTCAACTTAAACACAATAAGTAAGACACTTGCTGGTACTTTTTATAAAAAATTACAGTAATTATTTTAAACTCAGATCTATGGCAACTTGATAAGACAGAAATTATAACAAGTGTATAATCATACCTAATAACAATTATCTTCGAAAAAGTATTTCAAAATTTGAATTGTACCAACAATCAGACTATGATTTACCTTAAGTTCCAATTTCTGTTTGAACTATCCACTTAAAAGACAGGAATTTCAGCTTACTAACAAAAGATAGGTAGTAAATATTAAAGAACCAAGGGCTTCATTTAGAGTCGGACGCAATGTGTGTCTAAGACGTGTAGGAGTGGGAGTGTGCCGCAGCTTGGTAGGGTATTACGAGTGGCAAGCAACCCCAGTTGCATCCCACTTGTAGTACCTAACCAAGCTGTGACCAGTTCCTGCAGCTAGCTAACTACTTACGCCACCTAATTCCTGATGCCGTTTTCAGTCTTGTTTTGACGTGTGTTCCGTCTGCGTCTTGATCCGACTAGGGTAGTTTTGCGGGTAGTATTTGAATTATTCCTGGTGACACCTACATAACTCCATGTTCCACCCTTTCCCTCGTACAGAGACGCAAGCTGTCGCAGTGTACACTTGCGTCTGAAAAGCAGACGGAACTGCAGGGAACTGTTGCTTACTGCGCATAACCGTCAGTGGAAATGTGCAGGATGCATCTGAAATGGACTCTAAATGAGGCCCCAAGTGTTTTATTTTACCCTAGGTGACTTATCTCCACTCTGCCAAGAAATCACGGGTTTACAGGTAGTATGGACAGTATGCTGTGCTGTGCACAGTACTATAAACTTATTTTTTGCTACAACCTCTGCAGTTGATATGGACAATATCCTTTTTTTTTTTTAATTAATGCAACAGCATGTGCACCCCTTGCAGTGACACTTGGATTTTCCTCGTGGAAAAACCAACTTTTTTGCTTTGCTCCTAGCTCTAAATGAGAATTCAGTTGTTAAAGAAACAGGAAAAATACATATAAATGATCTATTTGTTTATGTACGTTTATTTGTGTATAAGAAACATTTTGTGACTCAACTGTACTTGAAACTGTAAAGCATTTGGAAGCCTAGGGGCGCACACTGGGGGGGTTTTTGGGTCTCCAGAAACCCCTCCCCTCCGCAAACGAAGTGCCCCACATAGCTGCACTGTACTATAAAGCTGTCACAGAAGCGTCCGCGGCGGTGCTCTATTGTGTACAACACCGCCGCGGACGCTTCTTTGACAGCGCCGCAGCTGCTATATAGTACAGTGCTGCCGAAACAGAGCTGCTGTGCATGTAGGGGCGCATGCCCAGCAGCTCTCTCGCGTGTTTCTTTTTGTTGTTTTTTTGAGGTGGGGGGGAAACATTTCTGCGTTCGCCCCTGAAGCCCCTGGAAATCCTGCTTTTGTACCTGACACTGTTTAGACAGAAGCATTGAATATAGTTCCCTTTATGCACTATGCTCTCACCTGGGCTGGTTTCTTTGATCTAAACAATAAACTATATTATTCGGCGCTAGATAGGCTGTGATCAGGATCACCAATTTCAGGGGGTCTTCAATCCCCCAACAAAACAATAGACAATAGAGCACACAAATGCAATGGTGCACCCAGACCACAAATGAGCTTACACTGTGGAAATAAATGAAATTAATTTATTGTTATAAAATGTAAAATATATATAAAAAAATAATAAAAGCATAAAACACCAATCTGTATGTATTATCAAATAGTGCTGTATAGCTAAAGAGCTTGTATCTTGTGCTATAGCCAATGATCACAATCAAATAAGCATAAAGGGTCATACAATGAAATACACTGGAAAAAGTCCTCAAATATATATAAATAATCCTTAAAGTAGGAAGAGAATACGAAATGTCCGACAATCAGACTAATTCAATTCTTCTGATTCCGATGGAATGGAAAAAAAAGTTAATACCATATGCGCCAATGGCAATGAGGAAATGTTAAAATCCAGAGTAAAATATAATGCATTGACTTAAAAGGTTGCCACGAAAATGCTGTATGCTTAATTGCAGATGTAAAATCCCGCTAGTCCTGTTAGCTGGATAAGAAACTAGGACACTTTTAGACTATTTAAAAGTCACCTTTTCACAGCAAACCAAGCTAAATATTATTCATCACATCCACTGAAAACTTCAGGACACTTCACCCAATCAAAAATAATATCTAGAGCAGTGGTCAGGGAAAAGAGGTAAATTACACCAAATGGGGTAAAAATGAAATTCCTGGGGGTAATGCTGCCGATTCACATGCTGTCAGTTGGATTGTAGACCCCTTTAAATGTGAAATTGCTGTTGTACCAGAAGAGCCTCAAGGGTTGGCAGAGGCACTTCTTGAGCTCCGATACAATAATGAAGAACGTATTGCATTTGAAAACAAAGCAGATCTGTCATATTTTTGGATGTCAACAGCTGCAAAGTCATTCAAAATTGCACATGAGGAGGCAGGCAAAAAGTTGCTGCCTTTTGCAACAACCTACCTTTGCGTACAAGGATTTTCCACTCTAACGAACATAAAAATAAAGCAGAGAAATCGATTGGACGCTGTAGACTGTATATAAATTGCTCTGACATGAAAATTCCCCAATATTGATGCTCTCGTATCAAAAATGAAGCAACATCATTTCTCCAAGACCTGAAGTTTTGAAGTTGAAGCTTTCAAAGAAATTTTGAATAGATTCAATCAAATTTTGAATTCCAATAATTAATAATATATGATTTCCTTTCTTTCAAATCAAGGGGGTAACATCGGCGTATCTAAATATATTTTGGGATAAAAGGTGAAAGAGTTCCCTGACCCCTGATCTAGAAGATAGAAAAACCACATTGATTTATTTTAAAAATGGTAAACTGTTTATACTGCAATAAATATCCTTCAGATAACCTTGTTGTGAAGGAGGACTTGCTGGTACGAAGTCAAGTATTAGGCAATACACACTAGGGGGTGGGGGGATGTGCTAATCAATACGTCATCCTGTTGATAGAGTTTAATGTGACCCTGTGGTTAAATTCAAGAGTGAAAGTTGGAAATAAAATGACTGTACATTCTCTGTGTGGTCATCAAGAACTTGTCCATGTTCTTCCTCACAATGACAGAGTTTAACTTGGCTGATCTCATGCTGAGGTTTAAAGGAAAATGTATGTGTTATTTCTAGAACATCTATTGTATTTCTTGTCTTTAAGTACACACAGTGCTTACACTGTGGATACTTTAGTGCAATACATCCATTCTTCCTGACCTGGAGAGATAAAACACTGACATGACACTACAATGATTCATTATTAAAAGGAAGCTATTTTGCAGAATTTTACTTTACATGTTCACAAATACAAATACAATAAATCAATTAAAATGTACTATATTGGGGGTAGAACTCATTGCCAAGGTTAATGGCAGAGAGATCGCTCAGTGTACATCACAGCCAGGAACTTGCAGGATATTTCCAGGACCGATCCGACATTTCTCTCAAGCGCCGCTTTATCTAGAGAGTGGCATAAGTAAATCTTAGACTCTGGTGGAGCAATTTCATTGGCCTTGCAACATATGATCCCAGAGGCCCACGATGGGGGCACCACTGACAGCCTGCAACGGGTGTACTTTCCCCATGAGGAAATATATCAATGTTATGTCTAGGGTTCAGTTTTACTGTAAGACGGAGACTCGCTATCTCTATTGGTTTGAAAACTAAGTCTTCATGGTGGGATTTGTGGACTGCCCAGCAAAGAAAGAGTGTATCAAAGACTATATAATTACCATATATTTCAGAGATTTTGACATACTCAAAAATCATACTGAAGTCAGAGAAACATCTGTCATATCTACAAAAGGTGCTTATTACTACAGTGTTTCTGTTGTATGTAGCATAACTCCCCTTCCCTCTTTTCTGTTCTGCACCAAAACAAGCACAAAACTTCAATAAAATGAATGAAACAAAAAAATGTACAATAAGAGACACATATGATAAACAAAGTCCTAGGGCTAGATTTACTAAGCTGCGGGTTTGAAAAAGTGGGGATGTTGCCTATAGCAACCAATCAGATTCTAGCTTTCATTTATTTAGTGCCTTCTACAAAATGATAGCTAGAATCTGATTGGTTGCTATAGGCAACATCCCCACTTTTGCAAACCCGCAGCTTAGTAAATCTAGCCCCTAATGTCACCTCACTCTTGTGATTACTTTAAGACATGACTTTAAGAGATTACTTTAAGACAGTGGATCTCAATCGATTTTAGAACATGGAACCCTAAAACTAGATTACCTCGAGAGGAAACCTTAAATGGCCCTATCCCAATTCCCTACAAAGCTGTGCAACAAGTTAACTGTACAAAAACACATTTGCCCACTAGGTAAAAAAGAAAGTAAAAAATAAAATATCAGCATTAATTTGTCTTTTATGTCCATTGTAAGGCGTTGTTATCTACTTCTGTGTAAAGATGGAGAATTCTAAACTTAGCGAAGAAGGGCAGAGAACTTTGTATGCAACGCTTGGTGATCGAGGTGGTACTAAGAATCTCCTGCAGTGAGGCAGCGGTGGATTCCATGTGCTATTAGTGGTTAGTGTTGAATGTTGCCACAGAAATTTTAGTTCATACATACAATTTTGGGACTGTCAATACATTTTTTCCACAATTACCAAATTGTTTTGCAGAACCCCTGACACAGGGTGGATCCTTAGGGTTTTGAGGAGCCCAGTTTGAGAAAAGCTGCTCTAAGATATAAATCAAGCTTGAAGAAGCCGTGTTTCAGGAAAAAAATGTTAAAGTTGTAATTGATGAAGGGAGGGATTGTAAAGTGGCAGGACTTTGTAATGACTTTTTTTCTACTAGAGATGCTCAGGCTCGGTTCCCCGAGAACCGAACACACCCGAACTTAGCAGATCCGAGTACTGAGCCAAGCCAGCTCGGTACGTTTGCGTGCCCTGAAAACGAGGCAAAATGTCATTGTTACATCATCGGATCTTGTGAGCTTTGGTTTCTATAAGTACCGCCCTCCACGGCGATCCAGCGCCATTTCACGGAGGGACACAGAAGGGGTATCACAGTTCTTGGCAGTCTCTAGTGCAGTTGGGCAGCGTCATTGGTAGAAAAGAGAGAGGAGGGGTAGCAGTGTTCTTTAAAGTCTCCAGTAACATTCAAGAGAGCTCCATTGCTGTTTTGCTAATTGTCATTGCTGAAATAGAATAATAGTGCTGGCAGGCTTGGTCTTCTAAATCTGCAGTCACATTGTACTGTGTTATAAAGGTAACATACAAGGAGCAGAGCTCCATTGCTCCATTGCTAATTGTCATTGCTGAAATACAAATACTAGGTCTGGCAGGCATAGTCTTCTAAATCTGCAGTCTTTGTTTGAAAGTGTATGAAAATAATATTGTGACCTGTGAGGTGGTCAAAATTGACTGCAAATATCTTGAAATTAGTGTTATTGAGGTTAATGATAATGTAGGGGGGAAAGAAAGCAAAAATATGTGATTTTAGCAAAAAAAATTTGAGATTTTAGAAAAAAATCAGGATCCAAAACCAAAATATGCCAGGGCGGTTTTGCCAAAACCAAAACACGAAGTTAATCCAGATCTAAAACCAAAACCAGAACACCGGGATCAGTGAACATCTCTACTTTAAACTTGTGCTATGTGCAATCTCACAAAAGTAAGTGCAAAATGGTTTCATAGGTACATTTCTCAATAGTGGAATGCAGCATCCACCTATTAATGTACAATTCGGCAAGTACAGAGGATATTTTGTGGCTTATAAATTACCACTCACTATAATATGTTTATGAATAATTATAGCACACTAATATCACCATACAATATTTGCATGTGTATAAACAGATATACTCACAATGCCATGCTACAATACTTATAGGTATACAAATAAGTACAGTCACACTGTTTCAGTACATATGTGAGCTTGTTCAGCAATGTGCAGAACTGTGTTTTGACAAAGTGATATTTCATGTAACCTTCATATGCACGCAAGCCTTGAACACGTTGGAGCAAGTTGGATTCAGATACAGTTCTTGCGTTCATGCCTCAAAAGCATTACTGTTTTGATATGAATCAAGAATGTTTAATCACCAAAGGACATGTATTATCATGTGCTTGTGCTTTGAGCACTAATATCATTACATTTACAGCCAGGTGTTGAGATCTCAATATAGAGTAGATTACTTGTTCAATTTTTTGTTTTTTTGTGAGACAGCACCATGACCTACATTAAAATGGTTTTATTTTATTTATAACAAATAAGAAAATGCAGAGGTGTTTCCAGGCATAAATTTTTCCCCCATGTTTTTCAACATTGACAAATTTACATAGATACATAGTTACATAGTTGATGAGGTTGAAAAAAGACACCAGTCCATCAAGTTCAACCTATTTTGGATCTCCTGCGATCCTGCACTTATATTTGAAAATTGATCCAGATTAACCAACCACCAATCTGTTTCAATTGGGAAAAATCCCTCCTGACCCAATATTGCAGTCATATTTCTCCCTGGATCCACTACTGTCCTTCATTTTAATTAACAGTCGTATCCCTGGATACACTTTTCCGATAAGAAATGTGTCTAACCCTTTCTTAAACATATCAATTAAATCTGTCATGACAACCTTCCCTGGCAGTTAATTCCATATCTTGACTGCCCTTACTGTAAAGAACCTTTTCGTTTGCTGGTTATGAAACTTCCTCTCCTCTAACCTTAGGGGGTTACTACGTGTCCTGTGTATAGTACTTGGGGTAAAAAGTTCCCATGAAAGTTCCCTGTATTGACCCTTAATGTATTTGTACATAGTAATCATATCTCCTCTTAGACTCCTCTTTTCTAAAGTAAACATGCCTAAACCGGCTAACCTTTTATCATAACTTAATGACTCCATTCCCATTATCAATTTTGTCGCTCTTCTCTGAACCATTTCCAGTTCCAAAACATCTTTTTTATAGAGTGGTGCCCAGAACTGTACTGCATATTCAAGATGAGGTCTTACCAACGATTTTTACAGTGGCAAAATTACACTGTCTTCCCTTGCATCTATAACCCTTTTTGTGCATGCCAAAACTCGATTTGTCCTTGCAGCTAATGCTTGACATTGAGCACTATTGCTAAGTCTACTGTCTACAAATCCTGTTCCATTACAGATTCCCCTAAATTAATCCCATTTAATTTATAGATTGGGTGCTTGTTTTTGATATCTAAATGCATAACCTTACATTTATCTATGTTAAACCTCATATTCCATTTGGCCGCCCTGGAACTGCACAACAGAATTAAATTTTTCTGCAGCGGAATGCAATCATTTTCTCTGGGAATTATAAAATAATATATATTGAATAGGACCACTTAGCATGTAAAAAAACATGTAATTCATTATTGTTTATTTGCAGTGTTAGTGTGGAGACACACTGCAGAAAAATTATCCTGATGCAATATCTTTAAGAATTTTACCAACGTCTGAAAGCCCTGATCAGCATGCCAATTCATGTGTACACACATACGAGATTTTACACGATTTACTTTCAGATCTGTGCTCTTCATCTGTCATAACCATCTGCTGAAAAGATCGTGAATCTGTAAACTCTGTGAAGATCTCCCTACACTGCTGGTCGTGAGTACATACACACTGCAGAATTTGCCCGATATCGTTCCATCATTAAATAGTTCACTGTGTATGTCCCCCTTATCCTATAAATACCTTTACTTAATTGAAACTAGCTTATCTAAAATAAAAACACGGAGACATATATAAGTTTGGCAAATTAAAAGGTCACAGTTTTATTAAAACTTAAATGATCTTTTTGGTGGTGGAGAAAGGGCACTGCAGTACAGCTCCCAAGCTGAGAGCAGTAAGCAACTTAACTAAGGCAAAACCGCTGTGCATATGGCAAAACCGCCGTGTATCCATTTAACAGGAGATCTCCATCCCTAAGTGCGTAGTATGCGCTACTTGGCATCAGTGTGCCTGTACCCCCTCTAACTTACTCTTGCCCCCGATCACCGGGCCGGACAAGGAACCCTCCTCACTGAAGGGCCGGAGAGTTCCTGCTGCCTCGAAGGGGACAGTGACCTGTGGTCAAACAAAAACTAGTCTAGCTATTCTCAAGTGTGGGCGGGTGGGATCTCGTGAAGCAGAGTGATGCAACCAGGAAGTGTTGGAACCTATATGCACTACCAGGACCCTCCCACTCCACCATCATTGGTCGGGCTACGACTACAGTTAACCCATTAAAGGTAAGTGTAAATTCGGGTGAAATCACTGACACTATTTAAGTGTGTTTGGCTTAGGGCTTCACTTCTCATTATAGAGATTTTTAGTCAGTTTATAAACTAAATTCAAATGATACGATGTGCTTTGGTACGATAAAACATGATCGTGGGGGGCGTACACACTAATGTGATATTGGACCTAATGGTCGTTTATCGTGTGATTGGCACGATAATCAGGTGAAAAACCTGTAGTGTATACCCAGCTTTACTTGTATCTGTAACACTTTTGACCAATCAAAAATCAAGAATTATAAAAACAAAACAAACCTTGACTTCGGTACACATGACATGATGGTGATTGTACTGCTCTGATGTCCGTAGATGACAGATATCGCGTGTGGTACGCTTAGATGCACCGCCTCAGCAACAAAAAGCCTTCCTGGAAACTAATTTAAAATGTTGGCAACTATACAATATGTTACATGCATGCATGCTCAGATTAAGGCTGATTGTGTACGAGTGTTAACATGAAGAGCAAGTTGACCTAATAAAAAGTCTATTTTAAAATGTGCAATCGCTATTAGTCTTTTAATAACATTTCAAAATGCTATAGTGCAGTATAAACTGTAGCAACTGAGATCAGTAGAAAAGTGTAATCATTTTTATCAGCCATAATAAACTATTTTACTGCTGCCTGCAGTATTCTTTAATAGTCAGGAAATTGGTGTGCATAGAAAACTGCTTTACCCATATTCCTAACGCTATCTAAACATCTATAGTTCTGTAAAGGTCCTGTAACTCTTACTGGAGCACTGCTAAATAAAGCAATTTGCATTTTAGGTTGTCCATGTCTTTAAATTTGACCTTGTCTACAGTACATGGCAGTACCTATAACGGGGGTCAGCAACCCCCAGGACACACAGCAGCTCCGTTTAAGTCATCTTCAGCTGCTTTAGTGAAGCTGCCCCCGTGGAACACAACTAACACACAAAGAGGGAGACACAACTAAGAGGGATAATATAACTGGGGGCATAACTGTGAGGGATAATATGAAATGGGGGCATAACTGTGAGGGGTAACATTAGCTGGGGGCATAACTGTGAGGGATACCATGAACTGGGGGCACAACTATGATGGATAATATAACTGGGGGCACAACTATGATGGATAATATAACTGGGGGCACAACTATAATGGATAATATAACTGGGGGCACAACTATGAGGCATAATATAAATTGAGGGTAGAACTATCAGGGATGACATGAACTGGGGGCACAACTCTGTGGCATAATATGAACTGGGGGCACTATTGTGTGGCATAATATGAACGTTTATTTGTTGGTCCCATTGCTATTAATATTATAATGATATTAGCGTGATAAAATAATAAATAATTTAATGCTATATAAATTTATAGACACAGTGATTGAAGTGGAAATTTAGAAGTGTCAGTATGGATAATGTAAGTGAATGGAACTTGATACTCAATAAAATCAGTGCCTTTAAAGCCATTGCCGTTTTAAATTTATCATGCAAAGTCGCTGGATATTGCCAATTTGCAAAAATCGCTATATGATACATTTACCCCTAAGACTCATTAAGGAATATCTAAACATGCAAATCCAAGGTGCAAATGTTTTTTGTGTCGTAAGTCAGCTGCTCTTTTGTACATGGTTTTATGTGTAAGTGCATGGACTTGTGGGCCAAGATGTTGGCATTTGTGTGGCAGTGGAGAGGGATATTGCAAGGTCATTTGCAAGGACTGTGAAGTGGGCACGCACCTTCAAAAGTGCTAAACAGTCAGGTAGGTGCACATGAAGAAACAACATGGATCAGAGGTTTGCAGATGCCCATGCTATAATATAGTCTGCAGATTTTCGATTTTTTCAGATCCATGGCTTTATTTATCAAAGGGCGCCGCTTATTGGTAATATGTTATTGCATCGTCCTTTTCATAAAAGGGGTTTAAGCTAACTCTAACCCCATTATCATCTGCGATAACGCCACCGACATTATAAGGTATACTTACTAAACTGTGGGTTTGAAAAAGTGGAGATGTTGCCTATAGCAACCAATCAGATTCTAGTTATAATTAATTTAGTACATTCTACAAAATGACAGCTAGAATCTGATTGGTTGCTATAGGCAACATCTCCACTTTTTCAAACCCGCAGTTTAGTAAATATACTCCTAAGTGTGTTTATGCATAATAGGGCCTAGTTAACAAATACCACAGCTTAGAATGGTACTATCATAACAAATAAAAAATTGATTTATACCTAGCAAATTTTTAATGCTGTACTGTTTAAATAATGGTTAATTATTAAAATAAACAAATCAAGTTTCTAAATGTATGTAAAAACATATTTAACTTTTATATTATATATAATTTTGATTATTTGTGTGTGTTTTCCCCTGTTTTTGAAACGGTTTTCTTTAACTAATGGTTTCAAAAGCTGGCTCACACGTGCGTAGAACAGCATTTCCTGGCCCATCGATGGCTAGTTACTACGATCACTAGGGTCAGTATTGCTGGGACAGATAAGCAACATTCAGTTCTGAATGCAATGACCACTGTGTTCCTTCAGCGTTCTCCAGGGAGCTGAGCTCCGAGGGGATGACAGATGCTGAAATGAATACATTAGGAGCTTAGGGGGGTTCTGGGTGTAGGGCGTTTAACAAAAGTAACTTTAGGTAGACTTCTTAGTCAAGTACTCAACAGGTGATGTTTTAAGGGCTTTCCATTAGATGTGTCCTGTGAAGCAATCATTGTCAGATCATTGCAGCTTATTTCTGGAGGCATTCCAGATAAATTAGCATTAAACCAGTTTTAGTGCTTGAAGAAAAATGTCATGTCACATGTTAGCTTTGAATTTATTATTTTTATTATGATATTGCAGCCATCCAAATGTAGACAGAGGAAGGAACAGCCCATAACAGTGCAAAACTGGAGCATGTCAGAAGGCAGGATCTGAGCAGAGTGATATGTTCAGCACACGAATCATCAATGGAGAAACAGAAACAGATTGCCCTTCAATGCAGTAGGGTGTGAATTATTAGATGGACCTGACAATGAGCTGCAACTAGAGATGATTAAGAGTCAGGGACTTCACATAGTAGGATCAAGAACTTAGACAAGACAAGAAGGGAAGAAAATCACAGGACCTGTCTAAATAGCCAAGAGACTAAGGGGTATATTTACTAAACTGCGGGTTTGAAAAAGTGGAGATGTTGCCTTAAGCAACCAATCAGAATCTAGCTGTCATTTTGTAGAATGCACTAAATAAATGATAACTAGAATCTGATTGGTTGCTATAGGCAACATCTCCACTTTTTCAAACCCGCAGTTTAGTAAATATACCCTTAAGTAATCAAAAAGAAGCCCATTATTAAGCTTATTTGCAGACAAGTTAGATATATAGGTACAAACATAGCTATCTTACATTTTCACTGGATATAATGTACAGTGGACCACACAAAGTGAGATCTTGTTTTTAAAACTAAATCGACCTAACACTGCAGAAGATGTGGAACAAGAACATTTGTCAAAATCTGATCAGAGGAATATGTGGCAGTCAGCAGACCCAATGCAATGGGTTTCCTGTGATTCACCTTTTAAAATGTTTAACGAATAACCATATCTCTACTGACTGACATTGGGAATATAGAAGCTACAGGAGCAAGTAGCTCCTAGTTTCCCCACCTTTATAATGTGAGCTAACAAATATCCAAGTTTTTAAAAATGAGTTACATTTACAAGGTCAATTTCTTTTAATATGTGTATAAACCCCTGTAAATAATATCTGTATAAACAGTTCTTATTGCCATAATTATAATTTTTGGGTTGTGAAGTTATCAGTAGAGTGTTCAATAAGTAAACGTATGTATTATAAGGAATAATGCACTCCCTACCGGAAATTATCATATATATTAGAAATAACCTCAGATTTCTGTGTTCTGTATACAAGCACTCAGCATACGTGTTTAAATGTCACAGAACTCTTTGGCAACTTAATTTATAATAGTTTCATAATTTACAGTAAGGATTTTCATTTTCTCCTATATATTTAACCCCTAAGTACAATAAATAGGTAACTATAGACCCTTTCACTTAAGTGTAAGGGGTAGATTTACTAAAGTTTCTAAAAAGGAAAAGTGGAGATGTTACCCATAGCAACCAATCAGATTATAGTAATAATTTTCCTGAATGTCCTATATAAATGATAACTGGAATCTGATTGGTTGCTATGGGCCACACCTACACTTTTCCTTTTTAGAAACTTTACTAAATCTACCCCAAGACTATTAGAGTAACTGTAAACTGCTTGGATTATATTATTATTATTATTATTATTATTATTATTATTATTATTAATAAACAAACTAATAATAATAAGAATGGCAATAAATTCGTATGATGACATTAATAAATAATAATAATAATAATAATAATAATAATAATAATAATAATAATAATAATAGCAATAGTAACTTCGGGCAAGGGAGTACATTTTCATTAAAGTCTCAAAATATTTGAGTATATCTTTTCATTTTAAAGGGTTTAATGGGCTTTGTCATGTATCTCTTCAGCTGCTCACATGCTGTACAGGAGTAAATGGAAGGTGAAGCTATAATTAGGGTTTAGCTAAAGGCAATGTTCTGTGCAGAAACTGTCTTTGTAAGAACAACATCTTTGATTTATTGACAGACCAGAAAAAAACTCTGGTGAAATATCTCAGCTGCAGAGCAGACCGAATAGATGTTTGTAGAAAATATTTTTACCATCCTGTGGGGCAGAACAAGCAAAAATCATGTAGTTTACACCAAAAAAGCAATCAGATGTTTGTATAATTCAGGCAAAGAATGTAAGCTTGACAGTACCGTGCAAAGAAATCTTCCTGGCAATTAATTATTAATTGTTAAAGAAACAAGTTTCAAGGAAAAAAAAACATCTAACAAAAAAAAGTTGGCAAAGTTTCAGGAAGAGATCAAACAGCAAATGAGGCCGACTGTCAGAAAACGCCAGTACACACAAAAGTGCTGACTGTGGGAGATAAGTTTTGTTCATATAAACACAAAAGTAAAAGATCAAACATACATGGATAAAATCATTCAAATAAAATATTAACTGCACTGTAGCCATAGGGAGAAACAAACTTAAAAGTGTATCCTGTGTACATATACAAGCAGAATATATTTATTAGTGTCCATCCACAGGCCAAGCCAAGTTCTCATTAGTCTTTTTCTGTCATCTGCTTTCCTGTTGCACTCACAGTCAGCAAGTCTGTACATCTGTCTATGTATCCTGAGAATTACAAACATGTCACTGATGGCTTCCGAGAAGACGTCCCACAACCCAGTAGATTTCTGCTATTGTAATTCCCACCCATGAAACATAAGAGCCATAAATTTGCAATGGACATTTCTTCTTATTAATCCCACTTGACCTATCTTTGGATACAGATGACCACCCACCGTGTCTGTGAATGTTCTATTATATGGATCACCACCCAAACCTGCCTTAGTTTTTACTCCAGTTCTTGGAACACAATGGTCAGTATTGAGTATAATATCTAATCTCACGTTAGGGGTCAAAGTAGCTTCCATAACAGCTTGATTGTTGCATGTTATTGCCACTCTCATCTCTAAATACATCATTCATCAAGTTCTATTCATGGTCATAACTGGGACTTTCAGAATCAGGTCCTCTAGGCAAAGTTTGAGATTTGGTTCTTCTAATTGGCTCAGTGTGGCACAGCTCACGAGTGGCATTGCCATACAATAAACTAGAATAGTTTTTTTGTCCGAGTCCTTTTTTCCAATTAATCCAAAGAATAATTTTTTAATTTATTCTCCTGCAATGTTCATGACCACTTTATTTATTTTTTTCATTTTTACATACTCTCATATTAGATTTAATTACCCCAAGAGATTATGGATCACAGATATATAGTATAGATCTCTGTGCAGTGAAGAGTAAGGTTTTTGTAGACACAGTCCGGGGCACGAGTAGTGTGAAACCATGTCACCTGGAGCAACATTATGGTTTCCAGTCCTCTCTACATGACATCAGACCTCCCCATATGCTCTTTACATGCCCATCAGACCTCTGCACATGCCCTTACTGTTACGATCCATTACCTGTTCTCCGCTCCAGCGTTGCTTGATAGACACGATCAGTGTGTATTCAGCACTTCCGCATGTTGGCTGTCACATGACCGCTGCAGAGGCGGTCAATTCAGATCCTTTCCTGTATAAATTGCACTCTGACACTGTAGCAGTGTCAGAGGAACAAGTTACTATATTTGTCTGACTCCCCTGTGTGCTGCAATCATTTGTGACCCTTTTTCCTTCCCTGTAACCTCCTGTTGTATCCTGATCCTGTACTGCCTCTGTATCAGTTCGCAGCTCATCTAACCTTCCCATTGGATCTTGATTTGGTACTACGCTGTCTGTCTGTGCACCAGTTCCTGGCCTGCCTGACCTTCCCTAGGACTTCGATTCTGAACTCTGCTGACTGTCTGTGTACCAGTTCCCGGCTTGTGATCATCCCATCTTGCGGTTGTTCTTGGTGAACACCAGGGAGCTCGTTAGACTCTGCACCTCTGGTCTGTCAGCACCAATCTAGATTATCACATGGAATTGGAGTCTTTGTTACATTTACATGCCAGATAATGTTCTCCACAGAACTACCCACATACCCCTTACACTTGCCCACATGCCCTTTACACCTCCTCACATGCCCTTTACAACAGAAAAAGAGAGAGAGAGACTGGTCATTTTATGAGCACAGCACAGATACTGAGAGGGAGAGAGAGATATCCTGTTTATGGCACTAACTGTGGGGGAGATGTTACTAGTATTAGCACCAGCCCAGAAACCCTGTGAGTTTCCACTACAGTGGGCATTTTCAAAATATGCCCACCAAACCCCATATAACATTAATACCTTTCCCCCATATTATAAATAACCACCCACATTTAACAATAATACCCACCCTACATATAATACAAAAACACCTCCATCCACATAACATTACTCACCCCATGTCACTTACTTATCCTCCAAAGTTGATGGAGGTCATATTTAAGAGGGGATTAAAGCAGACAGGCTAGATGGGGGAGAGTAGGATGAGAGGTGATGACCGGAATGGGAGAAGAGAGGTGGCGGATGGAAGAAAGAATGGAGGGATCGGACTAGAAAGGAAGGCAGCTCATTTGGAGCTGGTCTCATAGGATGAGCTAGCCAATAAGAAGTACACCAATGATGGGGTCTGTCTTCTCTAGGACATAGCTGGCCCCGATATAATGCTGCACAGCCCCCGCTACAGTTTCAAACCTGGGGCCCCACTCTAAATGAATGAGGGCCTTAACAGGTTATTGGGAAAAAAACAAAAAGCTGTCTTTGGACGGCAGGCCTCCTGGTCAGTCCTGGTCCCATACACTGATACCGCCTGTACCCCCTTGAAAGAGCTGTAACCACTCTGGGGACACCTATCCCACAAAAACTGCCCTAAGCTCATCCAGCTCCAAAAATGCACTAAACCCCCGTCTAGTACCTAGAAGCTGTGTATGTATGTACAGAGTTAAAATAGCAGTGACTGGAGACATAGGGAGTTCCAACAATCATTGGTGCTTGATCTCTGCAATAGTTGGCTGCCACCACTGGCTGGGGATTAACATTCTTGCTGTACTGTCCATGAGTATGAAGATGGATCGGGAGGCCTGGAGGCTGTGACTGGTTAAAGATTAGCCTTATGATAACTGGATTTGGTGTAGCTGAATCAATCGCAGTTAAGGCTCCCGCTCTGAGGCTGAAAAGAGAGATTGTAAGAACTAGATAACTTCTTCCTCCCTACCTGAATCTTGTTAGCCCTGGGGACAGAGTGTGCCCCACAAAAATGAGGTGATATTGACTTGCCGGTAGTAGGATCAAGAAAAACCTATGTACATTGTTGCATTGTGCATTATAATGGACAAATAATACAAATATCATCTTTGAATCATTGAATCTTAGAACCTCTAAGTCCTTGTGTGGCTGTAATACACAATTTTCCAAAGAAATATATGCATTTCATTGGAAGATAGATAGCATCTATCTTTTATGTGCTTTGATAGCTGAATTTACTTCCATCTCCTATTTATCATCTCTTATTCCCAGGCTAAAGTATTTTTAGACAGAAACAAGAGGGTCTATTTATGAAAAACAAAAGCTATTTTTCTGCAGTTTTGCTACAACAAAGTACTTCAGAATACATTGTCCAGGCTTTTATCATCATCATCATCATCATTATTATTATTATTATTAACATTGATTTATATAGTACCAGCATACTCTGAAAAGCTTTACAATTGGATAAAAGAATAATAAAACAAGACTGTGTGTTACAGACAGACAAAGAAATAAAGGAACCCTTCTCAAACACTTACAATCTATAGGCTAATAGGAGTTTGACCACGTGAAGCTAAGTGCCACATATTGCATATTGGTCTAGGCAGATTGTACTGCCAAAAAGTGATTTGTGGGACTGTGTGATCCAGTTACACAGCAATGTTGTTTGGTGGCCAGAAGGTTATTTAAGAATAGAAAGGAAATGAATATAAGTATTGAGTGAACTGTGTAAGGGGTAATCAGGTAGAGTAGCCTAGGGTAGTTCAGAGAGGGGTTCAGGAATTTGATAAGCTTGCCTAAAGAGGTGAGCTTTCAAAGGTTTCAGGCTAGGGAAAAGTCCTATTGTACAAACAACTGATTTTCTCAAAAGTGTTTTTAGTCTGAATAAAGTTCTGTAACCAGGATTTGAGAGAAAGTTGTGGGCATAGATGGAAAGTGCAGATCTTGGGCAAAGCATAGGGGATCGAGATGGGAGATAGTTTGAAACAAGGGATGAGATGTATGTTGGTGATGTTTTGCTAATGGCTTTGTATGTTAGTAGAAGTATTTTATATTGGATTTAGTAAAGTCTAGGCAACCAATGTGAGAAATAACAGAGTGGAGCAACAATAGAAGAATTTTTTGCAAGTAAAATTAGGCTAGCTGCTGCATTTAAATTCTATGGCGGAAAGTCTGGTTAGGGGAAGAGCAGTAAACAGGGAATTGCAAAAGTTAATGCAGGAGATTATAAGTGCATGAATTTGCATTAACTTATGTGAGATATGTGCATACTTGAGCTGTTTAGCAAGGATAACACCTAGGCAGTGAGCTTAAGGGTTATGGTTTATTATTGTGTTATCAACAAAAATAGGGATTTGGGTAGGTAGTATTAATTGACTGGCGGGAACATTATTCGCTTAATTTAAAAATAATTAAGGTTTATATGGCTAGAGGATATGCAAATGAATAACAAAATGACTTTCAGTAGTGTACACCAACACAGCTAGTGAAAGATTTAGGGAGAATAGAAATATTTGGCTGTCATTCATATAGTTGTGATACTGAAATCCAAATTAACTTATTAGTTAAGAGAAAAGATAAAGATAGAGATAAGACAATGTCCTGAAGACCTAGGGAATGCAGTGTTTGTATGAGAAGTGAGTGGTCAACAGTTTCAAGGAGAGAAGTAAAGGAAAATTAGCAGCAAGTAGGGGCCTTTAAATTTGACAATGATAAAATCACTGACCATCTTAGTCACTAGAGTCTGTGTGAATTGTCGAGGACTAAATTCTGACTGAAGTAGGGCCAGGAGGTTATGTGAGGAAAGGAAACATGTATGGCAAGTACAGAAAAGCCTCTCAAGAAGCTTGGAGGGACATGAGAGATCAGAGATGCGAGTGAGAGAGAGTTTGGGTTTGAACTTGTTTTTTTCCATATAGGAGAAATAGGAGTAATAACAGCCTGCTTAAATAATGATGGAGAGACACCAGTACAGAGATAGAAATTACAGATGTTAGTTTAGGCTGGGATTAGCACGGGATTGACTGAATTATGAAGGGATAGAATTAAATGGAGAAGGAAGAGAAGAAGTGGGTAAATACTTCATCTTAATTTGTAGTATCAAATTAAGAGAAGGTGTTAGAGGGTGTAGGAATGGAATTCAGCAGATGGTTGCTTGGGAAGAGGAAGTCATTTAATGTCATTTTTTGTCAATCTTGCCCTTTAAATAAGGTAGCAAGTGATGTTGGTCAAAGGGTTGTTGTTGGAGGGTTCCGAGGAGATTTAAATATATTAATGAGGTATTTAGTGTAAGAAGCTTGAGTGGAGATCAAAGATCAGAAGTTTATTTATCTGACAGTGTCCAGAGCATTTCGGTAGGAGTGGTAGATAACAGTATACTTGAGGAAATAATGAGTGGTAAAAGATGTCTGCCAATGGGGTTCTACTTTTTTGGAAAGTTTTGGAAGGCAGCGTGTTTCTGTAGTGTGCCACAACATGGTTGATGCAGAAAAGAGTAGCTGGTGCAATTTGATAAAGGAGTGCAGCGAGGGTGTTATTATGATGTGGCAATGATAGATTAGGAAAGGTGAATGTAGAATTTAGGAGGTAAGTTATTTCAGGGAGGTGAAAATTTTATGAAAATTAATAGAACTGAGATTTCTGTGAATCTAGTTAGTATATAAGGTGTAAATGTGTTTAATGGAACACATTGTGGAACTGTAATTGTGCAGCCTGGGGATGGGGGGGGGCTCCTTATCGGTTTTCAGTCCTAGAGGTGTGGCTGAAGTTGAGTCCACCGTGTGAAAGGGATGCAATTGCGACAGTGGCTGATAGTGTGAGCATGGTATTGCCAGATGTTTGAGGGGAAGATGTCAAGGGTGGAGGATAATTTGTTACTGCATACATTCAAAAGGGAACATTTAACAGATTTTAAAAGGGAAGAGAGACAGGTGATATGTTTGAGGTTTGCTGGATTTTTTATAGTGTGACGATTAATGACTTATTGTTATTTTCTGTTGAATTCATGTATGACAATGTATATTGTATGTAATCCTGTAATGTAACCTCAACGTGTGCTTTGCTAGATGACATGAGTCTAAACCTGTGCAAGTGTCAATAATCTTTTGAAATTAGCCAGAAAGAGATAGATAAGCATCTCTGAGGAGTTATTTTGGTATGCAGAGGATGTGGACCTGACCAGCCAAGTCGAACGAGTAATGGTGAGAATTCAGGTCCTGTGAACATTCCTGATCTCAGGACAACCCTAGCTCGCTTCGAAAGTCCTGTGACATTTGGGAGATCAATCTGTCCTTATTTACAGCTAAACTCCAAAGGTGAGAGCTATGTGAAAAAAGGAGGGTGAGAGCTATGTGGAAAAAGGTTTAAAACCTTCTGCTTTAGACATCACAGTGTGCATTTTCATGAGGGGGTCTATCAAGACTGAAATGTCCCATTTTCGCAATTATGTTCCCTCACACACCAAGTTTTAGCAAGTAAGTAGTGACTCTGGTTTTATGTACTATTTTATTTTCTGAAACTTACTTGTGCAACTTAATGTATGACTTGTTATAAAAAAAATTGTAACTAAGCCTTGGAAATATTTTTCAGATTAAACAAATTTAATATAGTGTGTTCTTCAGGATTCTTTGTGAAATGATGAATGTATAATCCAAACTGTTCATATGATTATGATTATTAACTGTTCATATTATGTATTCTACAATAGGAGTATTAATACTTGTTCATTTGCTACAGAAAATAACATGATCATGTATGGGTCTTCCAGTTGCACTATAAGTATTTCTCTTAATTCTATTTAGGTGCAGGGGTTGGTTGTGAAAATATTGGCTCCCAAGTCAAGTTTGGTCCATTGATGGCACTGATCTGCATGGCATTTGATCAATATCTCACTGGATAGCTGGCCTTCTTTTTAGCATTACTCTGCATTTGTTGTATATGAGACTACTTCTTATTAGCATTACTCTGCATTTATTGTATATGAGACTACTTCTTATTAAAATTGCACAGCATTTGTTGTATATGAGCCCACTTCTCATTAGCATTACACAGCATTTGTGCATATGAAACCACTTCTTATTAGCATTACACAGCATTTGTTGTATATGAGACTACATATTTGTCAGTTGCCCTGTTCAAAGTTCTTCCAGCTGTTCTCAACAGAATGGTTTAGATGTCTTAGTCCTCAATGGAACTATTGCACGAACATTTCCATTTTCAGATTACATCCCGTCTACTTGACAAGAACGAAGGTTAAAAAACACATGCCCCACATTTCATGTTTGAACAACATCATTACAGGACACAAAGTGGTCATGACTACCTTATCGTGTACAGCAGGGTATGGGCTCATCTGTGGATTAGGAGTGGTTGGTGGCACTTTCTAGTCCAACAAAGGATTATCCCACACTCATAGACTGTAGAATACAGTGAGTTTTATTGAGGAATATCAAAGTGTGCTTGTACATATACTAAGGATTTGTCACTCTACACTGGGCTACCAGCAGCAGATATTAAGATTACTGAATGACCAGATGGAAATTTCAATGTCACCTGATCCTAAGATTTGTCTTTAGGACATATTGGTCAACCTAACCTTTCCCCTCTATAATAAGATTTTGGAGCAGAAGTTTTTTGTTTTTTTAAATCCAGTATTTTTATTGAAATTTTTTAAGATATAAACATACTAAACAACAAAAAGAAAAGAAAAACAATCGCATACATATCGGAATTAAATGACGGAATTTACAAGATTACATTAAAGCATAATAATAATAAATGTGCTATATTCATTCAGGATCATACATCGTAAATGCTTATACATAAGTATGTTACACATGCAGGGTTTATTACATGGACTCAGATACTTATTATAAGAACTGCGGTAGCCATACATTTAAGTAGATAGAGCATCTGTACTAGATGACATAGGATAGAATGGAGACTCTAACCATCTGTACCATATATTCTCAAATTCCTTCAGAGCCTGTCTGCTAGTATAAACAAATCTCTCGTGCCTTATGGTGGTATTGACCATTGCCTTCCAATTTTTAACCGTGGGACTCGTCGGGGCCAATCACAGCCTCGCTATACAGACCTTAGCCAACATCAATAACTGTGAAATGTACATTTTTGTCAGTTTATTAACTTTCCCCTTTAATCGGAGCCCAAAGAGACAAGTGGCCAGTGAACTAAGAGACACTTCAATTCCAGTAACCTGAATACATCTCCTGATCCTTCGCCAGAAGATTTGTATACATGAACACTCCCATAGAAGGTGCCAAAAGTTAGCATTGATCGAATTGCATTTTGGACAGTTAGGGGTAGCATCCGGGCGAAATTTTGCCAATCTAATAGGGGTAAAGTAGGCCCTGTGTAAGATAAACACCTGTATTTGTTGAAATTTTAATGATGAAGTATAACCTTTAGTACTGTCTGTAACCATTTCCCACTCCTTGTCTGATAAAGGGCCAATATCTATTTCCCACTGATTCCTCAAACCATCCAAATCATCTGCAGTGGATTCATACAGAAGACATGAATACATTCGAGAGATCAGACCTCTATAACCCAAGGCCTGTAATTGTTTCCTCAGTGGATCCACCCCAAACACTAAAGTATCCCCTTTAAATTGTGTGCTTAGGGTGTGTCGTAACTGAAGGTAAGAATAAAACATTGTTCTGGGTACAGAGAATTCCCCAACCAACTGTTCGAAGGATTTAAGTACATTTGTATCATAAAGCTGACCTACCGACACCACACCCAACCGAGACCACTCCCTGGCCCTCTTCACTGTATTCAACTTCTCAAATTTCTTTGCCCCCCAGATAGGAGTATATGGATCAATGTCAGTTTGTTTCATTATTTTATTACAGATTGTCCAAATCTTAACTGCCTGAATCAGGAGCGGAGGAGCCCGCATATCAAGCCGCCCCGCCAGCAGTGACTGTAAGGGAGTGTGATTAGAATTAAATTGGTGTACCAACACCCAATGTAGCTCATGGTAATCGGGGTCCGAAACCCATGCCTTAAGGTGGACCAATTGAGAGGCAAAATAATATAATTTCAAGTTAGGAAGTGCAAATCCACCAGAAGATCTGGATCTATACAGCGAGCTGAGCTTGACCTTAGCCCTTCCCCCTCCCCAAACCAATGAAATCAAATAGCTATCAATGCATCGGAAAATGGAGGGTGGAATATATACAGGTGACTGCTGGAGTATATATAAAAACTTTGGCTGCTCCATCATCTTAATTAAATTTATCCTACCGGAGACAGAAAGTGGGAGCTTCTTCCATACATGAGTTTTTTCTTTAATGTATTTGATCTGGGGCCGCAAATTAAGTTCTACATATTGAGCGGGGATATTAGAGATCCATATTCCCAAGTATTTGAATTTCGATGCCCATTTTAACTGTAAACCTTCTGGCATTGTCACAGGACACTCCCATCCCAGAGGGAACACGCTAGATTTATCCCAATTAATTTTTAGGCCGGAAAAAAACCCAAATCCATCAACCACCCGCAGCAAATGTTTTAGGGAAGTGTCGTGATCTGAAAGGAACAACAGCATATCATCTGCATATAATGCCACCTTATCCTCTCTGTGCTCTGATCTAAGTCCCACAATTTCTCTATCATGCCGGATCTTACAGGCCAGCGGCTCTATTGCTAATGCAAACAGGGCCGGAGACAATGGGTATCCCTGTCTAGTACCCCGCTCTAATTAAAATTGTTGAGAAAGATGCCCATTGACACAGACCCGCGCCACTGGATGTGAATACAAAAGTTTAACCCATTTTATAAATTCCGGGCCCACTACAAATCGGGACAATACCTCCCACAGGTATGGCCACTCCACCGAGTCAAACGCCTTGGCTGCGTCCAAGGACACCACAACTTCGCTCTCAGAAGAGGGTGACCGCACCTGCAGGAGAGTATACAGCCTTCTAAGATTGATAGACGTGGACTTGCCCGGCATAAATCCCGTCTGATTCGGATGAATTAATTCCAGCACCACTCTACTTAACCTCAAAGCCAGTAATTTTGCTAGAATCTTAACATCATTTGACAAAAGTGAAATCGGGCGGTAGGACTCAGGGTACAACAAATCTTTCCCTGACTTAGGCAGCACCACCACTATTGCCTCTGCCATTGAAGGGGAAAGAGCGCCAATCTCACCCAGCTCACTGAATGTATCCAACAACCTAGACACAAAAAAGGGCCGGTGTTTTTTATATAATTCAATTGGGATTCCATCTACTCCAGGGGCTTTACCATTAGGGAATGACATAATAGCTATATCAATCTCTTCAAGAGTAAAGGGTGAGTCCAAAAACTCCCTACTATCATACTATCATCGGAGAGGACAGGAAGGGAGATACCATTCAAATACTGCTGTAACGTATCCATGTCATATCTGACCTGTGACTTATATGTATTCGTGTAATATTTATGAAATACCTCAACAATATCAGGCATCAGATACTTCTTAACCCCACTGTCATCACAGATAACCGGTACTGCTGCATCTGCCCTCTCCGCCCTTGTCAGATAAGCCAGGAAGCTACCATTTCTATCGTCCTCTGCATATCGTACATGCTTAGAAAACAGAAATTTACGTTTGGATTTCTCAAATACATACTCTACCCACTCTCTCTGGGCCAACTGCCATGTTCCCCTTGCAACCTCAGTTTTGTCCGCAATGTATTGTGTTTCTAAGGATTTACACTTTTTCTCTAATATCTGTTCTTTTTGTCTGGACGACTTTTTAATTTCAGCTATGCCAGCAATTAATGTCCCCCTTAGGAAAGCCTTAAAAGCGTCCCAAACTAAAGGTGGCCTTGCTGTTACCAGATTATCTACAAAGAAGCCTTCCCACTGTGTCACCAAGGTCGCTCCTGTACCCATCAAGGAGAGCCAGAAAGGATTTAATTTCCAAAAGGACTGGCCTCTATCAATTGCAAAATCAATAGATAGGCAGAGTGGCGAGTGGTCAGAGATCCCCCTAGCCCTATATTCCACGCTCCTCACCAGCGGTACCAGAGAGTGTGACAGCAGAGCCAGATCAATTCTTGAAAATGCATTATGTGATGTAGAAAAGCAGGAGAATTGGACCTTCTCTAGGTGCCTCAAACGCCATACATCTACTAACCCCATTTCCTCAACCAGAGCAGAAAAAGCCGACTTAGAGTTGCCAACTACAGCATTTTTCTCTCGCCATCTGTCCACCTCTCCATTTATCACATTATTAAAATCCCCTATACAAATGGCTGGAACATCTGGGAACAATGCCATGAATTCTCCACATTTCCTTAACACCTCACCATTATACGATGGGGGTATATATACAGCTAACAGAATCACCGGAACCCAATTAATGACAGCCTTCATCAGTACAAACCTTCCCCCTGCATCCACTTGAATTTTTTCCAAGGAGAAGCAGAGACGTTTATGTACCAATATAGAGACCCCTCGAGAATTAGTCGTGTACGTAGAGTGGTATGCCCTACCTACCCATGCTTTTTTAAGGGCGAGTATTCTATCACCGTGTAAGTGAGTCTCCAATAGACAAACAATATCAGGATCATTTTTTCTAATTTGTCTTAGTACAAGAGAACGTTTCACAGCATTATTTAGGCCCCGCACATTCCAGGAGAGAATTTTCAGCTCCTTATCAGATGTACCAGAATACATATAATAGTAGTCCCTCTTATCTCACTACCCCGCATCCCACACCCCTGCAGAGCATACATTGAGATACTTATAAGCACATATAATCCTTGTCTATATATTTGCGATAACATTAAAACTACCCACAACTTAAATAACTTTAATACTAAACCCATACCCCCACCCTGTATACTCCACCCAACTTAAGTATGCCTTAAACCCTAACTAAAATTACCTTAAGATATTCAGCAGGCCAGCACACTACCAAAAAAGGTCACCCGCCAACCCGCAAAATACCAGAAGACAGAGGAAGGAAAAGGAAGGAAGGAAAAGGGTTGAATTGAGACAAGAGAGGAAAAGAACGGCCTTAAAGCCATGGGCTCTCCAGCCCATTACATATATTTTTTTTTTTTTACAGTGGACCTTTCAATATTAGTTTGAAAATCACAGACCCCACCTGAGCGAAATACATTTTTTTTTTTTTTTTTTTGTACCACAGAAGAGAAATTACATTATGTATAGCAAATACTATGCATAATATCAATGACAAATCAGCAATGTCCAAAGGACTATCAGGAGAGACATAAAAAAGTACTCATCCAGCATCAGCGTCCAGCAGCAGCTAGGCGGTCCAACCAAATTGCAGCCTCTTGGGGAGTATCAAAAAAGGATGTACGGCCCTCCGAAACCACTCTCAACCGGGCAGGGAAAATCATGGCATATGGGATCTGTAAATCTCTCAATCTTCTCTTCACCGGAATGAATTGAGCCCTGTTCTTTTGTACATCCGGAGCGAAATCAGGATACATTGCTACTTGCTGACCATTGTATGCCACTGAACCTTTCTGCCTAGCCAAGCGTAGAATGGTATCTCGGTCACGATAGTGCAACAATTTGGCTATGAAGGTGTGTGGGGGGGCTCCAGGAGGGGGTGCTTGAGTTGGAATACGGTGGGCCCGCTCCACTGCGAATTGGGCTGTAAATGAATCTGTAGCAAACAGTTGGATTAACCACTTTTCCAAGAAGGATTCTGGGGAGACACCTTCTGCCTTCTCGGGCAATCCAACCAACCGAATGTTGCTGCGACGCAAATGCCCCTCCATATCCATACGCTTTTGTTTAAACAGAGAGGCTTGCGACTCCAGACTCTCCAACCGGCCCGCAACTGGTGCAGAAGTGTCCTCCAATGTAGACACACGTATCTCCACTTCACCCACTCTCTCCCTGATTTCTTGCACGTCTTGCCGGAGAAGAGAGAGGTCCACCTGCACCTCTCCTATTTTATCCGTAACACGCTTTTCACATGCCCCAATGGCCTGCAGGACCTGCTGTAATGTAACTTCAGGGTCCGCCAGTGGAGCCGACAAAGGGGGGGTAACGGGATGTGATGCATCTCCTGCAGTGCCGTAACTAGCCATTTTAGTGCCCTGGGCGAGACAGGGAACCGGCGCCCCCCATCTAAGTGGGAGTGTCAATTGTCGGGTGGGTGTGGTCAACCTACTGTGGGGGCGTGGCTAGCACTTTACAAGTTCTAGACCGCACTGAAACCCCCTCCCTCACCATTATTCTTGGTCTGGCTTTGTAAGGATCTTTATGTAATAAGTCTCCATAGAATCAAAGTACTTTAAATGCAGCTATCACATGCTAGCTGTATAAAAAAATTAATTGGTTATTGAAATAAAACTCACTGAAACAAATTAAAACATAAATGTAATGGTACCATCTGTATCACACTGCCCCTTCATCCCACTGTGCTCTCCATAACAGTTTCTCCTTTATCACACCGTGCCATGGAGCCATCTCTATCATTGTGCCCCCTTGTCACCATCACACTAAATATAATATATATATATATATATATATATATATATAACACAAAACAAATGGGAGGGGGCGCCAAATAGTATAATACTGTATATAAAAATACAGAAAGGTGTACCAAAAGTCAGAATCTTAACCACTAAATAGGTATAGACACTCAGGTAATAATAGTGGATCAACAGGAAGAAGGAAATGAGGAACCACTCTAGAACACCAGCGCCGTGCCAATATAATATGCGTACCAGATAAAAGATCTTTAAAGCTTATCTGTAGGTATAACCGGTATCTTCACCAATCAAGTTGAGCCTTATTACCCCATGGGAATAGCAGATGCTTCATACAATGTTGAAAGGTTCCGGAACTGGCACTTCATATATACTCAGTAGTATTCAGGATAATGGAGAGGAAGAAACTCACATAGTGTAATGCTGTATAGCAATACATTTATTACATAAATAATGTGGATGTGCACTTACATAAAAAAAATATATATATACACACACATGTACACACACACATACAATATAAAGAGCCTCCTAGTGTCCGCCATACCTTACAGAGAGCATTCCTGTGACCGCCATACCTTACAGAGAGCATTCCTGTGACCGCCATACTATACAGAGAGGATTCCTATGATCACCATACAATACAGAGAGCATTCCTATGACCACCATACTATACAGAGAGGATTCCTATGATCACCATACAATACAGAGAGCATTCCTATGACCACCATACTATACAGAGAGCATTCCTGTGACCACCATACTATACAGAGAGCATTCCTATGACCACCATACTATACAGAGAGCATTCCTGTGACCACCATACTATACAGAGAGCATTCCTGTGACTGCCATACTATACAGAGAGGATTCCTATGATCACCATACAATACAGAGAGCATTTCTATGACCACCATACTATACAGAGAGGATTCCTATGATCACCATACAATACAGAGAGCATTCCTATGACCACCATACTATACAGAGAGGATTCCTATGATCACCATACAATACAGAGAGCATTCCTATGACCACCATACTATACAGAGAGGATTCCTATGATCACCATACAATACAGAGAGCATTCCTATGACCACCATACTATACAGAGAGCATTCTTGTGACTGCAATACAGATAAATACCTCACCTGAAATTAATAGACCCCACCATTAAATTAAAAAGCCCCATCAATAAATTAAATTGACCCACCAGCACCCCACAAATAAACTAGTACCCATTAAATAATTAGCCCCGCCTAAACGTCACCATTAAATTAATAGCCTACCTCCCACCCATGTACTAAGACACCCAACCTCCCTACCCTCATATCACACATTATATTAATACATACCCCCCTTCCCTCACACATTATGGCAGCATACCCCCCCCATCCCTCATAAAGCATAGCAGCATCCCCCCCCTCCATAATAGCAAGATGCAGCACACATTCCTCCCCTCCCTAATAGCAGCACACATTCCCCCCTCCCTAATAGCAGCATACATTCCCCCCCTGCCTCCCTCCATAATTTCAGCCTACATTCCCCCCCCCCCCTTGCCTCCATCCATAATTGCAGCTTACATTCCCCCCTCCCCTTGCCACCATCCATAATTGCAGCTTACATTCCCCCCCTCTTGCCTCCATCCATAATTGCAGCTTACATTTCCCCCCCTTGCCTCCATCCATAATTGCAGCTTACATTCCCCCCTCCCCTTGCCACCATCCATAATTGCAGCTTACATTCCCCCCCTCTTGCCTCCATCCATAATTGCAGCTTACATCCCCCCCTCCCCTCCATAATTGCAGCTTACATCTCCTCCATAATTGCAGCTTACATCCCCTCCATAATTGAAGCTTACATCCCCCTTCCCCTGCTTTGAAACTTACCTCCTGTCCAGCCGTCGCTGCCTGGCTCCTCTCTGCTTCTCTGCTCCTCTGCTGCCTAGCAACGTCATGACATCAGACGCTGAGGCAGAGGGCAGAGTTCAGAAGGGGGTGGAGCCGGGTGCCGGCCGCCATCTTGGATGCGCCGGGCGGCCGGCAGTCTGAATCTGAGGTCTGTTTAATTTTATTTTTTTTCTTTTCACTCCTCACACAGAAGTCGGTGCGGGCGGCCACTGCGCCCCCTTGGGACTGCGCCGGGGCGGTGGCACCGCCCGCACCGGCCTCGTTACGGCTCTGATCTCCTGAACCAGAGGCTGTAGTGGAGGAGCGAGCAAAGCGGTCCAATTTTCCCGCTGCGGTGGACTGGTTATGTTTGCCCATAATTTCACAGGAAAGATGGGATGATATTTATCCTATAAGCTTATATGCAACCCTGTAACCTGTATAGCTTTAATTACATATAGGTGTACAGCTCAGATTGTATTGCTAGCAGTGCATTGCAGCCAGTTATCTTCACAGAGAAAGGTATATCTCCTCCAACAACACTGATAATGATAATCAAATAAGTCCAGAGCCCAATTCAGTTACTCCTCACTTGTACAAGGATATAAATGTACCTGTATCAGATGGATATCACAGGCTGTGTTCACCTAGGCCAGTATGTGGTATTACAGAGGCGCTATGTCCCAGCAGTCATCAACTGCCACAAACTGCCACAGACTGCCTGTAGTATTCCTCTACCGAGATGCTCAACTCCCTCTCTCCCAGTCTCGGGTAAAATGGCAAGAGCACTATCAAAACAGGTACACTATGTACAGCAACTATTCGGATGCACAGTTTTGGGTCAAAAAGTTTCTTTATTCCACTATAACGGAGATCAACAGGATATCTGGGATGGAGAGCTCGTAACTGTGCTTGCTACTCCATGCTCGTCCAGGCCACGCCTGGAGCAGAAGTTTTGATTTGTGTCTATCATCTAATGATTTAGCACCAACTCAATGGCTTCATGCTGTAAATAATATTAAAGAAAATGTATGCAGGCCCTTGGGGTGCAGATTTTCAGGGCAAATTATCACTGGTGGTTTGTAATGATTACTTTGAAATACTGGCGTGTGGATACAATCACTCAGCGATCTTTTTTTTCTTTCTTTCTTCCTTTCTTTCTCTCTCTTTCTTTCTCTCTCTCTCTTTCTTTCTTTTTTTCTCAGTCAGTATTAAGGGTTCAGAAGCTGATGTTTATGAAACATTGTGTGAAATATTGTCCCCAGCAAAAACTGGTTACTCTTTTGTGAGAACTAAACCTCTCAGGGACACGTCTACAAGTGTTGACAACTTGCATCATTATAATGCTGTAGGGTGTACCGCTTTAGTTTAGGAGTTTTTGTAATTTGATAAACTAAAAAACAGACGTATTTCTAAAAAATGTTAGTTTTATATATGTTTTATAACTGTCTACAAAACAGGTTTTACCTGTCATTGGTAAACTGCATATATTGTAGCAGACACTTAATATCCTCCCCCCAATGACATAATTCACAACTCTTACAAGGATTGATGATTCGCGCACACACAGTTGTGTTTCATTTATGTAGACTGTTAACTCTCAAACTGAGGCAACAGCTTTCTGGTGTCCTTCAACTCCCCAAAAAACTACATTTTCTTTCAACATCATTTTTATTGAACTGAAATCAAACAATTAAAAGGGATACAGAAAAAAGGGAAAGGGAGAACAGTATGTAATAAAGGTATGTGAGAAATGGCACACATATCACAATATGGCATTAACAGTAACATTTCAGTTCTCCAGAATTTATGACATATGACCAGTGCTCCAGGTGCTCCAGTAGCTGTAGTGTGGCCTCTAAGGAAATACTGGTGGGTGTACACATGTCTCAGATTTCAATGGGGGGATCCTCCAGTAAGATTCTGTGTTTAGTACCATTTTGTAAATGTAAAACAGTTGAATCTGACATTCAGATTCTTGCGGAAGCGAGTTTATATAGCTTTCCCATACTCCAAACAATTTCTTAAACGGTTTTTTTTTTTCAATATAAATCGATGCTTCTATCCAGTCCATTTTTAAAGGAAAGCCAGTTTAATGATAAAAAAGGAGGTTGAGGTTGTAGCCGAGATTGCAAAATATGCTTTTTGGCAGCAGCTGAAATAATGAAAAGTAGTATTTTGGTACCTTTGGTGAGCTTAATAGTTTTGTTTAAGATTCCTAATACAGCCCATTGAGGACATGAGGGGATGAAGTTGACTTGTTCTTCAGTGGCATATTCTTTGATTTAAGTCCAATTTTTTTTTACTGTATTGCCAATCCCATAAACAATGGTATAGAGATTCATCAGGATTATTACACTTTGGGCAATTAGGGAGATTGTGTATACGGATGTCATGAGACCTGGAGGGTGATATATAACCCGTGTAAAAAAGTTTGAAAAACATTTCTCGGTACATAGTAGAATATAAAAACGCTTCTTGTGCAGATGATAATTGTGGGAAACGTAATAACCATTGAGCCATACAAGTTTTTTTTCCTATCAGGGGTATAATAGGGTATGTGCAAAATTTTGTAGAAATTAGATATAGCTTTGAATGAGAGTCCTTTATTTGCAAATACTGAATCCAGTGTGTTATCCCAATCCACTGGGGATAGATGTGACACAATTGAGGCTACATAGTGCAGTGCCTGTAAAACCGCTAGTGAAGGAGGTTGGATGAATTCAAATTTGGAGCACATCTCCAAAAAAGGGTATGAGCATTTTCCTTATCAGATTGATTAGATCTTTTATAGAGTTAAGGCCTGTTTGTGCCCATAGATGAAATGGACAGGAAGCTTTACCCCATTGGAAGTCAAGATTGAAATGGAAGGGTAAGAATAAGGAATAGTGACACTGGAGACCCAATTTGAGTCTGATCTTATGCCAGGCTCACCAAGTCATGATTAGTAAATAATTGGCTAAAATTTCCAAGGGGATATGCAAACGGTTATGATGTAGGAAGCGTCGAAGGTCAATTTGTGGTTTAAATTGCTTCTCTAAAATTATGTTTGTAAAGGTATTTTGGTGCTTGATCCAGTCCCCTGTGCAGCTACAAATAGCAGCCTGGTTGTATAGAACTATGTTTGGAACATTTAAGCCTACTTCTGCTTTAGTTTTTTGCAGAATCATCAGACTTGTTTTAGCCTCATTATATTGTTCCAGGTGAACCCCCAAAATGCGGAGAAGAACTGCTCTTTTTTTTTTTTTTTTTTTAAAAAGTAGTGTTGAACTACAAGTAGAACTTGTAGAGGATAGAGTATTTTAGGACTAGTGATCAGTTTGATCAGGTTTGTCTTGACCACAAAGAAAAGTTTTAAGTGTTGCCAGGATTTTAGTTCAGTACCGGCTAAATTAAGTATATGGTCAATATTGATTTTATGCAGATCAGCAATATTTTCAGGCAGATGCATGCCAAGATACTTTATGTATTTATTTGCCCATTTTAAGGGGATATTTCTGCTCTATATGAATGAACCGAGGGCCATTGAAACATATTGTCTAGTGCCTCTAGACGTACTTACTGGGTCACTTTTCTTCTTCTTCTTAATTAGCTGTATACAGGCACTATCATATAGGTATTGTATAAATTGTGGGATAAGTGGTCCAAAGGCACGTATCTCAAAGACTTGACATGGAAAAGACCACAAGACTTTATCAAAGGCCTTCTCCGGGTCAAGACTCAAGATGCTATGTTATGTATTTTTGGTAGCAGAGGATGATATCACAGCAGCGATAGCAGATCTTATGCCTGTAACTGCATATCTGCCATGGCTAAAGCCCAATTGCTGTTCTGTTAATAAAGAGGGTATAAGTGATTGCAGTTGAGTTGCCGTACCTTTGGCTAGAAGTTTAATGAGGATACCAGTTCAGGGTCGTGGTCTGGCTTTGGTAATAAGATGATGTATGCTTCATTAAAGTTGGGGTCTGGTGTTTGTGTTATCATCAAAATACTCAGCACACGTATCTTTCACAGAAGATTGAAATTTGATGGGAAGTGCCAAAGGTGTTCCATGAAAGTATGTTCCAGTTTAACAACGTCTAGTAGAACAAGGACACGATCAGAGATTAAAATGCTCTATATGCTAGTACCTTTGATTCTTGGGAGAAGGGTGTTTAAGGTGAAAATATAGTAAAAAGCTTATTGTGCACTTTAGCATAGTGACCGGTCATTACGATTTTACAGTCTCGATGGGTCCACCAGGTCATTTTAATAAGTTTATGAGATTTATGGAGGTCTGGGTTATCTGTGATGTTGAAGTCACCACTGATAATTAGATTGTGTGTGTAGTGCGTTGCGTCTGGATTTGGGAAGTTTTGGAGTAAAAGGTACAGTTAGGGGTGTTAGGCACATAGATGTTGAAGATTGTAAATGTCTCACCATTTATTACAATATCTATCAAAATGTATCTACCCTCCAGGTCCCTAACAACATCCCCTTTAGTATATATTACATATGTTTCACAAAGAGGGTCGCCACATCTCTTGTTTAACTTGGAAATTAGGCAGATATGCATTTGTGGATTCAATTGCTTTTTCAGGAAAATTTTTGGAAAGATATGAGTGAGTCCCCTGTAAGAGGACTACATCTGGCCGAAAAGATTTAAGATAAGTGATTACCCAGTTTCTTTTAGATGAAGAATTGAGTTTGGCTACGTTCCAAGATAGGATCTGGATATTAGAGGATTTAATGACAGAGGATGTGTGAGTTTCCGTGCAGGTCTCTAATGGAAGTAATGGCGCAAAGCCGAACTTACGATTTGCGGGGCTTGTACATGCACAGTAGCACATTCAGGAGTCCTGCCCCACTTCCTTCTAGACCACCAGGGATTCGGGTCACCAAGGAGACAGAGCGTAGTGCTCCATATACTAATAATTATCATACAGGGATTTACATAAGGGCGTAAACTCCCTCCTTTTATGGGGGGGATTTTGTCACCCATTAAAGTAAGATATCTGGATTTCCTGTACGCTGCAAGAATGTTTTGTTATGTGCGTATTGTCGCTAACCAATAACGATTGTCGAACCTCGAGTTGTGTTTCCAACGCACAAAGATTTATTCGCAAATAGTAGAATAATATGCTCAAGCGAAGTAATAATAAATACATCCGTTAATTATCGCAGGCGCTCTAGATCCAGTGCAGTCATTCAATCCTGAAGTCTGGGGACAAGATGTCTGAACACTGGATGTGAAGCTGCTGCTTATATACACAATGAAATACAGTAATACAATGAAGATGGTATAGCTTGCATCTATTGGTCCAGGTCTCAGGAAGGTCCAAGGGGTTGTCAATCATTGGCTAGTTCATCCTAAGGAATCCAAAGGAGGGGGTCACCTCTCCAGGGGGTATGCTCGGTTCTTCCCGCCAAGATTCCTTAGTCTTAAGTAGTTCATAATTCCCTATCATTCATAACTTGTGTATGCACCCTGCGATTCCCTCGCAGAGTGAACCAAACAGTAGAATATGTAAAGAGGTTTATTATGATACCACTCATGATATGATTCCTTCAACCTGTTCCGTGTATTTCACTAATATGCATGTAACTCTAATATAACATATAAATACTACTATATTTCGACATAACTGACTATGTGTTGCAACTACCATTAATGTGTACTATATTATTAGTATGCGTGTTTGTGCGAATGTATGGTAAAAGACCAATTACTGTTGCTGCCACGTGTAGTAGATGCGTACGCCCTTTCACGCCGTAGCGTGCCCTTGTACGTCATAGCGTACCGTACGCATCTTTTCAGACAAAGACAACTAAGTTTGCTCGACTTTAATTGAAATGACTTTATCCAATTTGCTGACTTCGACAGTTTTCTTTATCACGAAAATTAAGAAGTTTCGCAATAACTGGCCTAGAGTGATTGTTTGTTTTATGAGAGTTGCCATCTGGGCCTAAGTGATAGGCATGTTCAGTTTGAACTACACCAGTGCAAGTTACATTTAACTGAGGAAGTCAGAGCCTTTCACCTCCTCCGAGATGCCTATAAAGCGCAAACTATTTTTTCTGTGGCGGTTTTACAATCATCCCCCTTATCAGTCAGTGACAACATAGAGCAATTTTGCATTTTATTTGTGTTTTGCTTAGACAATATTGTGTCTTCTACGTCACTGACCCTCTGTTCTAATGCAGAAACACGTTATATGTTGGAATCAAATGTTCAATCATTGTGTTAATGGATAGGATGCTTGCATGAAATCTATTTTCTGATCAAGTAAAGGCATTATAATACGGCACATCTCCTTGGCTCTGGAAGCTGCAGATGCAGGTGGAGAGAAGTCTTATCGTGTAATGTTAGGTTTATCCCCAAATAAATTTGGCGTATGTTCAGGGGTTTTCTGCGCTGGGTGAGTGATTTGTTGGATAGTTTATTTTTGCCCATTTTAACAGTGGAGGGCATGTTTAAGAATTTTTTCATACCCTTCAAGAGAAATGGCTAGAGAAAATAGTCACACAGGCTGGTAATCCTGTATATCACTTGTTATTAAAATGCTATAGAAGCACATAGAGAAAAATGTAAGTGATGCTATTTAGAAGCAGATTGATGTTAACAATTGACCAACTACAGAATACAAATCGATTTACTACTATAGAGAAACATTGGGAGAAAGCGTAATTCTGCCCATTGAGTGTGGATTCTGCAGCAGAGTGCGGGGACCAAGGGGTAAGCACCAAACTACGCAATTTTAACTTCAAGTCTTTTTCTGTCCTATCATGTAACTTACCTTTGTGTACCTGCACAATATGTGTGGGCATTGTGTGACTACTTCTGGCTATTTCCTGAAATGTGTTTCAATGTTGAAAGGGGTGTACAAAGAAAAGTATATTAGAAACATATATAAAGATAACACAAGTAATTTTGAGCAAATATTTTTCCTTCTTTTGACATTCAGTCTTCTGTTTTATTTCATGGTCATTGTATTAATTTGAAGTCATGGAGACAATATATGTTACAAGGATACAATTTAGGATCTGGAGACAACATACAGATGTGTTGGGAGAAATGCAGTCAGATTGCAGTGTTGTGTTTGGCAGCCAGCTGCCAGGCGTCTTGTGTAACGCACCTAATTCTGCACAGGTTACAAAGGGTTGAAGTACAGATGTATAAGCATAGCTGACGTCTATGTAAAACTGTGTGGTGAAATCATATGTATGTTTTATAAACTCAGAATGAATGATTATTCTTAAAGTCATGACCCAAGTTTTCTGCAAATGTTTCCTGAGTCAGAGTCAGTCACCCGGCTGGAACTAGAGTGAGTTTTAATGAGCTATTAAAAAACAGTGTCAACCAAAAATGCAACAGACATAAGTGGCTGCATTTAAAGGCACACTCCACTTAAAAATAAAATAAATTGGATAATAGTCCATGCTATACACAGAGAGGTAGGATAAAAAAAACTGTAGTTCAAACTGCAGCTTTCTGTGTCTGGTTCAATTTAGCGTGCAACATTAAGAAAACAGCTGCAGTAGCGCAGAGGTCACCAGATCGCAGGCATGGCGGCAGTGTCGACCCCACTATTTCAATAGGCAGAACATAGTTGTTTTTTTTATTGTAGGTGTAGGATCCCTTTAAGGGAGAAGCTTTAGCTACTAGTGACCTTGGGGGTCAAAGCAGGTTTCACAGTAAAGACACAAATGTACTGTATGTGAGGCCAGGGAACAGACGGAGCAACTGCCGCCAGGCCACTCTATTTTTAAATGTGTGCAAAAGTGTGTTTGTGTGCGTAAGTGACAAGCACACTTGTGTTGCCAGCAGGGGAGAGCTGGTATATTTTAGCCCTGTGGGCAGCCTATTGGGGACATTTAAACAAAACAAAAAAATGCAGGTGGCCCAGTGACCCAGCCCAAGGTAGCCCCCTATGTGACCGGCCCGGTGGGGACAATGCCCCCCAGCCCCCCAGCCCCTGGTTGTCAGAGAGTTAAACTGAAGTTAAAAAAGTGGCCTCGTAACGCCGTTTTATCAGTGCTAATATATATAGAAAGCAAAACCTTTCCTCTAATTCCCAATGCAAACAGACACTCTTACAGCTAATGTCCACTAACACAAATAAAATTATTCTCTAGTGATCTCCAGAACAATTCCAAAATCTTTCCTACATGATTTCAAGTGCCCTGTTTTTGCAAGCAGATAGTTTTTACATATGATGACATGGAATATAATGGCTTCCTTCCCACATGATAAGGGAGCAGTATGATCCGGATTTTTTTTCCTTCCCCATATCATGAAACTCATCCACCCCAATCTGATTACTGTAAGGGCTACACATCTTTTTCAATCAATAAATAAATAATAATATTTTCAGGCTATCATCATCATAGTCATCAACATATTATTATATTGTGCCAACATTTCTCGTAGCACGTTACAATTGGGAACACAGTAATAAAACAATACTGGGTAAAAGGGCCACCATCAGGGGGGTACGGTCAGTAGTGTTGTGAGGGGCCCGGACAGACCTCCTCGTCTGTCTGGGCTGTCAGTCTGTCCGAGCCCCTCAGTCTGACTGACTGTGTTGCCCCTTCTTTCCGCGATGCTGCAGCTCTGCCTCCCAGGCACTGATAGGCTGGGACTGCAGCGCGGTGACATCATCATTGCACGCCACGCTCCCAGTGTAACAGTGACCAAGAGCTGCAGCATCGCGGAGGAGAAGGTAAGTTTATTAGGTATTCATTTTATAGGAGAGTGGCGGATCGAAGAGGGGACATTAACTGTGCCTGGGGGGGGGAGAGGGGGACATTAACTGTGGGGGTGGGGACATTAACTGTGATTGGGGGAGGGGGACATTAACTGTGATTGGGGGGAACATTAACTGTGATTGGGGGGAGAGGGGGACATTAACTGTGATTGGGCGACGGAGAGGGGGACATTAGCTGTAATTGGGGGAGGGAGAGGGGGACATTTTCTTTAGGGGGAGGGGAAACTTTACTGTGATGAGGGAGTGAGGGGAATGTACTATGATGAGGGACAGGGGACGTATGTATAGTGAAGAGGGAGGGGTACCCATGTATGGGGAGGGGGGCCCTGCCAGATTAATTGGTACACGTCCCCACAGTTTCTGATGGCAGCACTGCTGGGTGATACAGACAGATAGAAAGGTAAAAAGATCCAACTCGCAAGCTTATAATCTATAGGACGATAGAAATTTTATACATGAGGCTAAGTGCTAAATATTGCATATTGGTCCAGCAAGATTGCAAAGGTAAAAGTGCTTATTGGGCTATATGATCTAGTCAGACAGCAATGTTGTTCAAACGGTTGTTGTCTTGGATGAACTGTGTAAAGGGTGGTAATAGGGTAACCTAGGGAGGTTCAGAGTTTGGTTATAATCTTGCCTGAAGAGGTCAGTTTTCGGAGAACACTTGAAGACTAGAGGAAAGTATTATTGTGCAAGGGAGGGAATTCCACAAAAGTGGGTGCAGCCCTCCAAAAGTTCTGTGGATAAAACACACAGATTTTGTGCAGAACGTAGGTGTCTGGTGAGGAGATGTTTTGAGATAAGTGAAGATATGTATGTTGGTGCAGTTTTGTTGATGATCGTGTATGTCAGTAAAAGTATTAGATTGGATTTGGTAAAAAACAGGCAACCAACGTAGAGAGTGACCAGCAGTGGAAGAACGATTTGCAAGGAATGAGTGTATGAATGAGATATTTCTGTGTCTTGCTTGAGATTTGTGTATTTTTAGAAATGTTTATTAGATGTATGTAACAGGATTTAGATATAGATTTGATGTGGGGAATAAAGCATAGTTCTGAGTCAAGGATCATGATGTCAACAAAAATAAAAATGTCATAACGTCTGTTGGATGATGGAAATATCATCAGCTCTGTTTTATAAAATTTTAAATTTGAGCTGGAGAGAGGACATCCATGATGAAATGGCAGAAAGACAGTCAGTAATGCGGGCCAACACAGATGGTGAGAGATCTGGAAAGGGTAGATACATTTGGGTATCATCCGTATTGAGATGACACCAAAATCCAAATTATCTTATTAGCTTTCCAAGAGTAGTGGTATAAATAGAGAAGAGCACCTAGGACTGAGCTGTGTGGTACTCCAACTGATAAAGGGAGCAGTGAGGAGGTGGATCCAGAAACACTAACAAGAGCGATTAGGTTGGATGAGAAACAGGATAGGACAGTGTACTCTATCTTGCATGAAATAGCTCTGCACATGTCCAGAAACAGACATTACACCATAGAAGGCTATTGCATGCAGTTTATTTGCGCACACAACTAACTTGACTGTCTACAACTTGAGTGGTGGAACAGAGGAGGGAATGGGTGGACTAACGTAGGCCATGTACAGGGCAGTCCAACACAGATACGGACAATTCAAGTCCTGTGTTTGTTGTAAGTACACTTCTTTTCAGCCATATCTTTTGCACCAGCTAAAGGTGTAAATGCCGACTTATAGTAAGTCACATGTACAGTCATGGCCAAAACTTTTGAGAATGACACAAGTATTGGTTTTCACAAAGTTTGGTGCTTCAGTGTTTTTACACCTTTTTGTCAGATGTTGCTATGGTAAACTGAAGTACAATAACAAGCATTGCATAAGTGTCAAAGGCTTTTATTGACAATTACATTAAATTTATGGAAAAAGTCAATATTTGCAGTGTTGACCCTTCTTTTTGAAGACCTCTGCAATTCGCCCTGGCATGATGTCAATCAACTTCTGGGCCACATACTGACTGATGGCCGCCCATTCTTGCCTAATCAATGCTTGGAGTTTGTCAGAATTTGTGGGTTTGTGTTTGTCCATCGGCCTCTTGAGCATTGACCACAAGTAATCAGTGGCATTAAGGTCTGAGGAGTTTCCTGACTATGGACTCAAAATTTTGATTATTTGATCCTTGAGACACTTAGCTATCACTTTTGAGTTATGGCAAGGTGCTCCATTATGCTGGAAAAGGCATTGTTCATCACCAAACTGTTCTTGCTGACAGTTCTTTCACAAAGTTGCTCTTGGAGGATGTTTTGGTTCCATTCTTTATTCATGGCTGTGTTCTTAGGGAAGATTGTGAGTGAGCCCACTCCCTTGCCTGAGAACCCCACACATGAATGGTCTCAGGATGCTTTACTGTTGGCATGACACAGGACTGATGGTAGCGCTCACCTTTCCTTCACCGGACAAGCATTTTTCCAGATGCCCCAAACAATCTGAAAGGGGATTCATCAGAGAACTTTACTCCAGTCCTCAGCAGTCCAATCCCTGTACCTTTTGTATCATATCAGTCTGTCCCTGATGATTTTCCTGGAGAGAAGTGGCTTCTTTGATGGCCTTTCTGACCAGGCCATCCTCCAAAAGTCTTCGCCTCACTGTGTGTGCAGATGCATTCACAGCTGCCTGCTGCCATTCCTGAGCAAGCTCTGCACTGGTGGTCCCCCGATCCCACAGCTGAATCAACTTTAGGAGACGGTCCTGGCAATTGCACTTATGTTCAAGCTGCATTCGGACATGGATCAGGCCCTATATGTGGAAAGGGAGAATACTGTATTGTATTTTCATGGTCCAGCTCAGATTCTAGTTATTTACAGTATTTAGTGCTTTCTACAAAATGACAGCAAGCATCTGATTGGTTGCAATAGGCAACATTTCCACTTTTTCAAACCCACACTTTAGTAAATATACCCCTTAGTCTCTATATAGTAATAGAACGCTCTACTGCCTTATTTTTTTTATAGTATTCTATGCAGTATATACGGTAATACTGTAAATATAACTCAGATGGCTATAAGCAGCTCCCAACATTGTTTGCTATATTGTTACATCATTTAAAAGAGTTTTTCAAATGACCTTTTATTTATTGGCTTGTATAAGATCTTCAGTAAGTTTTACTAAAGGCATTGTTTTATCTTACTGGCTATTTTCTATGCTCCTTATCCATGTCTTTATATCATCTGGAAGAGTTGTTTCATTGATCTGTTGTTGATTGCTGTTTGCTTTCTGCAGTTGTTTCAGCTCTGTATTCAATCTTAGCACATCTCTGGCCTCAGTGATCTAACAGAATACTGTAGCTTTAATAATTGCAGTTCTCAGACAAACAGCTACTTTTATTGCATTCTTTGACCTCTAGTTGATTTACATTTGAAGTGATATTATATTAGAAGGAAGCACGCATTTGTATTTTGCTATGTCATAAGTACAATATAACTGCCATGAGCTACACACTGGATAGTTTTACTGCCACACATCTGTGATAAGAATGGCCCCATAATAATGTTTTTCTAATCATAGTAACAATGTTACAATAGTAAAACTTTTCTATATAAAGCTTGGAGTGTCCGTTTCCCTTATTTGGAGGGGAAGCTACAAACGTGTACAATGAACGTGGTAATAGTTGTAGGTTAACGGCACATTTTCCTAAAAGTATGTTCTTTGTGTGTAGTGTTATAGTGTTTGATCATCTGTTCATATTTATTTATATTATCATTTATTTGTTAGGCGCCACAAGGTATCCGCAGCGCCGCAGATATTTAAAACATATAACATCACCTGAATCACTAAGGAATTGTTTACTAAACTACAGTATTATTATTATTATTATTAATATTTATTTATAAGGCGCCACAAGGCATCCACATATACCATCCTGCCCGGCAGACACTTTGGAGCACTGAGACAAACAGACCAGAGCTTGTACCCTGTCACTTCTTTTACCCACCTCCTGTGTATCTCCATATCAAATCTCCATATACCCCTCATCTGCTTATCCCTCCTGTTGTCCCATAGGAGTGTATTACAGATATATATCCTATATAGATACACCGATTATTATTTATTATTATTATCAATTTTTATTTATAGGGCGCCCCTAGGTGTCCGTAGCGCCGTACAGGGACAAACGAAATTGCAATACGAGGTGAAACAGCACAGTACAGTAAACAATAAGCACAGTAACTCAGTGAGTTTAAAGCACAGCTAGAGGGGCGGGGGAGGGGAGAGGAGAGGGGAAGGTCTGCACACGACGGAGCCCAAGAGGGAGGGCATGGATGACAAGGAGACCCCTAGAGGGGAGAAGAGGGAGCGAGAGGGAATGGGGGGAAGAGGGTCCTCGAGGAGGAGGGCTAGGTAGCTGAAGAGCAGAGTTAAAAGTGGTGAAGACAGGAGGAGAGATGGCCCTGCTCAAAGGAGCGTACAATCCAACGATCCCCAATCAGCCACAACATTAAAGTCAGTGACAAGTGAAGTGAATAACTTTGCTTATCTTGTTACAATAGCACCTGTCAAGGGCTGGGATATATTAGGTAGCAAGTGAACAGCCAGTTCTTCAAGTTGATGTGTTGGAAGCAGGAAAAATAGGCAAGCGTGAGGATCTGAGTGACTTTGTGATGGCTAGACGACTGGGTCAGAGCATCTCCAAAACAGCAGGCCTAGTGGGGTGTTCCCGGTATGTAGTGATTAGTTTCTACCAAAAGTGGTCCAAGGAGGGACAACCGGTGAACCGGCGACAGGGTCAGGGGCCTCCACGACTCATAAATTTGCATGGTCTGATGAATCACATTTTCTTTCACATCATGTGGACGGCCGGGTGTGTGTGTGCATTGTGTGTGTGCATTGTTTACCTAGAAAAGAGATGGCACCAGGATGTGGAGGCAGTGTGATGCTCTGGGTAATGTTCTGCTGGGAGATCTTTGGTCCTGGCATTCATGTGGATGTTACTTAGACATGTACCACCTATCTTAAAATTGTTGCAGACCTGGTACACCCCTTCATGGCAACAGTATGCCCTGATGGCAGTGGCCTGTTTCAGCAGGATAATGCGCCCTGCCACACAGCAAAAATTGTTCAGGAAGGGTTTGAGGAACTTGAAAAAGGGTTCAAGGTGTTGACTTGGCCTCCAAATTACCCAGATCTCAATCCAATCGAGCATCTGTTGGATGTGCTGGAAAAACAAGTCCGAACCATGGAGGCCCCACCTCGCAACTTACAGGACTTAAAGGATCTGCTGCTAACATCTTGGTGCCAGATACCACAGGACACCTTCAGAGGTCTTGTGGGTCAGATCTGTTTTGACAGCACACGGGGGACCTACACAATATTAGGCAAGTGGTTTTAATGTTGTGTCTTATTGGTAAATAGATTTCACTCACACAATTAAACTGTATCAAGAAGCATTTTGTACAGTGCATTTCACCTACTATCATGTGTAAAAGTGTAGTTGACTAGGGTCAATACACTTTTTTTTTGTTATCTATCTTCATCTCCTACTCATCTAGTATATCTCCAGTTATCAGGTGAGTAGGCATAGAACAACCTGTAGCCAACCTTCCTCAGAATGATAACAGAAGCACAAACTATTTCAGGAGATGAGCGTGCTGGAAGTCAGTAACCTGTCCACATGTTATTATGATAAAGGAGACAGGGCTACATGTGACGGAGAAAGTGTCTTGATGTGAGGAGGGGACTGAGAACAAGCAGGAAAACTTAGACTGAGAGTTACATGGCAAAAAGTTGTATCTGGCTCTTGTCAGCCTGATAAAAGCACTTGTATATGAAATTACTTCATATATCAATTTTATTTTTTTTATAAGTAAAGGACTTTGATGTGTGCAGAACTTGACCAGTCTGTTAGCCAACCAGAGCATTAGATCTAGGCGTATGTCAAACCCATTATTTTAGGATTCGACTGAATCCCAAACCCTCAACATTTGGATGAATCCTGAACTGAATCCAAATGAATTAAAAACGTGCTTGTGGAAAATAGGATTCTTGTTTGTGGAACAACTTAGGATTCGGTTCGGTATTAGTAATTAATTTGGTAAAAGTCGAAACCATGCAAATGGTTGGATTTGGCCAGAACACTGAACCAAATTTAGGATTCCCTATATCCCTAATTACAACATTCACAGGTCTGGAGCCAATCTGTGGTCAGTCACAGTGTTAAAATGTTGACAAGATTAAGTCAACCTGTAGCCAATCAGAGCATGGTGACATTCACAGGGAAACCTTTACAGAGTTCACTGCCAACTGCAATGGAGGCAGCAAATAAAATGTATGTGTGAGATGTGCCCCTACAGGAAACTCAGTTCACCCAACTTGTTTATTTTGAATGGTCAATTTCAGTTAAATCAGTTCTTTTTATTTCCTTGTTGCCTTCACAGTCGTTTTTCTTTTTTTTTTTTTTTTAATGATTGTTTTAAGTATTGAGTATGATTGCCTTTGACACTTATGTGTTTCTCTGAATGTGGTGTCTATGTTGTGTAATGCTGCAGATATCGTGCACACAGTGGATACATAGTTAATCATTTATATTATGGGCCTATGGGAGGATTGTGTTACAATACATAGGTGATATGATTGCACTATTTGTAGGTTAATAACACACGTCAGTCAGCATTGACACACACAAGTAATTAATATAGACTAGGAGTCTTAATTAGCAGAAAAAGTGCAGATTAATTATAATGAACTAATTAAATGCTCATTTACTTATGACATGCTATTCTTGATATCATACATACATAAGGGGTAGACAATATATGCATAGCAGGTTCAAATAACAACTTAATATCAAATCTGTTTTAACTGACTGTTAAAATAGACTTATGTTTTCATCTAAGGTTTCTAGGCTGTAATATCCCTGTTATTTATAAAGCATGGACACTTACTTTAACGGTTCTTGTGGAATACAGATCTGAACTGCATTGGTTATTTATATCACCATTGTATTTAAAAGCTGAAATCATATCTCTGTCCTTTCTTCCAAAGCAGTACATTCAGGGCTCATACAGACGATGGCTTTCTGTGCTCCTGTGGTATGTTTAGTCTGAGCTGCATTCATCCCTTGGCAGCATACATGGCAAAGTATATAGGCTTCACTAAAACCTATGAATGAAGTACCGACAGGACAATTCAGCATTTAGAATGGACAAAAAAACGCATGAGAATAAGATATGCGGCATCCAGCCTCGGACTGGCCCAGCGGGCTACCGCTCAAACCACCGGTAGGCCCGGCTACCGTACGACCACACCCCCTTTCACAAGTGGGCGGAGCTTACCTGGAGGCCCCTCACGTCGTCCCCGCTGCGTCCCCGCTGCTCAATTGCGATCGCAGCTACGATTACAATTGAAAGATGACTGGCTGTCACTGCCCCTGCTTTTTCCAAAGACCCAAAGACAAGGGACTATACTTATGCTGGGATTATGGGAGTTTATCTAAGATGATAGATGGTCACTTGTCATTTTTGCTTTCCTTCTTGCTCTTTGACCTGTCCTGTGGGAGTACAATGGAGCTTATTTTATAGCATACTTTATTTTACCTCCCCTCCGGCAAATTCCCACTGCGGCATACAGTACTGCCCATACACCATGGCTGAAATCATGCAGATTGTTTTGATAAAAACATATTTTTGGGCATATGTAATCTTATATTAATTTCTAGTACAGGGGAACTTACTGTAATCATAAAAAAAAATGCCCTCTGTGCAGTTAAACCCCTCATTCTAGGGCTGCATTACCATCTAGAACTAATTAGCTCCTCTGCAGATGGACCTCAGGTGCTTCTCCATGCAGCTGTTCTTCAGAGACTTTGTAGTTCGTCTCTCAGCTCTGGCCAATGCATGGGGTGAAGTATGGGTGTTTGAGTGGGAAGACCAATTAGAAGCCATAATCATAGACATTGTGGCTCTTGATTGGAAAGTTCACACAACGGTCCTCTGGTAGCGGGGTGACTAGCGGAACAGATATCACAGCAGATGGAGAGAGAATGCCAGAAAATAATAGGAAAGTCAGTGACTTGCAGCAATCTTTGGTCAAGGAATCAGCGACTAGCTGATATAATGGAAAGGCAGACTTGAACACGGAGATCAGGATGGACGTGAGTAGATACAGGGAGGTGCAGGGAAGTCAGTGGTCTGCGTACAGCAAGTTGTACCACTGCTTATGGTGAAGAGACTTGTCCAGGTGCAGGTAGGTAGCGGGGAAGTCAGTGGTCTGCGTATAGCAAGTTGTACCACTGCTTATGATGAGAAGACTTGTCCAGGTGCAGGTAGGTAGCGGGGAAGTCAGTGGTCTGCGTATAGCAAGTTGTACCACTGCTTATGGTGAGAAGACTTGTCCAGGTGCAGGTAGGTAGCGGGGAAGTCAGTGGTCTGTGTATAGCAAGTTGTACCACTGCTTAATAGGTGAGGATGTGTACAAGTGTAGATGAGTGGAAGCATACAAAGATAATAGGATGCAGACACTGAGAGCACAGAGGAACTTGATCCCAATAGGTATGCAGCGTATCCAATAAAGTCTATATAACGGTATGTGTGGCACTGCTTGGTAGAGACTTGCTCAACACAGATATGCAGGCCAATAATGGATAGTTAATCACAGTTATGCATATAACGACTGAGTAGTACGGTTAATTCCAAACAGGTATGCAGCGTAACAATAACAGTCTATAGCGGGTATGGATGCCGTTGCTGAGCGTGGAAACTTGTCCTAGCGGATATGCAGAGTAAATGTAGAAAGTCAATAACAGATAGGCATACCGCTATTCAGTAGAACAGTCTGTCCACAGGGAGATGCAGGGACTGCAGAGACGCTGGACGGCAGAGACGAGTGTAGGAACCACAGGTGAGTAGATCCGGTAATCAGAGTCCAGCTGAGGACACAGGCAGGAAACAGGAGACTGTAGCAGGTATGGAAACCAGCGATGAGAAGCACAGGGAATCCACAGGAACTGAAGGCACTAGTAGTACACAGGAGATAGTAGCGGGTATGGAGACCAGCGATGAGTAGATCAGGAATCAGCAGGAAACTGAAGACACTAGTAGAACACAGGGAACACCTTCAGAGACTCACAGGGAATGAGACTCCAAGATCAGGCAATGAGGTAATGCACACAGGTGCCTTAAATAGGGAGTTGCCTGATCAACCAATTTGGATTAAAAGCAACAGTCACAAGAGTTCTAGGGAGCTGCGCATGCACAGACCTTCAGGATGGCGGACGGCCGCGGTTCAGGATAGGTGCCGGCAGGAAGGCTAGTGAGCCACGCACCAGCGCAGAGGCACTCACGGTCCGGTGAGTGACAGTGGTCTTATCAGAATGAGGGTGAGTGAATCAGTCAGAATTTATTTCCTCCTTATTTCACATTTTACATTTTGGGAGGAGTTTGAGCAATGGCAAAGCTTATTAAAGAACAGCTCTGTGCTATGAAGGTAGAACAACACGGTAAGTTCCCTCAATTTTCCATGATAGGCAAAGTGGGGCTGGGACTTGTTAGCAAGTGTAAGGGTGCAGAGGTCTACTACTCCCATTGTTCTGTATTCCTTTATCACACAGTGTTGAGCTCTGTATCCCTATCACACAGTGATAAACCTGTCAACATTCCTGATCCACACAAAACCTACCAATCAGGTGCAAGGCTTCTTTACTGATAGGCAATGCCCTTTTGATTACTGAAATTGCTGCCTATCCCTGAAGAATAGAGACTGTAAGTAGTGAAGAACTGCATTTCTCTTCCAGTCATTGAGTAGTTGCTTTATGTGCAGCAAGTCAGATTGAACTCAATCCCTCTTAGCTGCATGAGTCTGAGAAAAAAAGATGCAGAGATTTCTCAATATTATGAAGAAGACGTTTGCATTTGTACCTGTCTTGGTTTTCTTTGCTGAAGGCAACTGAAACGTTGTCTTCAGTGTCCAAAAAGCTTTCTCACATGAGATCATTGATTGTAAACCCCGATACTCCCTAATCTCAGAGAGCATCATCAGTTACAGCAAACATCTGCTGAACATGTTATACTATAATACTGTCAGTTCACTCTGGGTGGGGTCTTCAGAAAAAAACAAGTTTATGTTTTGTTTTAAGGAAACTCACTAGAGAAAAAATATATTTGTTAACAGTACTGCTTGAACTGCACACTTATTTCAACTTTATGTTTATTAATCTTGATTTTCTGATTTCCTGTCTCTACACATGCATTGATCATTTATGGGCTAACCCAGTGGTTCCCAAACTTTCTCAGTTTGAGGCACCCTTAGGGTCACCATAATCTTTCCAAAGCACCCCTAAGCCAAAATAATTACCGGGTAGTCCCATTTTTTAAGTAGTTGGGTCAAAATGATGTAAGATGTATTTAGGCCCCTTCACCAGCACATTGTGCCCCTTCATCATATCCCTGCGCCCCTTCACCATATCACTCTGTATCCCCTTCGCCATCTCACACTCTGTTTCCCCTTCTTCGCCATCTCACACTCCGTGCCCCCTCCTTCTCCGTCTCTCTCTGTCCCCCTCCTTCAGCGTGTCTCTCTCTGTTCCCCCCTTCAGCGTGTCTCTCTGTCCCCCTTCAGCGTGTCTCTCTGTCCCCCTCCTTCAGCGTGTCTCTCTTTCGCCTTCAGCATCTCTCTCTCTCTGTCCCTTCAGCATCTCTCTCTCTCTGTCCCTTCAGTGTGTCTCTCTGTCCCCTTTCAGCGTGTCTCTCTGTCCCCCTTCAGCATGTCTCTCTGTCCCCCTCCTTCAGTGTGTCTCTCTGTCCCCCATCAGCGTGTCTCTCTGTCCCCCTCCTTCAGCGTGTCTCTCTGTCCCCTTCAGCATCTCTCTCTCTGTCCCTTCAGTGTGTCTCTATGTCCCCCTTCAGCGTCTCTCTCTCTCTGTCCCTTCAGCGTGTCTCTCTGTCCCCCATCAGCGTGTCTCTCTGTCCCCCTCCTTCAGTGTGTCTCTCTGTCCCCCATCAGCGTGTCTCTCTGTCCCCCTCCTTCAGCGTGTCTCTCTGTCCCCTTCAGCATCTCTCTCTCTGTCCCTTCAGCGTGTCTCTATGTCCCCCTTCAGCATCTCTCTCTCTCTGTCCCTTCAGCGTGTCTCTATGTCCCCCTTCAGCGTCTCTCTCTCTCTGTCCCTTCAGCGTGTCTCTATGTCCCCCTTCAGCGTGTCTCTCTGTGCCCCCTCTTCACTCTCCTTTACTTACCTTCTTTCCTGACGTCATCTCTGCTGCTGCTCCTCACTGAGGCTGACGGACGTGATGACGTCACGCCCGGCAGTCAGTGAGGAGAAGGATCCGGCGCTGGATGATTGGTAAGTTTTTTTTTTTTCTTCTTTTTATTGCTAGGGCGATCGCGGCACCCCTGTGGCAGCATTGCGGCACCCCAGGGAGCAGCGGTGCACACTTTGGGAACCGCTGGTAACCCCTTCCTCTGCAATACGTGGATAGTAATTAACAAACCTATTAATTTAAAAAGTTGTGTTCCCGTGCCCAGTCATTGGCTCAGGCTCGGCCTCTCTTTGTACTGCAAAACTCCCGGCAAACCCCTGCTCTCGCAGACATGACGTCCACTTTGTTCCATAGCTGTGAGCTGCACTTTTCTTTATGCCCACTGGCATTATAAGCCACTTTGAGTGCATTCCGGCAATAAATGGGCAGGCAGCTAATATTAATCTCTGTTTAATACAGTGATTATGAGTGTTAGGAGGCATTCAACTTCTAAGGCGTAAGTACATGTTTTTTCCTGCTTTTTATTGGTACGTCTTAAATCTGTTACATATTTTTCATGTAGACCTTAATCCAGGCGTCATGAGGAAGATCGTATGCCCCACTCCTCTAGAGAGGAGAGCAGTTTCTGCGACGTTGTCTCCACAACATGCACGTATGTCAGGATTGTCTCCACTGTTAACACTGCCTGTTGTAAGATGACAACAATAACTGATTGGATGATGATCTCTTTGATCCAATCTATGGAAACTATCCAAGTTAACATAGTCTGTAGTTACAGCCATGCAGACAGTCCGAAGTTGTTCCAGCTGATCCAACAAGAGCACACAAGATGTATACTTAGAGGGGTGAAACCTTGGATCTGGAGAGCTAGAAAGGTCTGATGCAGAGTGGGATGTAAACGCCCAGAAAGAAAGTGGGTGCACGCATATGCGCTTATGCAGACTTTGTCAATTCTGACACTTACACCTACCTGCAGCAGTAGACGCAGGGGGTGGAGGGAAGAAGCGTGCAAACACGGGCCAAGTACAGTACAGGGGAGTTTACACAGATGAAGCTTATGTAAACCTGCAGATAAACAGCCTCTAAATCTGTATTTAAGCATTTGAGCCTCTCATTTATACTATGATGAATATTATTGAATTAGAGTGATATTATAGAATTGAACAGGATAAGGCATTTGATGACTTCCTGGGAACGTCTCTTGTATTCCCAGCACATAACAAGATGAGGTCTTCCATCAAGGAAAATGTTCTCAGCTAGAAAGAAAATAATTCTTCATTGAGAGAATGGCTAGAATGTACCATATACAAACCAGTTAAATTGTGGGATAATCAATAATGAATGATGTAGCTATTACCAGGAATACAACATTACCAGTTAGGAATGGCACTTTTTTTTTAGAGAGTCAATAGGAAGAAGGCAAGAAGATACAATTCAAAAGAGAGTATACATTGTGGGATCAACCTGCAGGTGAGCTATAGCTACTTGATTGTTGGGTAGAGCAAATCAATTCTTGCAACTAAGATGTGGAAGATGGCTTATGTAATGGTACTATGAGAGAAGATATAATTGATTCCCTTAATACAGTCAAATGTGTTACTGCTTTTACGGCAGAAGCATCAATGGAGGTTTTGAGATTGGCTACTAAATATACAGCGCTAAGTGTTGCTTATGGTTAAAACAGTGGCAGGTGGATATCACCTCAAAATTTCTGTTTGGAACAATATTTAATACTATTACATCCGAGGCCATAGCTGAGAAAAGTTATTTTCCCTCATAGGAAAAGTAAAGCTGGTAAGGTGTGTGGCATAAGAATAAATACTGCAGGAGCCAATACCAATATATACCAATATAGGCTCGGGAAAGGCCTATTCTATACAACTGGCCTGGAAGGCTGGTCAGACACCTTCCTTTCAAGATTTCAAGAGGAGGAAGATTAAAATGATTTGGGTCTGTTTGAACTTACTCCACTCAGGACAGGTGGATCCTAGATAAACAAGGGTTATCATCTAAAATTATAAACTCGACCACCAAAAATCCCAAAAACATTAGAGGCCAGGGGGTAAATGTATTACGCTGAGGTTTTTGCAAGTCACCAATATTCGGCGACTTTGCAGGGCAAATTTAAAATGGCAATGTCTGTAATGAAAAGTTTTGCCTTTAAAGACATTGCCGCTTTAAATTTGCCCTGCAAAGTTGCAGAATATCGGTGACTTGCAAAAACCGCAGCGTAATACATTTACCCCCAGGAGCGCATTGCAGATTAAGCTCAGAGAACTCAAAACAATAGAGGTCAATGCCAAAAAACTGGTTGACCTAAAGAATGCCTACCATGTGAGGATTCTTCATGGTAATTAAAGGTACCAAAGGTAATGAGCAAACACTAGAAAGACAAAGCACTACCTTCAGCTTGCCAAATTCCCCAAATAGTTGTATCACTGCCCAGTGGACTCCTGTTCAGGTCCATCTGCAAATGTCTGATGATTCAACAATATCATTGATGGATAATTAACTTGAACCAGTTTTATCTTCCCCTGTTTCATGGAACAGAGAGTATTGAGGGCTCTGATGATGAGATCTAACAGAGAGGGAACAGGATCTAGAGGGAGTAGTATCAGTTATGGGTAGGATAGGTTTTAGGGTTTAGAGAGAGCACTTGTATGATGGCAGGATAGGGGACAGTTGTGGTACAGAGCACCATAAGAGGGGGGCTGCATGTGAGAAGTCTTGTAGATAGGAGTGAGAGATGGAAATCAGATAGGAAGCTGTCACTGTGCTGCATGCTCCCAGAAGAGAATCACATGACTGGCATCGCTATCAAACACACACCACATCCAGCAAAGGGACAAAGCTGAAGTTGATGGTTTAGAGCAGCTAGAATCATGAGGAATGAAGCCAAAGTTGATGAGTTGGAGATGGTAGAAGTGGGATGAAGCTGAAGTCAATCACCGAACAAACAAAACATGACTCTTTGAAGCAACCACAGAGAAACGTAGATCAAAATTTTGCTTGTGCAAAGCTTTGTAGGAGTGAGGGTTTTATAGAGGCTGAATACAGGTGAGGTCTCTTAGTCCTTCACCTTTCGCAAAAGTGCTGGTTGCAGTAAGTGAAGGTTGCAGTGCCACTTGTTGTCTGAAGCTTGTAAATTGTAACGGATCCTCACAAAGGCGTGGTGATGGTCACTAACCTATAGTGCCAAAGAATGCCTATCCTCCCATCTGCCCATAAGATTTTCTATATTAATATATTGATGTGCAGTTCTATGTACACTCCACTATATGCTTTTTTTTTATTTTTTAGCAGTTGAGTCCCAGTAAACTCCAGCAAACCAGCACATCAGTGACCTATAATATAAAGCCACTTCTGTGAGAATAATCTCCTAATGGAATAGAAACTAAGCAGTCAACAGTCCATCCTGCAGAATCATGTGATCAGAATTATCTGATATTGATTTCAATGATGTACTAATACAAGTTATATCATACTTCATCCAAAGCCAAAAATAATATAAAATAAGCTGAAAATGAATGATACTAAGGGCTAGATTTACTAAGCTGCGGGTTTAAAAAAGTGGGGATGTTGTCTATGACAACCAATCAGACTCTAGCTTTCATTTATTTAGTACCTTCTACAAAATGACAGCTAGAATCTGATTGGTTGCTATAGGCAACATCCCCACTTTTTCAAACCCGCAGCTTAGTAAATTTAGCCCTAAGTATTTATCTAAATATGATAGTGTCGTATCTTAAAACTCTGTAGACATATCAAACCGTTCATAAATCTAGCAATTGATGCAATTGATTGCCATAGGTTGGAAGATGGGAAAAAAGGACGGCAAGAGATGGCCCCTTATATTTAGTAATACTTTTTTATTTTGCAACAAAAACAAGAGTAAATACCCTTACATCAAATATAAAATAGCTAAGCTTATGTGTAGTTGGAGATATTCAAACTCACAAACACCAGCCGCTGTGTACGGCAGGAATCAGGTATCAGAGCTTGGAGAGACGGACTGGGTGGAAATCGCAACCTCCAGCTCCATTTTCATAAGAATAAAAAATGATGTATATAATGATTATTTTGATGGTACTATGTGCCAACAAGACTGCATAGGTTCACCCATATGTCTCAGACAGATGCTGGTTAGGATACCCAATAGAAGGTTCTTTCCTTTAAATATGACATTCTGGCAGGAACACAAATTTATAAAGCACAATTTTGCAGACAGACGATCCCCTCCTCTCGCAGGTTCTTCCTTCTCACTCTTGGAGTCCCATCCGCTATCAGAGCAAGCTCCTAAGACATATAAGACATAACATTTCATCTGCCACCTGCCAACTGGTAGCTAACTGGAAACAGACCAAATTCCCCCCCTTGTCTCAAGTTGTTATTATCAGAATAGGTACACTCACCAAATGGAATTAAATAAAAACATGGGTTTTAAATTAAAGCTGTACACACACTTGCCTTGTTAAAAATGATCATATTTTACTAAAAAATATTCCATAAATAAAATACTAGAATTGTGATCCACATAAGTAAAAGCACTAAATGGATTTTAATTGTCCTCAATCTGCCACTTTTTCTCTTGGTCAAACACTGTCCAACAAGATTAAAAAGAGCGGAAAAAAAAAGCTATTTCCTAACTATGTGATTGGTTGGTTACTGCAGCTAATGAGACTCAGAGGGTGTCAGCGAGACTCTGGATTTGATTAATTTAGTGCTAGTTATCCCTCTGCCAAGTAGAAGCATACAGTCCCCTGCTGACAAGCCTTGGTGCTCATCATGGAGCTTGTCATGGTGATTAAAGGGACAGCACACCCTACATACTCTCAATCAAATGAACCCTTTAATGCAAAATACCATTTACAAACATCACAACTGATGGTCCTGTGCATATATCCATCTCCTGATTGCAACAGTCCCTACACCCAACAGCGACACGCACTGCTGTCGGGTACAGAGACAGGATCTAGAAGCCTTTATTGGGTTCCTGGCCTAGTTATCTGTACAATCAAGATTCAAAACTCAATTAATGTTATTAGGGATTTCCCCCACATCAGCAGGTCTAGGTCCTAGTGATTGCTGTCCCATGCAATGTCTTGCTACTTGCTGACATAGATCTACTAGTAATGCTATAGTAGCTACTAAAAGATCCAGTATCCAGAGGCAGGATGGCAAGGTTGGCAGGAAGGCATTCTTCCCACAGCCAATTCTCTCATTGTCAGGGCTGGCCTAGTGCTCTGATTGATGGATGACATCGGCCGCTCACTAAGAGATTTGGGAGACGTCAAGGGAAATATTTTCACCTGATTTATAGGGGGGAATTCAATTGGCCGTGTTGTTCATGAGAATAATGCGGCATGCGCACTAATACCGTTAATATGGTAATTTTACCAAAGATTTTTGCTTGCGGCTCACAGAGCTGTGTGCAAAAATCAACATTGACATTACCGTACTAATGGTAATAGTGCACGGTCAATTGAATTCCCCCCATAGAGCCAAACTGTTTTTGCTGTTTTCGAAAAGGAAAAGTGGCATACAGTTGTATAAAGTTTTTTTGGAGGTTTATAAATAGTACATTTTTAATCTGTTGTACTGACTGGGGTTTAGCCATACTTGCCAACTCTCCCGGAATGTCCGGGAGACTCCCGTAATTCGGGTCGGTCTCACGGACTCCCGGGAGAGCTGGCAAGTCTCCCGCATCCCGCAATAGCAGGGCTTAAATGACGCGATTTGCGGTGAATCGCGTCATTTTGGCCCCACCCCGTGAGAAAGCGGCATATTTGTTGCGGGGCCGGGGCCAAAATGACGCGTTTGGCTGCACCCCGCTCCCTCCTGCCCTCTAGACACGCCCCTCTCCCGGATACAACTTGCCAAAAGTAGGCAAGTATGGGTTTAGCTCTGAGACTGAAAAGAGGGAAAACTTAAAAGTAAAGCGCAATGTCGACATTCTGGGGATTTAAGGCATTCTGCAAACATGTGACTGGCTAATTGCTAAGTGCTTTAATTGTGGTTCTGATAGACAGACCCCAGAGTCTCTCACTTTCGATTACTGTGATGTAAATTACGTGACAAAGACATACATCGTCAGTCTGCTTATAATACCTCTTTTCTCTATGTTTTAATTTGTATATGGAATATTCTGCCTGCCAGGGCTGTGGAAGTCACAGCTCTCAGCCTTGACATTGCTTATGCTGAAGGTTGACCTGACTTTGACACTAGGAGAAGAGCAGTGAAAATGAGACACAGAGAAAGAAGGATTCAGTCTAGACTACTGAGTTAATCTGTTCTTACCCTCTCCACTGTCATTTTGCAGGATAGAGATGTTTGATCATATTTAATAGGTACACGGAATAACAGCAATTTCATAAAGCGGTTTGATTAACTCCAGTAAAGAGGAATGTAAAATAAATTGTTCTTTAAATTACTACATCCTGCAAATTTACAGTGCATCAAATAAATGTAAAACAGTCAAATGATGGTTAAATGAGTCTAAAATATACACAATGACTACAGCAGGGGGTACATAAAATATGGCCAGTGTAGAAAGGCTTACAAAAAGCTCCAAATGACTATGGCTGTGTTGCCTAACAGAGATAACAATGTCAGGTCAGATGCCAATATCAGGAACCTCTCAGCAGTATTTTATGAACCTATGGATAGAACTGCTCATAGTGCGGCGCATGATTCACTAGAGTCAGAACAACTATTTATTATCAATCTTCGTATCCTCATGGTTATAAGCAAGGTTACTAGGACACGGTAAGCCCATAGCTGCCTACTCTCCCAGAATGTCTGGGAGACTCCCAAATTTTTGGGAGTCTACCGGACTCCCAGGAGTATAGGGCAAGCTCCCGAATCCTTGCCACTCCGTTAGTTAAGTGTCAGGAGGCGGGGCTTGGCAACGCAATGCTCATGTCTTTGTGGCACCGCCCTCTACTGTAATGAGCTAAAATGTTGATGACAGATTAGGGGGCGGTGCAAAATGGCACAACCCACTTGGCCACGCCTCCATGAATCGCCATCGAGATCTCCCCTCCAAGCAGAGTCGGACTGGCCATCTGGTACTTCTGGCAAGCCTTGATAAAGCTGTTCAGCGAAACGCGCGTTGGCGTTTCTTAGCTCAGTGTTCATAATATGTAATATCATCTACTCACGCTCTCACTATTCTCTCCTACCCTTGATTGACCAAGTAGCGGTTTTAGAATACATAGGGCATTTAGGGAGAAACAGTGTAGGATATTTAGCGTTACTACCATCAGGGTTCTCACGCTGTTCCCTGAGTCTATTCAACAAACACACCTTGTTTTCATATACAGACCTCTAGGAGACTTACTATCAGAGTTAGTAGATACAGGACAAACCTGAGATTCTCTATACCAGCGACCACTAGGGGGACTGCTTCTAAAGGTTCACTGGCATTTCTCCCAAGTTACCCTTTACTATTTAATAACTAACTATACAAATAGGGGCTTACTCTGAAATGTTATTCAATCTCCTAATAATTTTGACTATGATATATTAGTTAGCCACCACTATAACCCTTATCAAGGGGTTTATTTTGATCTATAATGGCATCCTTTTGATCCTATATATCGTTTAAGATACCTAGAGGTCAATATTGTTAATAGGGAATTCTTCCTTAATAGTGTAATTTCTATATGAACTCATCTATATCAATTCCCTGAGCTAAGTTTGCGGTGGATCTGCAATTTTAACAATTATTGTTTTGTTTTTGTTTTTAAATATTTCGCTAGCTTTGGGGTTTAGGATGGAATGTTAATACACAAGTTTTAAGGCATATCATTAAAAATTGATTTTTTATTTTATTTCATATACATATTCATACATTGTCTCTGAGTGCCCCTCAGTCACCTACTTTTCCTCTCTTTGACACTTCTGGCAAATGCCAGAATGGCCGATGGCTAGATGGGCCGGTCCGCATGCCCGTCCGAGCAGCAGCACCTCCCTGCGCGCTGCTCGGCAGATGGAGACTCAGTGACATGCAGCCGATGCAAGTAATCGCATGGGAAGGCAACTGTCACGTGGTGCCGTCCCATGTGATTACTTGCATAGGCCGCACGTCACTGACTCTCTATTCACTGAGCAGTGCACAGGGAGGTGCTACTGCTCGGGCTAGCATGCGTATGTAACAAGGTAAGTTTGTGTGTGTGTGTGCATGTGTGTCCATGTTGATATAGTGTGTATGTGGCCCCATGTTGTTATAGCGTGTGTATGTGGCCCCATGTTGTTATAGCGTGTGTATGTGGCCCCATGTTGTTATAGCGTGTGTGTATGGCCCCATGTTGATATAGTGTGTGTGTGTGTCCGCAGTACTTTAAATATAGTGTGTATGTGCACACAGTATTTTAAATATAGTGTGCGTGAGTGCTATTGTTTTAACACTGGGGCTGGTTGGAGTTTTCTAAATCTCATCTACCCATTTTTTTTTCAAAATAGGCCATCCAATATTCCAGGATCAAGACAAGCAGGAACTGAGCTAAAGAAACCAGCTGCTACAAGTTGTGAAAGTGACTGTGTCACTTAGTCGGGATTTGGTCCGACTGCAAGGACAGTTGGGCAGTATGTCCGGCTTCACAACATACTGTTTGTGAAGGCAGAGCTGTGTGCTTCTAACAGTTGTGCCTGTGCATTTGTCTAAAATGATAACCATGTTACATAATAGCGGCCCTGCTGTTTTAAATACCCTGGGCCCCCTGAGCCTTAATCCACCTCTGGTTAGGGGTAGGGAACTGATAGCTACTCCCAGTTCCTGGACAGGACACAGACTGTAGAGCAAGCCGAGGAGCTCTAAGTATCGCTAGATTTGGTAATCTTGTGATACAAAGACCTTCGCTACTTACTCTACAGGAAGTTACCACCCTGATGGTTGTCAGCAGCACCAGAAGCATAGATAAGTACAGTGGGCTGGGGGTGTCATAATGTGCATGGGGGGATGGCATGATGTGACTGGGAGGGCGTGATAAATGTAATGTTTTATTATAATGTATGTTTCAATGCCCCATGTTGGCCACACCCACAACACAATGTGGCCACGCCCTTCTCGGCCCCGCAGCGCGGCAGCGGCACATAGTTTCTTTCCTATTGGAACTGAGGTGGGCCTGTGTACTTTACATGCCAGGGCTTATTTGTAGTCCCAGTCCTGCCCTGCCTCCAGGAGGGGAGATCTCTGAAGTTGGCAAATATAGGTAAGCCCAGTAATCACGGCAGGAGGGCACTGAACTTACCGGGACGCCCCACCAGCCCTTTTCTTCCAGCGCCAGCAACATGCCCTTTTGTTTTCCGAGTCTCCACTGTGAACAGAGCAGGAATTGGAATAAACACAGGGGTACAGGGGAGCGGCGCAGGTGCCAACTGCAGACATGGGGACATTGGAGATCCCAGACCTGGCCTTGTCCATAAAGAGGGCAGGGTAGATTATAAGAATTCTCACAGCAGTACAAAGTATTACAGGAGATGAATGTGCTGCTCTGGTTGTAGGGAGTAACCTGTACATTTGTATGATTACAATAGCGAGGACATGCATGTGACTGGGCCAGTGTCATAATGTGAGGAGGGAAATGAAGGGAAGTTGGAAGTCACAGACTATGAAAGGGAGAGAAGCCCTAACCATTAAGGAGGTAACCGCTAACAGCCTACGTGGGCCGGGCATTTGTTGTTCTTGATGGAGATGCAAAGTAGTCTGAGAAAAGGACATTGCTGTGTCCCTTGTTGTCCTGCCACAAACGGCAACACAAGCTGTATTATTTCAGTTAGCTATATGTACACATAATGACATTTAGGATCAAAGTTACGAGATAGACCAGCACATTATTAATGCACGAAATGCAGCTTGAGCAGCCGAAAAGGCTTAAAGCCGTCACTACAAATAACAACGCTCATCTAAATATAGCAACCTTATTTATATGCTTACATTGCCGCCAATGTGTCTGCACGTCCAATGAATATATTCCAGCAATTAGTTTCATAAAGTGACAATTTCATAATAAAGCCACCATCTAAAATGCAGGATAATGTGTTAGTTAGTTAGTTAGTTAGTTATTGCTGTGTTTTAAGCTGTCATGTAGAATGTTAAATGATTTAGAAGTTGTTTTATGTAGTTTGGATTTCTTTATGTCTTATTGAATGGACTTTGCTTCTGATACAAAACTACTTTGAAAATAAGTGTTATGACTTAAATGTGTTTATCCTGTCTGAAAAAAAATCATTTTTAGTACTTTATTACTACATTTGTAAGATTGCTTACTTGTGGGATTATTGATCATTAGCCCTATAAGCACACAATATACCAGTTTACTCTTCATGTTAGAACCTCACTTTGGCACATAATTGTGCTTTAATGTATACAATACCTACTGGATCCGTGAGGGGAAGGAGTGCACCCATAAATATGTTATATATTTATTTCAAAAGTGCACTTTCTGCCTAATGAGAGTGGAAAACAGTGATTGAGATAATACAAAGTGTTATACTGCCCTCTAGAGTCTAACTATAGAATCATCATTATATTCATGTCTGTAGTTCGAGGTGAGTAGTATAAAGTAGCATTGTCCTAAATTCAGGACCGTGATCAAAATGTTGAGGTCAGTTACAAAATCTATAAAACTACTATGTGTATATATATATATATATATATATATATATATATATATATATATATAGTATATATACACACACACACACACATACACACACACATTATATATATATATATATATATATATATATATATATATATATATATATATATATATATATATATATATCTCTATGTGATGTTAAATACTTTCGTGTCAAAAAAGACATAAGTATTATACATACCTTATATATATATCACCACTCCAGGGGAGACCTGACTGTCAGACTATGTCATAGATATACAGTATGTTGATATGCTGTGGGGGTGGGGGTGGCGTAACAAATAGGTTTGCACAACATTTGTTGCTATTAAAAATATATAACTAACGTCTGAATACAATACCTTATATTGTACAGGTCGGTGTGATATCTGCATGGAAATTTCACTGTTACTAAAACTGACCAAGAGCATAACTAGAGATGAGCGGGTCCGGATTTGGCAAATCAGAACACCCCTGAACAGTGCCGATCCAAACCTGATCCAATCACTGTTCGGGTATTCCCGCCGATCGCAAAACTCAGAACGAGGCAAAACCTCAACATCCCGCCGTCGGATCTCGCGAGATCCGGATTCATATTATTCCCCCGCTTGCCGCCGCCATCTTCACTCGGGCATTGGAGAGGGAAGAGGGAGGGTGTGTTAGTGGTGTCCTCTGGCCTGCTCATTAGTGGTGCTGTCCTGTGCTCTGTCCTGCTCAGTCCAGTGGTGGTGTCCTGTGCTCTGTCCTGCTCAGTCCAGTGGTGCTGTCCTCCTCAGTCCAGTGGTGCTGTCCTGTGCTCTGTCCTGCTCAGTCCAGTGGTGGTGTCCTGTGCTCTGTCCTGCTTAGTCCAGTGGTGCTGTCCTGCTCAGTCCAGTGGTACAGCCATTTAAATCCAGTGGTGCTGTCCTGTGCTGTGCTGTGCTGCTGTATAAGTCCACTGATCCTGGCGTATAAGTCCAGTGGTACTGCAATATAAGTTCACTGATCCTGCCGTATAAGTTCAGTGGTACTGCTGTTTAAGTCCACTGATCCTGCCGTATAAGTCCAGTGGTACTGCTATATAAGTTCACTGATCCTGCCGTATAAGTCCAGTGGTACTGCTGTTTAAGTCCACTGATCCTGCCGTATAAGTCCAGTGGTACTGCTGTTTAAGTTCACTGATCCTGCCTTATAAGTCCAGTGGTACTGCTATATAAGTTCATTGATCCTGCCGTATAAGTCCAGTGGTACTGCTATATAAGTTCACTGATCCTGCCGTATAAGTCCAGTGGTACTGCAGTTTAAGTCCACTGATCCTGCCGTATAAGTCCAGTGGTACTGCTGTTTAAGTCCACTGATCCTGCCTTATAAGTCCAGTGGTACTACTATATAAGTTCACTGATCATGCCGTATAAGTCCAGTGGTACTGCAGTTTAAGTCCACTGATCCTGCCGTATAAGTCCAGTGGTACTGCTATATAAGTTCACTGATCCTGCTGTATAAGTCCAGTGGTACTGCTATATAAGTCCACTGATCCTGCCGTATAAGTCCAGTGGTACTGGTGTTTAAGTCCACTGATCCTGCCGTATAAGTCCAGTGGTACTGCTGTTTAAGTCCACTGATCCTGCCGTATAAGTCCAGTGGTACTGCTATATAAGTTCACGGTTTCTGCCGTATAAGTCCAGTGGTACTGCTGTTTAAGTCCACTGATCCTGCCGTATAAGTCCAGTGATACTGCTGTTTAAGTTCACTGATCCTGCCTTATAAGTCCAGTGGTACTGCTATATAAGTTCACGGTTTCTGCCGTATAAGTCCAGTGGTACTGGTGTTTAAGTCCACTGATCCTGCCGTATAAGTCCAGTGGTACTGGTGTTTAAGTCCACTGATCCTGCCGTATAAGTCCAGTGGCACTGCTGTTTAAGTCCACTGATCCTGCCGTATAAGTCCAGTGGTACTGCTGTTCAAGTCCACTGATCCTGCCGTATAAGTCCAGTGGTACTGCTATATAAGTTCACTGATCCTGCCGTATAAGTCCAGTGGTACTGCTGTTTAAGTCCACTGATCCTGCCGTATAAGTCCAGTGGTACTGCTATTTAAGTCCACTGATCCTGCCGTATAAGTCCAGTGGTACTGCTATATAAGTTCACTGATCCTGCCGTATAAGTCCAGTGGTACTGCTGTTTAAGTCCACTGATCCTGCAGTATAAGTCCAGTGGTACTGCTATATAAGTTCACTGATCCTGCCATATAAGTCCAGTGGTACTGCTATATAAGTTCACTGATCCTGCCGTATAAGTCCAGTGGTACTGCTGTATAACTCCAGTCCAGTGGTACTCTCCTGTGCCGCATATAATTTTTAAAGCCTTTGCCGAGTGTGTGTGGTTTAGGGGTACGCTCTCTTGTGCTGCATATAATGGAGAACAAAAATTTGGAGGATAAAGTAGGGAAAGATCAAGAACCACTTCCTCCTAATGCTGAAGCTGCTGCCACTAGTCATGACATAGACGATGAAATGCCATCAACGTCGTCTGCCAAGGCCGATGCCCAATGTCATAGTAGAGGGCATGTAAAATCCAAAAAGCCAAAGGTCACTCAAATGATCAAAAAAAAAAGAAATTAAAATCATCTGAGGAGAAACATAAACTTGCCAATATGCCATTTACGACACGGAGTGGCAAGGAACGGCTTAGACCCTGGCCCGTGTTCATGACTAGAGGTTCAGCTTCACACAAAGATCTAAGCCCTCCTCCTCCCCCGCTCTAAAAAATTTAAGAGAGTTAAGCTGTCACCAAAACCACAGCAAACAACTCTGCCTTCTAAAGACATGGCATCACAAATCCCCAAGGAGAGTCCAAGGGTGTTGGTGGCTGCGATGCCTGACCTTCCCATCACTGTACGGGAAGAGGTGGCTCCTTTCACCATTTTCAGCACACCCTATGCATATGCTGGAAGGATCACCCACAGTGCAGATCCAGATTTGGATAATGAAGGTGTCAATGTTGTACACCAGGAGGAGGATATTGATGTAGCTGGCGCTGAGGAGGAACTTGACGATGTGGTTTTCTTAAATGAGGCACCAGGGGGGGAAACAGTTGGTGTCCATGGGATGAAAAAGCCCATTGTGATGCCTGGCCAGAAGACCAATAAATCCACCTCTTCGGTCTGGAATTATTTCTATCCCAATCCGGACAACAAATGTATTGCCATATGTACCTTATGTAAAGCTGCAATAAGCAGGGGTAAGGATCTTGGTCACCTAGGGACATCCTCCCTTATACGTCACCTGAAGAACCTTCATAATTCAGTGTTTAGTTCAGGAACTGTGGCTAGGACCGTCAGCAGTCCAGGGACACCTAAATCCCTTGGTGCCGTTGTATCCACACCAGCAACACCCTCCTCGTCAATTTCCTCCTCGATCTGGATCGGAGATAGTCCTGCAGGCCATGTCACCGGCATGACTGAGTCCTCTTCAATCCGGGATTCTTCCGGAGGATCCTGCAGCGCTACGCCTACTACTGCCGCTGCTGCTGTTGCTGCTGGGAGTCGGTCATCTTCCCAGAGGGGAAGTAGTAAGACCGCTACGTCTTTCACTAAGCAATTGACCGTACAACAGACGTTTGCCATGAGCACGAAGTACGACAGCAGTCATCCTATCGCAAAGTGGATAACTGCGGCCTTGACAGCTATGTTGGTGTTAGACGTGCATCCAGTGTCCGCCATCAGTGGAGTGGGATTTAGACGGTTGATGGAGGTATTGTGTCCCCGGTACCAAATCCCGTCTAGATTCCACTTCACTATGCAGGCGATACCCGGGATGTACAGAGAAGTACGAAAAAGTGTTCTCAGTGCTCTGAAAAATGCGGTTGTACCCACTGTCCACTTAACCACGGACATGTGGACAAGTGGTTCAGGGCAAACTAAGGACTATATGACTGTGACAGCCCACTGGGTAGATGCATCGCCTTCCGCAGCAACAGCAGCAGCAGCATTGGTAGCAGCATCTCTGAAACGCCTGCTCGTTCCAAGGCAGGCAATGTTGTGTATCACCGGTTTCAGTAAGAGGCACAACGCCGACAACTTCTTAGAGAAACTGAGGGAAATCATCTTGCAGTGGCTTACCCAACTTACACTCTCCTGGGGATTTGTGGTGTTGGACAACGCCAGTATCATTGTGCGGGCATTACATATGGGCAATTTCCAGCACGTGCCATGTTTTGCCCACACAATAACTTTGGTGGTGCAGCATTATCTTAAAAGTGACAGGGGTGTGCAGGATATGCTTGCGGTGGCCCGCAAAATTGCGGGACACTTTCGCCATTCTGCCACTGCCTACCGAAGACTGGAGCACCATCAAAACAGCCTGAACCTGCCCTGCCATCACCTCAAACAAGAGGTCGTGACGCGCTGGAACTCCACCCTCTATATGCTGCAGAGGATGGAGGAGCAGCAAAAGGCCACTCAAGCCTACACAGCCACCTACGACATAGGCAAAGGAGTGGGGATGCGCCTGACTCAAGCGCAGTGGAGACTGATTTCCGTGTTGTGCAAGGTTCTCCAGCCGTTTGAACTTGCCACACGAGAAGTCAGTTCCGACACTGCCAGCTTGAGTCAGGTGATTCCCCTGATCAGGCTGTTGCAGAAGCAGAAGCAGCTGGAGAAAGTGAGGGAGAAGCTGGTAAACCATTGCGATTCCACAAAGCATGTAGCTCTTGTGGATGAAGCCCTTCGTATGCTTTACCAGGATCCGAGGGTGGTCAGTTTTTTTCAAGTCAGAGGAATACATTCTGGCCACCGTGCTGGATCCTTGGTTTAAAGCGTATGTTGTGTCTCTATTTCCGGCGGACACAAGTCTACAGCGATGCAAAGACCTGCTGGTCAGGAGATTGTCATCTGAAGAGGACCGTGACATGCCACCAGCTCCACCTTCATTTTCTTCCACACCTGTGGCTGCGAGGAAAAAGCTCAGTTTTCCTAAATGACCCGCTGGTGGGGATGCTGATAACATCTGGTCCGGACTGAAGGACCTGCCAACGATTGCTGACAAGTCTACTGTCGCTGCATTGGATGCTGTCACCATTGAAAAAATGGTGGAGGATTACTTTGCTGACAGCATCCAAGTAGACATGTCAGACAGTCCTTACTTGTACTGGCAGGAAAAAAAGGCAGTTTGGAAGCGCCTGTACAAACTGGCTATATTTTACCTGAGTTGTCCCCCCTCTTGTGTGTACTCCGAAAGAGTTTTTAGTTTGAACCTGGTCAGTGAGCGGCGAAGGAGGTTGTTTCTGCAAAATGTGGAGATGATGATGTTCATCAAAATGAATTTGCAATGACCAGCAATGGCCTCCAGAGACTACAGAGGGACCTGTGATTGTGGAGTCCAGCGGGGACGAATTGATAATGTGTGAGGAGGAGGAAGTACACACTGTAGGGGGAGAGGAATCAGAGGTTGAGGATGAGGACGACATCTTGCCTCAGTAGAGCCAGTTTACTTTGTACAGGGAGAGATGAATAGCTTTTTTTGTGTGGGGGCCCAAACAAACCAATCATTTCAGCCACAGTAGTTTGGTAGGCCCGTCGCTGAAATGATTGGTTTGTTAAAGTGTGCATGTCCTATTTCAACAACATCAGGGTGGGTGGGAGGGCCCAAGGACAATTCCATCTTGCAACTCTTTTTTTGGCATTATGTGCTCTTTGGGGCCTAGCTTTTCAAACTGCCATCCTGTCTGCCACTGCAGTGCCACTCCTAGATGGGCCACGTGTTTGTGCCGCCCACTTGTGTTGCTTAGCTTAGTCATCCAGCTACCTCGGTGCAACATTTTGGCCTAAAAACAATATTGTGAGGTTTGAGGTGTTCAGAATAGACTGGAAATGAGTGGAAATGAATGTTATTGAGGTTAATAATAGCGTAGGAGTGAAAAAAAAATAAAAAAAATCTGGATTTTAGCAGTTTTTATGCTTTTTTTAAAAAAAAAATCAGAACCCAAAACCCAAAACCCTGAGGGGGGTGTTTTGGCAAAACCCATTAGAACCCAAAACCTGAAGGTAATCAGAACCCAAAACCCGAAAAGTGGCCGGTGCACATCCCTAATAATAACAGCACTTATCATTGTCCAATGTAGTTATTGGCACCTGAAGTTTTTATGTATATTGTAAATGTTTCCGGTGGCTGCACACTATGTGCAGGTTCGTTCGGCAGATACAGGCAGGGAGAATATACTGGCTGGCTGCTCTAATCACAATCGGAGCAGCCGGCCAGCACACTCTCCCTGCCTGACTCTGCCGAACGGACCTGCAGGGAAAGTGTGCTGTCCGGCTGCTCACTCATCAATCAATACACTATGGAAGGGAGAGATGGTTCCAGCGGTGCAGAGGGTTGGCTGTCTTACCGGACTATAAAGGTACCGACTCTCCATAGCGCAGAGCAGCACAACCTCTGTCTCTTCCCTCCGGCGACCTGCGCCAACTGATTGCAATCAGAGCAGCCGGCCAGCACACTCTCCCTGCCTGTCTCTGCCGAATGGACCTGCAGGGAGAGTGTGCTGGCCGGCTGCTGCACAATCTCAGCGCCCTTCAGCGGAACGGAACAAAACTTTTTAACAGCAAATATATATTTTTTTAAAATTTCCGAGAAAAAATGAAGGTGCGTCTTATACAATGGAGCGTCCTATACATGGGGAAATACGGTAGTTCAACGTCGTATTACAGGATCTTTGATTTCGTTCTGAAGTCAGGGATCTTCTTAAAATGATCCAATACAAATTAATTGGCAACAATATATACCTATTATCAGAATGTGACATTTGTCTGCCACGTGCTACCTACTCACGGGTGCAGTATATTACCCAAATTGGAAACCTATTTAAAATAAAATGCAACAGGGGCATGCCGGTTCATGTCTACACACTTACACGATTTTACATGATTTACCTTCAGATCTGTGCTCTTTATCTGTCATAACCATCAGCTGAAAAGATCCTGACTCTGCACACTCTGTGGAGATCTGTCTACAGTGCTGGTGGTAAGTACATACACACTGCAGAACTTGCCCAACATCATTTCGCCATTGATAGTGATTTTTAGTTAGTTTATGAAATCAAATCACACGTTACGATGTGTTTTTGTACAATAAAACATGATCGTTGGGAGCGTACAAACGAATGGAATATCGAACCTAACAGTCGTTTATCGTGTGATTGGCACGATAGTTGGGTGAAAAGCCTGTAGTGTTTGCCCAGCTTAAGGGTGAGTAAGTACATGATCTCTGTACCTAGTAAGTAAGATATTGGGCATCTCTATAGGAACCTGGCATGGTTCATTCAATATGGCCACTATAGAACTTTAATAGTGATAAATACAGAGGAAGCAGCTCTTGGGAAATCTGCTTTATTAGATCTTTTCATCCTACCATTGACTCTCAACTACTTGTTATGGACAAAACTCAAAGAACGTTGAAATGGAAACATGGGACCAGCAACCTGCTCCAATGATGTTATGGTTCAATTCCACTGTGAATAAAGTCAGATAAATTCTGATAACTAAAACCTGTATTTTACAGTCAAACTTTGAGGGAGCTGCTGTTAAAAAATCTTTCATGTCCAGTTGAAAGAAGGAGAGAACCCAAGCTGGTCACAGATGATGAGAATATGCTACAGATGGGGCTTCCACCTAAAGCCAACTGTTCTGTACAATAGGAGATCTATTTTCATGTCACATCTTGCATAGAAAGATGATTTCCTCTGTTATTTAAGCCTACAAACACAATCCTACTTCTCTGCACAGGAGTCTTCATGGTCTTTCCTTGAGATGGACCTAAAAATCTTGTTTTTGGATAGGGTTTGACTGTCAAATAACCTTTCACGTCACATATATAGGCTTTTGGCTGTAGTTGGGGAACTTTTCTACAGATTTGAGTCCCCTCGCACTGTTTGCCTTATTGTAGGTATGAGGGCAGAGATGGGCAGTCTGATATACTTTAAGGGTGTTACACCCATAGTAAGATTATTCTATCAGTCAGGGTTAGCAGTGGCCTTCCCAAGGCGCGTAGTCTAATGGGCGTGAGGGGGATGGGGCACCAAAAATCGCGTAATTTTGGACCCCCTGTGACGTAATGATGCAAATGCCTCATTTTACACAGGGGGCGGAGCCAAATCACTGAGAATCGAGGCATTTTGGACAAAATTCTGCCCACTTCACTAGGAAGTGAGCAGAATTCAGGAGATTGCCACACTCCCAAGATGCGGGAGTCGGTAAGTATGAACTTATTACACCTATGTGGTACCCCAATGTAGGTGAGGTGTTCAGTGTATAATGGATAGCACAGGTCAGATGGTTCCTTGTGTAGTGTGACTTGTAGGACAGGGTTTGTAGTGGAACCTTGATGTTGGCAGCACTTTTTCCTTCTTCCTTTCAGTTACACTATGGCAGAGAGCCAAGGGTCTATCCCCCAGATAGAGATTGTAATACTTAAGTTACACAAAGATTAGAGGCTGAATAATTTCTGGTTTTATTAACTCTGTTCATAGCTGTAAACAGGAGAGTCAAATTCGATCAGCCTTAATATGCAATCATAAACATTTAACATGTAAGCAATGTCTTTTCCAATATAGTAAGAATACGGAATAGAATTAAAATAAAACACTTTGTTTAACTTACATATAAAGATAGAAATAACTCTAAACAGTGCAAACAATTATCTATATCGCAGCACAATAAAGATACAACCACTGAACACAGCATTTAAACTTGGTTTGCCTGTAACTTGCTAGGTGTATTACCTGGGCAGCAATGCTGAGTCCCACGGGGTTTTGTCAGAGTTCCTGTTGCAAAGTTACACACAAACCTAAATATCTATATATAACCCTGGTTATCTAAACTGTTTAATGTGCACATTGGGGCCCTTGCACTCCGGGAAGCATAGGATAGGAATTGTTGGTCTCTTCCACTTTACACAGATATGGATGTTACAGAGCTGTGAGTAAAGATGTCTATGGTACACACATGGGACATGCTTTATACAGTGTCCTTACTTGTTCTCTGGTCTGTCTATACCATGCAGAATAGGGGCTGGTCACAGCTGAGGTGAACTGCAAATATGTGAATAAAAAGATAAATTATTATTTCTCACCACTGCAGACAGTCCTGGGAGCAATAGATCTTCCCCTCTTAATCATCAATCGATTGTCAGACACCAGTGAGTTCTTTATGAGGTGACTCTCTTTCCAACTTGTTGTTCTCTCTTTTGTCTCAAGCACTTGTTAGACTGTCTCCTGTCAGCATACAGCACCTGCGCTCAGCAGCTCCCTTGCAGTCTATCTTTCTCCTGTACTTTCCTGACACAATCCCTCAGAGATCTCTCCTCTCTCATCTCCAACTTTTGTGCATTCTGAGGAATGTTGTTACTATAAAGACTCACCCAAAATGGGCACCAGTTCTACATATGGGCTATTTAAAGATGGTCGCCATCAGCTCCACCAAGGAACTGACAGTCTGAGTGAGGCTCTGCATCAGCAAGTTTTCACACTTGGCTAACTATATGATATTTGTGAGCTAATTAAAGTGTTGACTGTCCATACCTTATACAGTGCCGTGTAGACCTGATCTGAAGATAAAACATTTCATATAGATATACTGATAACAATTTTCCATCTTTTAGGTCCTGATGTGCTGGGCCAGCCAATGGTATGGGTTAGATTGAAGGGACACATCTCCACACTGTCATGGAATTGAGGTGAAAGTCCTGATCTTTTGGATGGCCTCAAATCGGGACTGTTCCACTTAAATCGGGACAGTTGGGAGATATTCCTGAGTGTTAATGAGCGTGTAAACATCCCATTTACTGGCAGGAGCATGCCTGCTGAGCTATTGAGAAATATCCTGTGACATCATCCAGCGTACAACTTTCAGTACATTTGCTCTGAGCTATTACGTGAGGTCAGTGTCCCAGGAAGTACTCTGACAGCTAATTTCAGTGCCGCCTAAGGCATTGAGCGGCAGTGGCCCTGTTCTATAGCTGATATTTTATTTATAACTGTACATTACAATTAGGAATTTACTGAGGATGTACTGTTGTTAGATTTACACTCTTTTATCGGAATCAAAAAATGCATAAATAAAGCTAAGCGACCTAGAGGGGTAAAAAAGTTAAAACCGGGCCTGGGGTTGTGTAGTATCTACACACTGCCTGATCAGTGCTGGCATTACCAATCTCATAAAAAAGAAGACTAGTGGGGAATTATTCATTTCAGTGGCAAACCCTTAGAAAGTTGTTTTTAAATAACATTATTTTTTTCTTTGTACACACCCTCCATCAACCCGCCATTGCCGCTTTAAAAGCGAGGTTATGACAGTCGCACTTTTAACTGATGTCAAAACGGCGTCTCGGCATCTCTTCTCTTTGGAATTTATCTCAACAATGTTGGATACGTTAGCTGTCATTTTTAAGGTTAGTCAATATTTAGTAATGGTCGGCCATGTAGCCATCTGGTTTTTTATGTCACTATAGTAACTGTCGGGCTTATCATTATCAGCTATACGTACATTTGCATTACATAAAGCAGTTTCTTGCATACAATTTGCATAATGCTGACATCACAGCAGAACTCTGCTGCATTCAAGCGCAATTAAATCACAAGCAAATCTGTATAGATGTAAGACTGAACGGTGAAGCAATGTATTTAGTAAAAGTTGCAAACTGGTATTGTCAAACCACTAAATGAAAATCTGACCACATTTACAAAGCACACTGAGGTCCCTGATTTACAGGTGGATACAAATGCTTAATTTGCTTAACATAATTAAGTGTCACATTGAATTTTTTTTAGCACAGTGAACGTGCACAGCTACCATCTGTATTTCCAGCCACAAGTATCTACGTATGAGCAAAAGGTCATCTTTTACGTCCAACTTTAATGGGTCTATTTATCAATGCTCTTCTGATTTTGGTGGCAAGTATCATTTCTTATCGCAGAGATAAGACATTTATTTTTTTAGCTATTTGTCAAAATAAAAAAATATAGGATGACTAAGTCACAGGCGCACCAAATGTAACAAACTGAGAGGCAGCTTATAGCAAAAAATAGGTAACACCAAGCCCTTTACAATGTAGACAAACAAACAGATACATTGCAGACAAGCCAATATCCACCCATTTCCTGAGAATAATTAGTATGCATACTTTTTTCTCTTTAATATTCTATATAATTTATGTAGCATTGCACAATTACACATAATTGCTTTCTACAAAGAGCTAGATGTAAATTGATTAACCTATAACTTGGGATAACTGGCTTATACAGAAGTTTCAATAAATCTGCTACCGTGACAACATTCCGCTGGCTGTTTTGTGACGGCCACTTATTGCTCGGTAGAAAACGGGAGGAGCATGTAGACTGCCGGGGAGGGATCAGGAAGAGCTCCCTCTTCACCGATGATTTTCCTCTTCGGCAGGGCTGAAAATCATGGAGAAAATTCTTAAACACCATCCAGAGATAAGGTAAGGTAAGCTTTTCACCGCTTGTTAAATTGACTACTTCCTATGTCCTCATACAACTCACTGGGGATGACGGTAATCAGCATACACCCGTAATTGTATGTTTATGCTTAAAGCATGATGTTATGCTACTGTCGAATCTAAATCAGATTGTTCACCTGTAAGTGTCAGTTTATCAGTTTATGAACTCATCAGCCGGAGAGAAATAAATACACTGCAAATTCTGCATGTACAATTAGCTCTGATTTATTAGTTACAAGTCCATATCTATATAGTACAAAATCACATATTACAGAAAACTACGCCCCAAAAGGTTTTAACCACTCATGCTTCCTCTACACAGATCTTGCTACATTCTCTCATTTTCGCACAGGAATGCTCCCCAGGGGGGAGTTGGTTTATCTCCTGTTCTGCCATAGTCAAGGTCATGGGTATAGTTTCCATCAAGCTGTTGAAACATCAGTAATTATGATCATCCTGATAACGTCCTTCTCATATACAAAAGAAAGTTGCAAAAAAGATAACAATATATGCCCACAAAATCATATATTATATGTATAATCAATGAAGAAAGCACTAATCAAAATAAGACAATCAATTAGCCACAGTATCAATTAACCCTAAATGATTTCTTATATTTTAACATACATTTACATATTACTTTTAAGTTGACTAGTTGGTCAAAGAAAAAAAGTCCAAAAGAAGAAGCAACCAGATGTAGAGGAACTAGAGGAGGATGTAACTAAATACAACCTGTTCTCTAAAACATTGATTTCCTCACAATTATCGTTGCCTGGGGGAGTCCTATAATTTGCACAACTAAACCAATATATTTGATTTATGTATTTAACTTCATAGATACTGTATATTATTAGAGCATTCTGTAAATATATTTCGTATCTAAGGCATTAAGACAACAAAAAACATTTTCCACACTGTCATCTGCAAGCTAATTTCTGAACATATAAATCTGCAAATATGTGTTTGTGAATTAATTCCTAGAAATAGTGTGACATGGCTCAGAGGAGCTGTTTAAATCAATGCGTTTGATTATGTTAAACTACCCAGAGGGGGCTGGTAGATAAGAGCCTAGATCCATTGTAGCACCTTGTTTCATTCATGGCAGGTCGCAAAAGTGAAAGCCTTTGAAAATATCTCTTTCAGGACAGTGAAATCTAACACACCTCTGGGAAGCATATGTCAAAAAGCAAAGTATGTATATAAGGCAGTATGTAATATGTACACACCTCTGGGAAGCCTCAGACATGCCGACTGCAGAGACAGGGTTATATGTGTATGACAAATTCAAGCTGAATATGGTCACAGGAAAATATCATATAATTTTCTCAAATACCATACTTACCAGGGGCATGTGTGGTATGCAGGGTATTTAAATCCTGACTAGAAAAGGTTTTTGTCAACAGGAGTCATAAAACCCTAATTTGCATTTACATAGACCTTTCAGTTCTGACATCACAGGCCGGGGGGCTGTAGGCCCTACCAAAGTTTTTAAAACTGTAGTTTACCTCTAAGAAATTGATATCTGATATTGAAGATTCTCCCAGCACCAGAAATTTGAATATACGTGAGTTATCGATTCTGTCTTTTATCCTTTTTATTTAATAAGAAACAATTGCATTATATTTGTATGTCATTTTACTAACTGTTTTATCTTGAGCATTGTGGATGTATTTTCCATATTAAATTACACTTAATAAGCTCAAGTCTCTGTGTTCTTATGAATTCACTCAACAGTTTGGTCAAAACGCTACATAATTGAAAACCGGGAAGAACATTGTGGTCTATGTTAACTCTGACTAAAGTAAATTGTGCTAGATTAGTTCTAAGGGAGAACCGATGGCTTCTTAAAAAAAAGTCAGCTCTTCATTAAAAAACCTTGGTGGTGGCATAGTTAGTACGGCAAAGCTAGTGTGTGGCGTAGATAGGGAAGGATTTAATCATTTTAGACAGATCAGGTGGTTGTTTTTGGTTAACCCTTTGTCACACACACGTCACGCAGGCTCAGGTGAGTGCTGTTCGTGACATTCATTTCCAATTGTTTTAGATAAGGATGATGACGTACTCTTTATCTGTATTTTATCAGAGGTTTTAGCATAGAACATGGAATGCTTCTAATGGTACTCATATAGATTTGTTTGACATGGAGAGGATTTCTAAAGTATCTGAATAGGGCTGTCCTAAATTAAAATAATTGTCTAAATTTTATCCTTTACATAATAAATGTGCCCACATTGAACTCTTTTATAAAGTGCAATTGGAGGACTTTGAAATGATGTGTATGAGAGAATTAGAAAGATTTCAAATTCACACTTCTCTGAATTTAGGGCAATTAAGAAATTTAGTTCTGATCTATCAATGATTTTTAAACTTACAGGTTGCATTATGATACACTATAGGAACAAAAGTATTTGGCCACACCTGTTAATTATTGAATTGAGGTGTTTCAATCAGACCCGTTGCCAGAGGTGTATAAAATCAAGCACCTGGCCATGCAGTCTCCATTTGCAAATAGTTGTGATACAAAATGGATCGTTCTGAGGAGTTCAGTGACGTCAAGCGTGGTACTGTGATTGGAAGCCACCTTTGCTTTTAAAGCGGCAATGTTGGAACCCAACATTGCCACCTTAAAAGCAATGTTTTCACTGGGTCCATGACCAGTGACGTCTGTTCTGACTGTACACAGTTGGAAAAGTCGCTGCTTGAATGTGGAGTTCAATAAAGCAGCCGGAAATCCTGGATGTCTGTTACATGCTAAGTCGCTTTTATTACACTGTCATTTTTATACTAAGCGTTATTTTTTTGTTGCTGTCATTTCTGTCAGCATTGTCAGTGCCGCAGAAATTACTACCACCGAAAAGTAGACTAGCAACCCAGGTTTATATAGGGGAAAGATGTTATCATTCTACTATGTTAGTCACTGCCACAAAGTAACTTATCATTTAGTGTGCATGACTTTATAACTTCACTGTTTGCAAGTGAATTAGATAAACAATGAATACATTGACAGCATTGAAGATATTTCATATACTGTAGTTATTGTTTTATGACAGATTCACATCTAGTATATTGATATACTGTATGACTAAGAGGTTATATAGAGAGAAACAATTCTGAAGTTTGCCTCGTTTCTCAGTTTCTGGAAGCAGATTACAGATACCTCTGACCTGATTCTTCATGTATTGTCTCTCAACGTCTTCCAATAACAGTAGAACCACTTTCCTGCATTGTTTCTTCATTAAGAACCTTTATAGACACAATGGTCTTAATCAGAGTAATTTCTAACATCTTTGACCAGGTGCTTAACGTCACCGTCAAAGCAGCTACTCCTGCACTAGACATAAAGAAATATCCTGCTATTTCCGAATCTGTAAACAAAGAAGTACACATTTTTTATAATCTGTTTCTCAAAAAATGTTTTACCCATTTTTGTGTTCCAATAAATGCATTCGGGTAGATGGTATTACGAAACCTATATAACTAACACCTGCAGCATCTTCAGGTATCTAAACATATGTTATCCTACCACAAATCAACTATATTCCTTGTGGAAGTAATTGTAATCCATTAAATTTGATCCTCATTCGAATATTCCCTTCTTTCTTTCTTTATTCCCCCCTATTCTGTGAGACCCCAATATACATTATTGCCACTACAACCCTAGCAGGGTTTCCTTCTTATGCTGCTTTGCTCCATCTGTAAGTTCCCACCCCTCTCCCATGTATATAAGTTGCTCCTATAGAATGCCACCCAGGCTTTGCCACATTGTGGTTTCCATCAACATCATCATCATCATCATCATCACCATCTTTATTTATATGGTGCCACAGAATCCACAGCGCCGCATATTCACCAAAAATAAAATAAACTGAAAAAATACAGATAAGTAAGTAACGAGAAACAATAGAATCAGTAAAAATCAATACAAGAGACTATAGAGAATGCAACCAGGGGTGGAACTACCATTGGTGCACCAGGTGCAGTGCACTGGGGCTCATGGAGATAATGGGGACCACTGCATGGGAGATGCAGAGGGTTCAGGGGCCCCGGTTCCCGCCTCAATGCCCATAGCTCGCTAGTTCTGCCTCTGAATGCAACTACATAAAAAGACACAACTAGAACAAATGAAACATTACAAAGAGGATGAGGAAATAGGTAGATAGGGCCAAAATTATGAGAGGGTTAGGGTATTAAACGGAGACGATATATAATGAAATGGGCATGTAGAGCGTGTGGAGAGAATTGTTTTTAGGATAGGGCCAGGTGAAAGTGTGAAAAGGTAAGTTTTGAGAGAGCATTTGAAACATAAGGGAGTATATTTACTAAACTGCAGGTTTGAAAAATGGAGATGTTGCCTATAGCAACCAATCAGATTCTAGCTGTCATTTATTTAGTACATTCTACAAAATGACAGCTAGAATCTTATTGGTTACTATAGGCAACATCTCCACTTTTTCAAACCCGTAGTTTAGTAAATATGCCCCAAGATTCTCTTGTTTACTGTGATCATATAATACGTCTGCAGACACCAATATATATATTATATTGATCCACATTGTCATGTGCAAGCTAATTTTTAGGCATAAATCTGCAAATATATGTTTGTGAATTACTTCCTAGAAATAGTGTGACATGGTTCTCTTAGAAGCTGTTAGATCAAGGGGTTTTGTGTATGTTAAACCACCCAGGGGGGCTGGTAGATAAGGGTAGCACCTTATGCCATTTATGGCAGGACGCAAATGTGAAAGCCTTTGAAGAAATCTCTTGCAAGACAATGAAATCTCACACATGTTTGGGAGGCCCCAGACATGCCGACTGCAGAGACTGGGTTGTATGTAAATGACAGATTCAAGCTGAATAGGGTCACAGGAAAATATCATATCATTTTCTCCAATATCATACCTACCAGAGGCATGTGTGGTATGCAGATGAAGGGAAACTTATGACCTGCTATGTGGAGGTAAAATCAGGTTTGTAAGGCCTATGGCTGAGAAGTTAGGTTAGAGTGACAGAAACTTGTCTCTACAGCATAATCATAAAACCCTAATTTGCATTCTTGAGACCTGTTGGTTCTGACCTCCCAGGAAGGGGGGCTGTGGGCTCTGTAGCTTGGTTTTAAAACTGTAGTGAAAATGTAACTCCTGGTTCTTCTTCTGAGGGAGTTTAATTGAAGAGGTTCCATTTTTTCCTGCTCTACCCGGCATCACAAACTTGATTCTAAGTGAGGTATCAATTCTGTGTTTTATCCTTTTTATTTTATAAGAAACAATTGCACTATATTTGTATGTCATTTTATTATCTTTTTATCTTAAGCATTGTGGATGTGTCTTCCATATTAAATTACACTTAATAAGTTCTAGTCTCTGTGTTCTTATGAATTCACGCGACAGTTTGGTCCAGACGCTACCTAATTGAAACTGTGCAGACCTTGTGGTTTAAGTGAACTCTGATTAAAGTAAATTGTGTTGGATTAATGCTAGGGAGAACCGAAGGCTTCCTAAATAAGAGTGTCAGCTCTTATCCGAAAAAACCTTGGTGGTGGTAATTAGTATCGCAAAGCTAGTGGGTGGCATAGATAGGGAAGTATTTAATCATTTTAGACAGACCAGGTGGTTGTCTTTGTGGTTGACCCTGTGTCACATAAGCGTCACGCAGACTCAGGTGAGTGCTGTGCGTGACACACATTTTCACAAGTCATATAGGGGCTATTTACAAAATGTATTTCTGTTATTGATTCCCAGAGTGAAAACCACGGAGAGAGTAGTAGTACTTGAAAACAGAGTGTCTTTATTACAAACAAGGATCACTCAGGTATTACTAGGTGCAGTCAATGGTTAAACAGCTGGCATAAGTCCACAGAAACAGCAGGTAGCAAATGCAGAGTTCAATATGATTGATTACACTGATAACAGCTGAATGAAGTAGATATTGTGCAGCTCTGTATAATCACAGGATATAACAGGGAATCAGGATAACAGGTTGAGCATTAAATCAGGATACCAGGATTTCCAGGACTAGCAGATGAAGCAGGATACCAGGGTCACCAGGTTTAGCAAATGAAGCAGGTTAACTGCAGATACAGGATCAATCAGGAGGATGGTCAGGCAAGCCAAGGTCAGAAGCAGGAACATTCACAACAATACCGGGGAGAAGACAGGAACAAAGGCAAACGAAGCTTGGGTCTTGGTCACAACAAAGGTGCAAAACAGTGGAGCAAACAGGAGTCAGATAATCAGGACAAGATCACACAGGTTACTTAGAAAGACCAGCAGCAGAAACAAGCAGGCAACAGTCTGTTAGAAAAGGCAGTCTTAAAAAGGCCAGACACAGGTGATCACAATCCAGATCAGATTATGAGGACTTAACTTTGCAGGCAAGGAGAAACTGTCCATTTACAACAGCAGCACCTCTGATAGCACAGAGGCAGTTTCCTTGTGCCCCCAACTCCTGGATGGCTGTCTGGCTCTCTAATTGTAAGTTTTCCGGGTGCCTTTGTTACCTAATAATTATGTCAAGTTCTTCAATCATGAATTAATTTGTCCATGTAAATCATTTCACAAGTAGGCGGGGAAGGTACAATTCAGCTGCAAGTTGATTATAGAGTCATAATGCAGCAGCTTCTCTATCCACAGATACATAGACATTTAGGGCATTTAAGTCATTAAGGAGAGCAAAGCAAAAAGAAGGAGTAACTTTGCACCTTGGCAAAACCATGTTGCATTGGAAGATACATTTAAAATATGGGGACAGATTTATAGTTGAGTAAGGCATGTCCTAGATCATCTTTAAATTTCAGTGCAAAAATAAAGCTATCAAGTATTTGTGTGCTACATGAAAAAGCAACCAGTATTTATCTTATGTGCACAATAATTAATAGCTTTATTTTTACACTGACATTTAAAGTTGATATAGGACATGCCCTTCCCCAACTATAAATCTGCCATCACAGTTTAAATTTACTTCCCCCTCCAAATCAAAATGTTTTTGTCAAAATGACTCCTTTTTTTTGCTTTCTTTCCTTCATGAATCAGGCCCTAATGGTTTAGTATATTGAACACACAAAATGGTTACTCTAATGCAGCGGTTCTTAACTTTTAAAGTGATCGGCTCTCCATTGAATCTCAAAACACGTTCTCGCGCCCCCTTGGAAAATGTGTTACGGTTTTTTTTTTAAGAAATTGCATTTATTGCAGAACAAATTATTTATTGAAAAATACATATATTTAATTTATTTATTTAATTTATTGAACTTTTTGACACAAATAAACAAGTTTCCAATTTTTTTTAAAGTAAACAAACACATAAACTATGGCAGTCATTAAATAATATTATATATCATTTAAATATGTATAAGAAGATACTAAAAATAAATACACGCCTATAAATGTATCGCACCAAAAAATGACGTTGACATTTGCACTGTGCGCAAACTCAGAGCACAGAGGCCCCTTTATCAGGCAAGTTTACTAAAACTTTTGTAAGTTTTGTAAACTTGCCTGATGAAGGGGCCTCTGTGCTCTGAAAGCTAGCAAATATAATAATTTCTTTTGGTTAGCCAATAAAGGTATCACTCCTATAATACTTTCGACTTTTTTGACACAGAAGTATTTAACATCACATAGATTTTTCTGGCTGACACGGTACTGCAATAATTCCCCCAAAAGTTTTTGCTACACATATTACAAATGTAAAACTTAAAAAACGTTACCACTCGCACCTCTAGAAGTGCTTTCTTGCACCCCTGGTTAAACTTGCTGCTCTAATACTTTTAACCATAACAGCTGAATGCACAATGAGGCAGAGAAAGAAGCCAATGCCGCACAATATTGTTTAATAGCTTATTTGATTTTAATTTACTTCTCAAAGTATCATAAAATGAACAATAACTGTCTTCAACATTTGCATTTTACTCTCTGCCACAGACGAACAAACAGTATCAGAAGATTTTAAACTTACGTATCAATAGTATTCAATAATAGTTCAACTATTAGCCTTCTTCACTTGAATTGCTTGTTTGGTTCTCTGATTACTTTTCAGAGTATAATTAACGACATTATCTTTTTAGTGTTCACTTGTATTGTGTGTCATCCACAGAGTGTTCTATAGGACTGATGTGAATGAGTTCTCTGTACAGCGCTGCGGAATTAGTGGCGCTATATAAATAAATGGTGATGATATGTAATATTGTTCTCCCACCCATTTTTTACTGCTTGGTCTGCCACACAATGTTGATTTCATCAATTTCAAATTAGTAATAAATAATATTCAATAATAGTTAAACTAGTTGGATTCTTGACATGAATGGCCTTTGTTTGGCTCTAATATTATTACTTTTCAGAGTAACATAAATTGAATTTAGAATAGAAATGTAGTGTTTGCTTAAATAATGTTGCTGCTGCTTTAACCCTGCTATATTAAGTTTTAAACTTAATATTACAGGCCTTATAGAGTCAAAGATACTGGAATATCTAACAGACACCACTGTCAATCTGAAGTATAATTAGTAATGTTAGGTGCCTATCTGGTAGCCCTTTTCATTGTACAATAAACAGTACACCACTCTTCTGTACCCTGTAAGACAAAGGAAAGATTTCCCAATACAAATGGTTGTCCAAAGCTTCTGAGGTTCTGACATCACAGGTAAGTGACATTCACTTCCAGATCTGTAGTGAGCGGAAAATTTTCAGTCAAACCAAGTTCCATCTCGGAGTGGTTAAACTTTGAACTGTTAAAGTCAGTAGAATACAAACTGCTAATCTCTCGCATTGAAATTATATTAAATAAAATAATGCTACTTAGCTTATGAGCTGTCATGAGTTCATTTACTTGTTTATTTCTTGCCAATTGTTATGATCAGAATAATGAGAATAATTAGGAAAATACTATATGTGGTTATGATCTATTCTAAAACCTGAAGTTATTGTAGATAACAAAGTTGGTAGCAAATAACTGTGTGTAAGCTACACAGACTTTTTGTATTTTCATGAAGGAGAAAGACATACTTCAGGGGTCTACTTTCTGCACCTTACCTTAATGATTTGTCCTGTTGTCACATAGGAACAATCAGATCTTTTTTTATTTCCCAGATAAGATACCCAAGGACCAAAAAAGCTTGGCTAAAATTACTTTGGCTAGAAAGGACCATATCTGGATCACTGCAAGTTCAGTGTATAATCCTTATGAGAAACATAGTTAATCAAAGCAATACGTTTCCTAATCCATGATTGAGAAGACATCTGTATAAATGTGTAATTACTGTACCTCCATAAAGAACCTATAGGGATAACGTATCTCCCCCAAGGAATCAATATAACGTAATCATTTTTCATATATATATATGTACAAAAAAATAATACCATGTGTATGGAATTATTGCCATATATCTGCTATTTTTCAGAAGTGTTATAATATATTTAAACCCATTATTAGAACTATTTATCTGTGAAGCACAAAATAGGGGTGTAACATTCCATACTCAGGCCCAATAGGATAATTTTGGGAGTGCCTGGTGATGCAGGTCTATTCTAAAAACACTGCTTGGGCTTCCAGTTTTGGATCAGTTCCGCCAATGCCCATGAATGCTCAGAAGAGCAGAGGAAGCCTCAGGAATAGATGTACTGGCATCGCTGGGCAGTACCCCCAGGATGATTAGCCAGTGTACCCCATTCAACACCAGTAGTTCTGTCATTTGGTGTTACATAAATTAATAATAATTAATATAATAATAATAGGACACCTTTTGAATCTATTAAGCATACTTTCCTTAGGAAAATATCATTATAAATGCAAATTTGACCATATGAAGTAACATTTTTAGTTTTGGTAGCATGTAAACTACCTGGTACTACAATGTTGTTGTTTTATTTTAGTTTAACATGGTAAAGGGATAGTGAGATAGGGGAAAGGGGTGAGGGTAAGAGGGAATCTCTCTTTGATCCTTATTTAGCCAGCAAAGTAGGGAGAGAAAAAAAGTACTATAAGGGTATTACCAGTGAGCCTACGTGTCTCTTAGTGCATTTAAAAAAAGAAAAGGAAATGTGATTGGGGAGTTATCTTATATGTAGCAGGGTTCCCATGTTTTGTGGAAATTGTTGATCCTAACATTAAGCAGGCTTGTTATGTATTCCATGCATACAATATACTCTACACTGGAGATAACAACATTCATATATATGAGTTTGAATTTTTCCAGTCCATAGCTATTGCTATATTACATATATGTAGTTTTAATTTTTCCCTTTATCTAATTATTGTTTCGATAGGGCTATAAATAAGTATAACAGGATCAAAGGCTAAGTGGATATTGATAACTTGCTCAATCAGGTCTAGAATTGTATGACAGAAACTAGAGATATTGAGACCCTCCCACCAAATTCCATCTCGTGTAGATTTTGAAAGCATTTTTTTATAGATGTGTTTATGATTAACTTAGCTTTAATGATTGATGAACAACCATCACTCCTAATCCAGGGTTTTTCCTATGTTTGTTTTGCAAACATTTTCATAAGGTTCCAGGGGTTGATCTGGTGGGGAATGGATACAGTGGCACAATAGGGGAAAAGTTCTCTGTCTGTCTACAGAAGATATACATTTTCTTTCAAATTGTGTTTCTCAGAGGAGTTTAGAAGATTTTGTCTGTGCTTGTAAATAATTTGTAAGTACTGAAATTCTCACATAATCCAGAGAATGAGCATGGGGTATATCCTCCTAAAATATGTGAGAATGTTTCAAGTCCCGCATGGATTCAGGGGGAAGAATATTTAGAAATATTTTCCAATGGAAATATGTATATATCCAGAGTGAACTGTACAGTTAAAAAACAGCATGCTGAAGCTAGTCTGCAGGATCTTGTGTGTCATGGTAGGAAATTTAATGTGTCCTCTTGAATGAAAGCATCCTATATGTCCACCCATTTTTTTGGTCCTTGATTGGTATGCCATAATATCGCATGCTACTTGAACCATGTGATAATATTATTCTATAATAAATGGGACCAACCCTCTAGATTTAGTGGATTTCACTAAGAAATGGCTGAAGTCTGTACAGAAGCAGGCAGAATGAAGCAGCAAACAAACAGCAACAATGGTAAGCTGGAACCAGAAACTAGGAAAGTGTTGACTGGCAATTAGCTGAGCGTAGGAGGTGACTTTTATAGTCTGCAGAGGGGGCTATAGTATTCCTGTTTAATAAATAAACCTATTTCCCTCCCTGCAAACAGCCCTGGGAATAAATTAATAGCATTTACATTTAATAAATATACATATTTCTCACAACCATTCCCTACACACATGTTTATTAAATAACCCTCCTTATCCTCAAACTCAGCCCCACAATCAAGTAATAGCGCCCAAACCACCTAGCATTAAATTAAAGGCCCCATCACTCTACCTTAAATGAAAAGGTCCCACTATTAAGTTAAATACCACACCATTACCCCACAAATAAATTATTAGCTCCCACCATTATATAATTAGTCCCTACCCACACTTCACCATTAAATTAATAGCCCACCTCTCATTCTCATTACATTAAGATACTCCCTACTTCTTCTCTCATTACATTAAGACAACCCCTTCTTTCCCCCACACATTCTTCTAGTCGCTCTGTATTGGAGAATCAGACTCTTCTGTCTGCCTTTCTTGCAGAATGCATCCATGGGATGGCTTCAGGCATGTGGTGTGTGTCCCATGTGATGTATCAGTGATGGACAAACATAGTGGAGGAAGGAAGCAGACAGACACCCGTTACTCAAAACTGCTAAAGATGGGGTATGGTATAGTGCGCTTTTAGAAATTTACATTAAAACACAAAATTTTTTAAGATGTGAAAGACCTTTTCTGCATCGAGTGCAGAGATGACCGAGGGGAACCTCTTTTTATTTATGTGAGAGATAAGATTAATAGTTCTTCTGTTGTTGTTTAGGAACGATCTTGTAGGAACAAATCTTACTTGGTCAGGATCTATCAAGTAATTCATGTAGTTATTCAGTCTGTTTGCTGGTACTTTTGTGAAGAGTTTGACATCCGTATTTTTTTGCTGTATTTGCATAAGAGATTGTTGTATTTGTATATTATATATTGTATAATATATAATTATAATATTGTTTAAAGCTGAATTCATTGGTCCCTTTCTGATTACAATTTTGATACTCTGAGCTTCATGCAACAAGTGCTGTACTGTACATACTTCAGTCGACATCATCATCATCATTATTTATTTATATAGCGCCACTAAGGCCGCAGTGCTGTACAGAGAACTTACGCACATCAGTCCCTGGGGCTTACAGTCTAAATTCCCTAACACACATGCACATGCACACACACAGACTAGGGTCAATTTGTTAGCAGCCAATTAACCTGTCAGTATGTTTTTGGAGTGTGGGAGGAAACCGGAGCACCCGGAGGAAACCCACGCAAACACAGGGAGAATATACAAACTCCTCACAGATAAGGCCATGGTTGGGAATTGAACTCATGACCGCAGTGCTGTGAGGCAGAAGAGCTAACCACTTAGCCATCGTTCTATCTAATAGCTTATCTCCTGCATTCTTCAGAAAACACAGCAAACTTATAGTAGCGAAATTAAGGTACCTATTTATTAAAAGGTGGTAATAACAATGTTATCACTGCAAATTATCAATAAAATGCATCCAGGGCTATACTTGTCCAAAGAAATAAGGGTTAACTTACTGCTTCAACAGCCCAGTCTCAGCGGATCTGTGCATGTGGGAACTATGACTGTGCATTGTGCCCTGGCTTGGGCTTACATTGCCACACAGTGAAACAATCAAAAAATTGTATTTGCAATACTCTGCAAAAGTTTTAGGCAGGTGTGGAAAAAATTCTGCAAAGTAAGAACGCTTTCAAAAATAGAAGTGCTAATAGTTTATTTTTATCATTCAACAAAATGCAAAGTGAATGAACAGAAGAGAAATCTAAATCAAATCAATATTAGGGGTGACCACCCTTTGCCTTCAAAACAGCATCAATTCTTCTAGGTACACTTGCACAGTTTTTAAAGGAACCCTGCAGGGAGGTTGTTCTAAACATCTTGGAGAACTAACCACAGATCTTCTGTGGATATAGGCTTCCTCAAATCCTTCTATCTCTTTATGTAATCCCAGACAGACTCAATGATGTTGAGATCAGACTCTGTGGGGGCCATATCATCACTACCAAGGCTGCTTGTTCTTCTTTATGTTGGAGATAGTTCTTAATGACATTGGCTGCATGTTTGGGGTTGTTGTCCTCCTGCAGAATTTACCATTAAAAGTACAGACTTGTGACACTACAAGTGCTCATGTGCATGCTGACACTTGTAGTGCCACAAGTCTGTACTTTTAATGGTGTCCCCATCAGGAAATTTTAAGTGTTGCCATATCATAAAAATATAAATGTTTCCCCATTGCTGATGAAACAGTAAGCCACTGTAATAAAAACAAAAAACAAAAACACCCCACACATTTAATCTATAATTACATTTGGGCCACTAATTTATTCTTAAAATAAATTGTACCCCGCAAGAAAATTCATAATCATTTTGCCCCTCTACAACAAAAAAGATGAATAATTGAAACTTCCATTGTACCTCCTGTTATATTAACATTGCCCTGCAGTGTAACAGTGATGTGTTTGCCAATCTCGCCTATAGAAAGCAGCGTGTTGTATTTGGTGATTTTGAATTCAAACTCGGGTGAGTGCAAAATCGCAGCTTCATATATTTGGCGATTTGTGTAAATAGATTGAGGAAAAATCGAAAAAAGCAATTTTGAAAATGGCAATTTTGAAAGAAACACATCTCCGGCGATTTTACATCAAATCGCGGGTTAATAAATAATAGGTTAATAGTTGATTTTAAACTCACCTGAGAAAATCACTGGAAATTCAAAATCACAGCCTGATACATTTACCCCCTAGAATTCCTGTGATATGTAGAATGACTGAAGGTAGTATGTAATGGGAAACTTTGAAATAATGTGGTTTATTGCTGGAGAAATTGAAGTAATTAATATGGCAGCAAGGTAATATACAATGTGTTTAGAGCAGGCTGAGTTTCATACAATAGAGAAAATGCAGGTTGATCTAGAAGATTCCATGTTTGCAAAATGGCTCCTATGTGAGATAAATAATATCTGCTATAATTCTAGAAGTTTCCATATTAATGGAATGTGGATAGTGAATAATGGCCATTGCAAAGCATGATGAAGTTTACACTACACATTTTGGACTTTGACTGAGATTAGTGAAATGAAATAATAGGAGAATAAATTGTAGAAGTTTATATGTGAGATAAATGGAGTTTGTAGCGTAAAAATATGATTTTGGTTCAGATTTCGGGTTATATTGTTGAGAAATTATATGGAGGGTTGAAATGAGTGTCTTTGTTGAATGCTTAAAATGAAGTCTAGCTTGAGTGTCTTCTCCCACTCCCTCCACAGCTCCCGTCATTCCCCTCAAACACACACACACAATACAGACACACACCTTTAACAATAGGTAAGACTGACTCACACACACCCATACACCACACAATAGCTAGTGAAAACACACACACCAACTTGTATATTCATAAAACAGGCAATAAATGTAATGTATTGTATGAACATCTATGCTATACCACCTATGTTAATAGAGCAAACTAAATATGTTGAGTTTGCATAATATACACTGTCTACTGTTTTATAATATATATATATGTTTTAAAATTAGAATGTTAATTAAGAATTCAAAACATTTTAAATGAAGCTACATCTTGTGTGCAGTTTTTCTTGAAGATGTAAGTATAATTTAGTATATTAATTGGTCCTGTGGAGTTAAGGGAAAATGATAATTATATTTCTTAGGTTAAACCAGAACTACCTTTGTGAGGAGTTGGTTGACCGTAACGGTCATAAATAACGTTATTAAATTGTCCCCAATTTGCCAGACTATTAGGTAATTATATCACACCCCACAAGCTCACTGCCTAGGTGTAATCCTTGACTCAAAACTATCCTTTGTTCCCCACATCGACTTTATATCTGAATCATGTTACATACATCTAAAAAACATTTCCAGAATACGGACATATCTTACACAAGACACAGCAAAACTTTTAAATCATGCACTCATCATCTCCCACATTGACTATTGCAACAACTTACTAGTCTTTCTCTAAACAGACTCCAACTCCTACAATCTATTTTGCAAGTAGCGGCCAGACTGATTTTTCTTGCAAATTGTTCTTCCTCTGAGCCACTCTGTCAATCTCTACATTGGATGCCTGTTTTTTTTTTATTACAGATTCCAATATAAAATTCTACTAACATACAAGGAAATCAACAGAACTGCACTTACATACATTTCCTCACTTGTCTGAAAATATCTCCCAACTCTATAACTCCGTTCTGCACAAGATCTGTGTCTCTCTTCCACTCTCATCACTTCCTCCCATTCTCGGTTACAGGACTTTTTTTGAGTTGCACCCAATCTGTTGAATTCCCTACCTGGCACAGTAAGACTTTCCTCTAGTCTTCAAACCTTCAAGCGTTCTCTGAAAACCAACCTCTTCAGACAAGCTTATAATTTTCCTCAACCACCCTATTTACCTCACTAGCAGGGACGGGCTGGGCCGGGTGGCAGGGGGGCATCGGTCCCCCGGGCCGCTCAGAGTGACCGCTGTTCGGGCCGCACATATGACATCATATGACATACGATGCGGCCGCGTCATCAATGACGCGGCTGCATCGCGTGTCATGTGATGCGGCCACCTGTGCTCCCCCGGGCTGCATGTTGTCAGCCCGCGCCTGCTCACTAGGTTACCCTATTACCACCCTTTACACAGGGCCATCTTAACGACATTATGGGCCCCCGGGCAAAGCAGTGCACCGGGGCCCCTATACTTTGTCTTTGAAAGTTGTGTGCAGTCCACAGGTGTTTCCTGATCATCACCTTATCGTATTGGAAGGTTCCTTCTGCCATCCAGGCTTGGTACAGATTTCCAGTGTCTCTAGCAAGAATTGTATTCTATTTGGCTATCAGTTTACCACCATCTGGTACGGGTAAAACCTATCTTTGGAGTTGTATTTGCATTTTTAATTCTTGTAATGCACTATGTTGGCGCCCCCTGTCTTTTTGTGTTCCAATATATATATATATATATAATGGGCCACCTGACCTGACCACCTGTTCTGAACGGTCAGGTGACTGCGAAAGGTCAGTTTTTTATTGTAAAATAAAAGAACTGCGCACTAACCACATGGTGATCTATGAAGGGGCTAGGTAGTACTAGTAAGCAGGATAACCTTAACCTGCCAAATAGCAAATATACAATACATAAACCAGCGCTAAAACATAGAAAAAGCTAAATATTATAAGTTAATAAAAATTGTGCTGGTTGAAAATTCTAAGCCGATAAAAATATAGTGTGAATTGGGGATAAATTCAATTTGTTAGTAACATGATGATTCCTAAATAACAGAATATATTAGGAATAATGTTAATAGTATAATATCAAAAAGGACAATTTATTCATATAAGCACAATGATATATGCCCAAGGTAATAATAACATAAAAATCAACCATGTGGAAATAAAATAAAATCAAGGACATTGAATTATATATAAAAATAAAGATAGCATAATGTAAACATAAACCACAGTCCAATGATATCCTAAAGTGGATTCCTATCTAATGAATAGAAAAACCATCCATATTTGTGTATGCCAGGTATAAAGAAAAAAGTAAAGCTTTTAAAAAAGGGACTTGAGTGAAATGCTTGTAGATGTGGAGAATAGATGGGCGCGCTGATTTCCAATATACTTGCAGTTAGCTGTTGTAACTTGTAAGTTGTTAACATTGATTGGAAGGTGAACGATAGCAGACAGAGAGCGGCGGTTCCAATCCAACTCCGGCGTGCGTTCCACAGTGGAACGCACATCACTTCCTGCTTCCTATTTCCTGTTTGAAAAAACTTGTGTAGTCCCCGTTTTTTGTTTTGTTTAGTTTTTTTATTTTCATTGAGTCCTGCCATGGGCCCCCTTTCCCCCTGGGCCCCCGGGCACCTGCCCATCATGCCCAATCGGTAAGACGGCCCTGCCTTTACACAATTTCACACAAGACAACAACCTTCTGACCCCAGATCAACATTGCTGTGTAACTGGATCACATAGCATACAAATCACTTTTTACCTTTTGGATGGACCAATATGCAATATGTAGATTTAACCTTGTAAGCTTGCAAGCAGGGCCCTCTTACCTCTCTGTCTGTTTTACCCAGCGCTACGGAATTGGCTGGCGCTATATAAATAAACGATGATGATGTGGATGATGATGAGGCTGTAAGATATGAAATATAGATCCACAACAGCTTGTGTAATGCAATGCAGTACAGTTATGGAACCTGTCGTTCTTCAGCCATTGTGGAACTACAAGACCCAGCACCTGGTAAGCCACTTGTGACTCACTGTTCAGTATAGGATTTCCCCAAGGAAATAAAATACATACATAATGTATAAAAGTAGTTCCAGATAAAACAGAAGATGCAAATTTAAAAAGACAGACTATTTCATACCATAAGTACAATCCATTTATAACAAAGAAAAAAAATATAAAAGTGTCTCTTTAAATCAACCACAATCATCCCAAAAATATTAAATCTGAATAATCAAATGATTCTGCAGATGTTACAACTTTTTCATTTATTACATAATTGTTTCTTTATTAAAATAAAAAATATTTCAAGGTTTGGAAACAGTGTAAAAAATACAATGAATATCTGTTAAAGCTTTAACAAGCTATAATACATTTATGATGCAATATGAATCGAATAGAAGAAATAACATTGATTAAGTTTCAAAAGAAACAAAAGATGTTGACTTTACAGTCAGTGTTCTACAGTAAGACACTGCCTCTGGCAATGACAATATGAACTGCAACTTCCATGATGCTTTGACAGGCAGCGAGCATCAAATTGGTGCTATAGACTAGCCAATATTTTCTTAAACAATAAGAATTCTAAAGTTTGTTTCACTCCATAGTTCTTTACATTACAAATCATTTTTTAGGTATCAGTTTTCTAATTCAAGGCTAGACTGGTCAATAAAGGGATTTCCACCTTCAGATGACGTCATTGGTTTGTACATGGCCTCTTGCAACACGTCCTGAAAACATTATTTGCATTTCTGTCTTCCTTTTGTGCTTTTTAGCCATGTATTTGGATCATAAGACAGAGTTGTTTCTTCAATATCACACAAACCTGCTAAAGATACCCTGGTATTCAATGCAAGGAGCATACATAATGTGCAGAGGAAATCCCAGTGCTATAAATACTTGTCTGAAAAGCACAGTTACAAACGGCTCAGTGCTTAAAGGGCTTACCAACCATTAATTAATGTAGTGCATTAACAATCCCATTTTAGGCACCCGATAGATAGTGGAAAGGCGTTTATGAAAACCGAAGGAAAAAGCAGTTTTCTTCCAAACCAGCAATATGTCGACTTTAGCACCGATCCTGTATCCTGTTTACAAAAACCCAAGCATAGTCCCAAAACCATTCACCAAGCAGCTGTAGTAGATAATCCATCAGTTTTTTAAATCATACATTTTATGTAGTGATGCTAATAATTATTATATTAGATTTTTATATAAGGAGATTCCTTGGAGTCTCCCTAGTACTCCAGTCCAGCACTGTGTTAACCATATGATTTTCTCTGACGTTTGCATTGCTTCCGTGATTTCTTTCGGTTAGCACGTTTACCCTGTATGGTGACCTTTGAGCTACAAAAACAAAAAGAGAAAGATGTCAGCATATACTATTAGTAAGTCTAATTTTCCTTTAAACTATGTGTCAGTAAAATTCCTTCATGAACCGTAAAAGCAGAAAACCACAGCACATGTGGTCTTTTGTGATTTATACACCTAGTTCTCCTGGTAAGTAAACTGAACTGCGGGCCAAGATGACAGCCATTGCTGGGGTGATAGGGGGCGTTGGGTAGATCACATTGGGTACATCAATCTGTGTAATATTGCACTGCAGTGGAAACATTTAATTTAATTTTGCAGGGTGGGTAAGTGACATAAAAGTGTGCAAGAAGCACATTTACAGATGCGGAGCCTTTTCCCACCCACAAAGGGTTGGGTACGAATAATGGACAATGGAAATGTCTGCAGTTATCCTGTCGACATAAAAATGTTTACAGGCTAAATGCCGATACTTCCGTTCTGGTGACAGCTTCAAAATGCGGACAGTGTGATTGACGACATGCACACTGCTGACATTAACAGAGCAGTGCCGCCCCTCCCTCCCAAAGCACCTCCAAGCCTCTGCTGATTGCAGATACCGGCATTGCTCTTTTAATGTCGACAATGTGAATGTCGATGATCACACTGTCCACATTTTGAAGTTGTCACCAGAATGGAAGCGCCGCTATTTTCATTTCAACAGGATAACTGCAGACATTTCCATTGTTGGAGATATGACCACATTCCCCCACAATAGGCCTTCAATTCTCTGTTAAGTGGTTGGAATTATTCCTATACTCATAAGGGGTGCATTTTAAACCTATCGTTGCATATCTGTGGGAGACTGAATGTAATACCAGTCTTTAAACAGACAAAAGTAGCAACTATAAAAAGACCTTCACTTTTCATTATGCATTTAAGTATACTTATCTAATTTTACATCCTCGCCTCCAGGAGATCCCAGAGGGGAAGTGAAGAACAAGTGCGGAGGTGGCGGGGTGCCGCAAATTGCGTCATTTTGTCTCTGTGACGCAATTGTGACATTGAAATGTGTTTAGCAGACAGGTAGACGCACTTGTGTATATAAAGAAGTTTGGCTTTGTGCAGCATAGTTTGTGCCTTGCTGTGTGTTTTGTACATCAAACACTTTGTTATACAAATAAGGAAGTAGGTCACTATTTAACTTTGTTTATATTGCATGTGGACCTTAGTCAGGAAATGCAATATGATATGTAATATGATATGGGACTAATAAAAACAATTGGCTGTTTTATTTATCAAACATTTTGAAACAATCAACAATGTAAACTTTCCTTTGGATAATTAGAGTGAATAGAGCTGCAATATGAGCACTTTAACAGTTAAAAGGCTAGTAACCTAATTCAAAAATTACGTATATGTAAATATATATATTGTAGCAAAGAGGCCTATGTGCCACAGCTCTCCTGCATAGGGACAGGTGAGATCCCGGGAAGTCTGCAGGGGAAAGTTGCATACAGAGGGCTAGATTTGCTAAACTGCAGGTTTGGAAAAGTGGAGATGTTGCCTGTAGCAACCAATCAGATTCTAGCTGTCATTTGTTTAGTGCATTCTACAAAATAATAGCTAGAATCTGATTGGTTGCTATAGGCAACATCTCCCCGTTTTCAAACTCGCAGTTTAGTAAATATACCCCAGAGTCTTTCCCATAGCACACAAACTCACAGATGTACCATATGCGTGTTATTGATTTTTTGTCTGTGATTGGTTTTCAGTGTTTGAGTGGGGGTTAAAATACTGTGTTGTTTGTGACTGATGCTGATCTAGTTGGCCAGTTACGAGAGAGCTGGAATGTGATAGTTAGCATTAGGGTCACCAGGAGGTGTAAGCAATGGGTATTGCTTGCTGGTGTCATCCAGACAAGAAGTGTTGCCGTTTATTGTGATGCAAACAATAAATGCACGTTTGATTTACAACATAGTTGCCTATTCTCCCAGAACGTTCGGGAAACTCCCAAATTTTTGGGAGGGCAATCTCCTGGGTTCAGCTCATCTCGTTTGAGAAGTGGGTGGGGGGCGGGGCTAAACGTGTCATCGTGGTCTGCCCCACCCACTGATAGGCTGAAATTGGCAAAGATTGGCAGGGGCGTGGCCTAACGATGCGATTCACGTGACCACGCCCCCATGATTGAGCCCCCTCCCCGACAGCTGGCTGCAATCGTTGATAAGTATGATTGGGGCAGCACGGTGGCCTAGTGGTTAGCACTTCTGCCTCACAGCGCTGGGGTCATGAGTTCAAATCCCGGCCATGGCTTTATCTGTGTGGAGTTTGTATGTTCTCCCTGTGTTTGTGTGGGTTTCCTCCAGGTGCTCCGGTTTCCTCCCACACTCCAAAAACATACTGGTAGGTTAATTGGCTGCTTTAAAAAAAAAAAAAAAACTGACCCTAGTCTCTCTCTCTCTGTGTCTGTGTGTTAGGGAATTTAGACTGTAAGCTCCAATGGGGCAGGGACTGATGTGAATGAGTACAGCGCTGCAGAATCAGTGGCCCTATATAAATAAATGATGATGATTTACAACAAGAAGTTGTTGCTGCACTGATGTCTGCAGGGTATACTATCTATATATATATATATATATATATATATATATATATATATAGTGGATCTTTCCTGGTTGAAAAATTTATATTTTTTTATTTGTTGTGCTTTTATTCGAGGACTTACAATTTTGCAATGAGTTGTTTAACCCATTCCTTGGTGGGATCTGCACACACTTCGATTGGAGCTGTTCCTCTCGAACTACAGGGATGTCTGACTGCAAAACTGAAAGAGGAGAAGAGAAATGATTTGTCAACAGGTGCACCTACAGTAATCCAGTGATTAACTACAGCACAAACAGCCATATTATTATTTTCTCTGTGGGCACTAGCTGTACCATGGTACAGCTGATAACGCTTGTTACACATTTACCACTGACAAAAAAAGTTTTTGCTGTATCTGTAAGGGCTGAAAGGTTATAATCTGTAACTGCCATTAAATCCATAATCCATGTATAACAATCAGACAGCACCATGTGAAGAATCACAAGAGAATGCATGTAAAGATAACTGCCAATGCTGTAATGTTTATGATCTATGTAAAGTAATATACTCCCAGTCTGAGAACAGATGTTGTACACCATGCTATGTTTACACCTGTGTTACACCTCTGTGATCACATGCACTATATCACTACAGCAGCAGATGCCAGCTAAAGTCCAAAGGTTTAATGTGTCAGAGGAACAGAAATGGAATGCTGGAAAATTATGTTTCTGTAGGGTTTAGCTGTTCAATGAGAAGTCCTGGGTTTAGCCACTGAAAATTAGAGATGCTCAGGCTCGGTTCATCGAGAACCGAACACACCCGGACTTAGGGGCAAAACATCATTGTGACGTCGTCGGATCTCGCAAGTTTTGAATTTCTTTTTAAGGTCCAACATAGTGGTGGGTGGGAGGGAGGGTGGACCCCCATTTTTCTTTTCTGCCACTACTGTGTGCCAATGTGGCCTAGATGTGCTAGGAACTGCCGTGTGTTTGTGTCATTGCTCTGTCGCTTAACATCCAGCCAGGTCGCTACAGTCTTTGTTTGAAAGTGTATGAAAATATTGTGACCTGTGAGATGGTCAAAATTAACTGCAAATGACTTGAAATTAGTGTTATTGAGGTTAATAATAATGTAGGAACAAAAAAAAATAGCAAAATTATGTGATTTTAGCATATTTTGCCAATTTTTCTAAAAAATCCAGAACCAAAACCAATTCACGGGGGTCAGTGAGCATCTCTTCTGAAAATATGCATAGGAAGCCCAAGTTCTAGGAAAATAAACATGATCATTTTGACCCTTTGTTTGCTATGTGTGGCAGATTTATTTTATTAAGAAGGGAGTTTACACAGTGCTCATGCACATATGTTAACAGTAATAATTTAGAATATTATCCTATAGTTGTTTTGCTGTACTTTTAAAAGAAGCACAGGCTGGCAATTATAGAAAGGGCAATCCTTATCACAAGGGTCTTAGCAGTTGTGTAATCCTAAACAAAAAAGTGCAAGTGGCACTATCCAGTTGTCAATACATAAATCATATGAATCAGTGAAGTCTCAATAAAATGTGAGTTCTTCTTTTCCTTACTTTAGTGATTCTCCTTACCCTGATTACATTACTCTGTCTACTGGTGTCCTTTTTCAAGCTTTTCAGTATCCTAGGCACTTGTCAGTCAACAGAACAATTAATTATCATGTACTTCCGCAAGGTAATAACACAAGAAAACACTCAGAGGCAAACTGTATTCTTTTCTGTGGTCATGCTACTCGTTCCTGTTTGTGTCACACTATAACAATACTAATGTACACCAGAAAATAAAATATATTACAAAATACTATAATAATAATTTAAACAGCTAGAAATGCCAGAGATATTAGGAACTTACATCACAGCATTAAGGTTGCAGACCCCCCCGGAATCTTGCACATAGAAGCCTTCAATCATATGCAGACGTAACGTCTTAGTGGTGTAATCTACACAGCAATTATGTGCTCCAAATCCTGAAAAAGAACAACATATGAACATATTTTTAATATCTTTACAAGAAAATGCAATCATACCTCTCCCACCCACTGTGGACAACGCTCATTGTTCTGTGGGGTTTATTTAATAACACGATACAACAAAACGATGTGCTATAACTCATTTCTGCCAATCAGGTTGTGACTTTACAGACACTAAGGGGTATATTTACTAAACTGCGGGTTTGAAAAAGTGGAGGTGTTACCTAGTAGCAGCCAATCAGATTCTAGCTGTCATTTTGTAGAGTGCACTAAATAAATGACTGCTAGAATCTGATTGGTTGCTATAGGCAACATCTCCACTTTTTCAAACCCGCAAAACCCGCAGTTTAGTAAATCTAGCCCTAAGAAGGCTTATAAATCATTAAATGAAGAAGTAACCAAAAAGGACAAGATAATAGCTATTCTAATAAATCTTAGGAACAGGATATCTTAGCAACTCTGAAATATAAAACTGCCATATGCTCACTTCTATCGTATTCATTTGTTGTAAAATTGAGCACACCTCACGAGTACGTGTTTGCCTATTAAAAATGTGTTTATCTACAGTTTGTGACTGAAAATTGCTGCATCGACTTTAGAAGACTTTGTCTATGCTGTTTGTTACACAAGTGGAAATATATATGTACAGAAATGTGTAGAGAGACTGTGAGATATCTATATGCACACTACCTTACCTTGTGAAGTACCCACAAGTACCATTAAGATGAGAGCAAGTGACAGAGGCAGGATCCTGCTAGCCATTGCTGCTTCTAGAGCTGGAGATTGTTGTCTGGTGTGATGTCTGTTTCATGATATATACAACAACAAGTTCCTCCTCCCTTTTGTCAATGTGGAAATTCCCTATGGCTAAAATCGCACCTCTTTCTACAATTTACTATCAAGGTCACCTGCAGAAAAGCTGAGCTGGATTTTCCCAGGCTTGGCTATTGCTGTTTAGCGGGTTTGTGAGGCAATGATAGTGTGCACGTGTTCTGCAAATTCTGACATCATTTTTGTTACTGCTTATACTGCTGCACAATAATCAGTGTGTTTATTTTTAATTTCTAAAGCTGCACTACCACCTAGGAAAGGGATTCAGTGACAAGCCCCCTCCCCTCAGCCAACGCTACGTGTAGCCATTTTTCCACAGCCAAAAATCTGGGTGCGGAGGTTTACGCGGGGGTTGGGGTGGTGGGTGTTGGGGAACAATCACAAACTGCATTCAGTAGATGGAGGCTTATTATTGGTCCTCCTGCTCACATCCTCTCTGCTACCATTTTTAAATGGTGAACTTCATTGACCATACTTACCTACTTTTGCGACATTATTTCCGGGAGATGGGTGTGACTGGAGGGCGGGGGGGGGGGCGGCCAATTGTGTCATTTTGGCCCCGCCCCAGTGACGGGAATGTCGTTTTGTCGTGGGGGCGGGCCAGAATGACGCGATTCACCGCAAATCGCGTCATTTTGAGAAGACGGTAGCAGGATGCGGGAGATTTGCCAGCTCTCCCGGGAGTCCGTGAGCCCGACCCGAATCTTGGGAGTCTCCCGGACATTCCAGGAGAGTTGACAAGTATGTCATTGACATGCCGGTTATACATGTAGCTGTTTTTCCCCGGGCTAGGGGGAGGGGGCACATTACTAATAGTAAAATCTTTTCCTAGAAGGTAGATGCAGCTTTAACAAATATAGAGGCAATAATAACAGAAGTAACTATACAGTTAGAGTATCAAATACAAAACGTATATGGAGAACAGTAAAACAATATAAACCGCTTAACCAGAATAAATTGTACTGATTTAATCAGTGAACAGTATTCACAATAAACCCTCATTGAACCCAAACTGAATACAAATGAGTTATAAACCCTGGTACAAGGAACCCAGAAATTATACAAAGTTTTTATTTAGACTGGAGCCAGTTAGGACCGGAGCGTTTGGTGATGAGCAAAGAGGATGGAGCAACGCAGAAGCTGAGCGCGCAAATTGCCCCAATAATATCAGGGGTAGAACTGGTAATAAGAAAATAAAGCGTCTTGTCTTCTGTCTGTCTGGCACCATTGTTATGAGGTCTTTTTTATTAGGTGGACTAATCACCTCAGTGTCAGCTGTTATCCGTACATGCGATATTGCTGTTGCAAATACATATCTTGACCTTGACGAAAACTACGTACACTACTAATTGCACATAAGTGGGTGAGTGGTTGTGTAGGTAGGGTCCCAGTGCAATGCTTTGTCCGGGTGCCTGTAATGCTGTTAAGATGGCCCTGGCTGTAGGATATAATATGCTGGGTATACAATGATGCTAATTGTATGCTATTATTTAATAGCTATAAAATGCTGGCATTACTGGGTATGAAATGCTAGTTATTCCTAGGTGATGTATGCTGGTCCTTTCTGGTATTCTCATCTGCATAAAGACACCAGGGTAAATGTATCAAGCTGAGAGTTTTCTGGTGGATTTGATAAACCAATCAGATTCTTCCCATCATTTATTTAGTAAATTCTACAAAATGACAGCTAGAATCTGATAGGTTGCTATAGGCAACATCTCCACTTTTCAAACCCGCCGGAAAACTCTCAGCTTGATAGATTTACCCCCAGGAATTCCGTTATAGAGCAAGTCTTGTACAATAGCTAAGTATCCCAGCTCTGAACTAACACAGTTATATATTTTGTGTTGTGGCTATTACTGCATTTATTTTGGGATTTAATGAGAATAACTTTGATTTGGGACAACTATCCCCTACACTCAAGAGTTCTTAATAAATTCTACGCCATATGAGAAATACAATTGACATCTTTTCTGAAACTTTCAACTGTGCATGAGCTTTACTAATACAATTGGTTCCTTACAACTTTGGCATAGAAGCGATCTCCAATGGTCATAATTTACAATATTAATTAATTGGTTTTAAGTATTGTATGTATAATCTGTTGAATCTATACAAAAAATGTTATTGATAAAAAAGGTTTAATGCAGTAATCTGTTCTCTCTGATAATTATTTCTGCCACAGGCAAATATATTTATTATTTATTTATCTACCTTGTACTGTGAGTGAAGCCCCGGTCTGGGGGTTGGTCTGTGGTCGGCTCCCCAATGCCCCTCTCAGCTTCCCATTGGCTGCTTCCTCCCTTTCCACCTCCGAGGTCATGGACAGCAGATTGTGAGTGCCTCTCTGTGAGTGCATGCAGATAACATAATTCCTCATATTATGTGCAAGCAGTAAGTGAGGCAGACAGAGCAGTCCTACGTCATGCATCTCAGGATGTAAAATGTTATGTCTCTGGAGGACGCTTAGGGCTAGATTTACTAATCTGCGGGTTTGAAAAAGTGGGGATGTTGCCTATAGCAACCAATCAGATTCTAGCTTTCATTTATTTAGTACCTTCTACAAAATGAAAGCTAGAATCTGATTGGTTGCTATAGGCAACATCCCCACTTTTTCAAACCCGCAGCTTAGTAAATCTAGCCCTTAATGTAATGTGGTTGGGTGTGTGTGGAGTGAGGGTGGGTGAGGTTGGAGGCTATTTATGTAATGGAGTGAGGGTGGGGGTCTATGAATTTATTAGTAAATTGATGGTAGCAGTTATACAACTAGTGGTGGGGGCTATATAGCGGTGTGGCCTATTAATTTAAGGTGGGATGATGGGGCTATTATTCAATGCTGGGATGATTTAGGGGGCAATTTATTAAATGTGAGGCTAAGTTGGGGAAATGCAACTTATTAATTTAGTAAGGGGTTGAACTGGGGAAGCATCCATATTTATTAAATGTAAATGCTATTAATTTAATGTCTGGGAAGCCTGGGGGTAATCCTATTTATTAAAAGTTAATACTATTGATTTAATACTGGTTCTGGTTGGGGGAAACAAGCTTATTTATTAAATGTGAAAGATATTATTTTTATACTGTGGCTGGTTTGGTGGGCAGGATGCCTAATTATTAAACATTGGTCCCATTGTTTTACTGTTGGGGCAGATTGGGGGAAACAAGATCATTATTAAATGTAATTGCTATTTAATTTTGGGGTTGGTTGGGTAGAAAGTAGGCCAATTCATTAAGTATAAAAGCTACTAATTTAATGCTGGGCAGGTGGGAGGGAAGGAGGCCTAATTATTAAATGTGGTTGCTATTTATTTATTGTCAGAGCTGGTTTGGTGGAGAGAGGCCTATGTTATTCACTCATTGTTTGGCTTTCCAGGAGGTGAATAGTAACTATTTTCTTTCCAAATGGGTCCCCAACATTCCAGGACCCAGCCAAACAGCAAGTGAGCTTAAAGTACCAGCTGTAACAGGTAGTCAAAGCTGCAAGAACAGGTAGTAAAGAGTAGCACATTGGCAACTCCCCCAATTTCTAGGACTTTGGCCTGGTTCAAACTGTGTGCCACCCGGTTTCAATCTAGATTAGCTCAAACTTGCCTATTCTGCCAGAATGTCTGGGAGACTTTCAAATTTCCCAAATATACAGACAGTGTAGTGTCACAAACTATGTTATTTTTTGTGTTATTGTGTCCATTCTATGTGCTCTAATGACAATTTGAATTTTATTTTGTGTGCTTAGATGGGTACCATCGCTAGAGTTGCCACCTGCCAGTATTTAACCTAGTTTAAAGCAATTATTTTGTTCTGTGTACAATTATCAGTCAGTGCATTTTAGAGGCACTGCTCTCTGTGTGGAGGACACATGACCATTTACACTTACACAATTGCCACATGTAGCAAAGACTGTCCTGATGTCCTCTAGCTCATGGTTAATTTAAGCCATAAATGAAGCTAAACCAAGCAGTATTTTAGGTGAAAAATGGAAAATGTTATCTTATTGAAAGGGGTGGTACTAAAGTGGTAGACGGAACACCTAAGCAAACTTATAGGTTTCAGAGGTATCTCCCAAGAGTGCAGGGTGGGCATGCGTCTTATTGTGTTCTGGGCAGACCATCCAGGTGCCAAGGAGTTTTGTTGTACGAATCCGCTCTACTACATAAAATACCTCCAATGAGGGATGCAAAACAATTTTTTCTGTACTTGATATTAGCACCATTAGCTATAAGGTGTACAAATACAAATATTTATGGTGAGATACACTGGTATATTGTTTGTAATCACATACAGAAAACATGAGGCACTTGGAAGTTCCATACTATTGTCTTTCAGAGCAGAATGTTAAAACGTTCTAAGCACGACATTACTTGCAAAACCAGTTTAACCTGAAGATCTGTTTATCACCTCATTGCTATAAGGAAATATCATATTGGAATATTGTTATTCTAACTAAATAGCTGTGTCTATAAGGGAGGTGTCTCAAAATGATTAAATCTCTAGTATCAGATCTGTGGTGGTTATAAGGGGGACTGTAAATATACTCAGTTAGGTCAAGAGTTTGTGAAGCCTGTGATATAGTGATCAACACTACTGTCATCTCAGGTGTATTACTGTAAACAGAATTAGTATTCACAAACACTTAATGGCGACCTAGGCATGCTGGGACCTGTAGAATGGTGATCTCTCTAGTAAGTGTGTAACCATAAGAATGCCACGTGTGAATTAGGTACCCTTCATTTGCACAACATGGCAAGGCTGATAAGAAAAGAAAAATTCTAGTAGTATCACAAGGATTCTCCTACTTGGATTTTTAACGTCCATTATTGAGACAATATTGTTTGGTTTTTATACGTTATTGCACTATGTTTTTGTCTTCTTTTACGTATTTGTGGCAATTATGAATTTATTAATGAGGATTCCGGTACACATTGTATTTATGAATGAAGATTCCAGCACACATTATAATAAGTACACACTCATTTGAATGTATAATAATTGCTTCTTGAGGTACGACTTGTACTGAATCATTTCTAAAAAATGTTTCTACTTTGTTAAATTTAAACCTTGTTCTACCCATACTCCAGTAACATCTATCTCACAAGATATGCACTGTGTGTACTATCTCATCACACAGAATGCTGAGTAAACTACGGGACACAATTTACCTTACATTGTAGCCGTAAATTGTGGCCATCTCTACATAATAAATCTATGCCCAACTTCTATCACCCTACCTAACCCTAACCCTTTGGGATGAACTTAAATTTAACCTTTAGTCTTACCATTCATAATATCTATTTCATTTCCTCCACTTTAGGCCTCTCCGCATCATCATCATCATCAACATGTATACAGCGCTAGCAAATTCGGAAACGCTTTACAATTGATCAATAATGGGATGAAAAACCTTAAATATTTTCCAGAAAAACATAATATACGTTCTAGAGAACACCAGTTTTTTTCGCTTTATCTTTTCACTTAAATTGTTAGACCGATATATTTATACTACCAAAATGTCTTACTGTGAAAGTATCTGTGTTTATCTCAGCTCTCTCCCTAACAAGCCTTCTCAAACTATATAATGGCATAGGATCTTAATTCTTCTCTTCAGGAACATGAGTGGGCAAGACCTGGGCTTATACTTCTACGGGACCACCAACCTTAATTTCCTGGAAGAGAACTACAAGTTACAAACGCATTTGTATAGTCCTATATCTCAACTGAATTTGCTTATCCCAGGATATTCTAAGCTCTGAGACTGTGGCAGAAGACGAACTATCCAGCCCCCTAAAAATAACCCAATTCTGGATCCGGGTCGGTACTGAGACATAGCAAAAAAGCAGTGTTTTACCAGTATATGCATTCCCAGTACTAGACAGAATTAATTAAAGACACTTTATTAGATTACAGTTCATTTCATTTAAGAAACTGTAATCTATTTTTAATTGCAACTAATCAGCTTTTTGTTTGAAAGAAAAATGGCATGTCTTCAATCATTTCAAAATGATAATTTATGTTTCTAATAATAGTCCCAGAAAAACTTCCCCTAGTTAAAATAGTAAACCATTTACTTATGAGCCAAGCGGTGTACTCTTCCCTGCTTCATAATCAGCAGATGTCACCAGGGCATGAACATCCCAGGGAAAATCCCACTGAGAACAGCGTGTATGCTGCAGCCAGGCAGGCATTTCCAATTGCAAAAAAAGTCTTGATACCTTATTTGTACACTGAAATTTAAAGTTGACATTTGTGTGCTACATGAAAAAACAGTCAGTATTTAACTTATGTGCAAAACAGAATACTAATTTGCACCCCTTGCATTGTAACATGGTTTTGTCCAGGAGACTGAAATAAGAAGTTTCTTAAGTTAAGATCCTTTATGAATCAGGCCCAGAATGTCTGAGCTGGATTAGAGGCCCCTCATCTTGAAATATCTACCCTGTCACCAGGGAGAGAAGAAGGGACATTGAGTGTGAGAAAAAATGTGTGAAAGTGCTGTCTTACATTTGTCAGGGTATCTGGTTGTTGTGCTATAACAGATGATAGTGTGCAGAAATAAAAGAGCACTAGTTATTTTGGATGCTTTTAAATGCTATACTGAATTAAATTTGGGTGATAGGGATAGTTTCAAGAAAAGCTCTTACTGAGCTAACTCAAAAAGATTTTGCAGTTTGGGGCCAGGAATCAGCAGAAGGGACTAGTCACTTGGGAGAGTATATAGTATGTAAAGCAGCATCTTGAACTCAAGACATCAATTTTAGACTTTTAGAGGTAAGCAAATGCCAATCACACCTTCTTTCAATAATAAACAATTCCTTGAACTGTGGGGTGGATACTACACTTACTGGGTCTGTATCTACCAATTTTGAGCAAAATCATGCGGCGCATGCCATGACCCGGACTATACGCCAGTAAACACAGCCCTGTCTGCTCCGTCTTTGTAAGCAAAGAACACTTACAACAGCCTACGATTTTGGGGAGTGAATGGTGTATTGAAAAGGGAGGAGTTACAATTATCAGGTGTGACGAAACGAGTTTGATAACTCCTTAGCTAGCCTGTCCCTCGTTTCTCACAAAATGTGGAGAATAACAACATGAACATTTTATAGCGATAGTTTTTGTTCCCCAGCTCACCAGAGTACAACTGCAGTATCTAATTACATGTGGATAAGGGAACATTATAGCTATGCCTATATAAGAGACTTCTTCATTCCATGTTACCCATTGTAAAAATGTGACTGTTGCTTTTGCAGTGATGCATTGTTTTCAAATTGAAGCTAGGTAGGTTATGGTAAGGATCGGGTGGGATACAGGTGAGGGGGCTGTATTTATATTAATTCTCCCCCTCCTTTCTCTACAGGAAGCACAGAACAGCTGGGGACCCTGTGACATCACAAAGTAGTGTAAGGGGTTAATTTCAGGAGGGGCAGAGTGCTATTCTAAATTTGAAGGTGGGAAGACCAATTAGTATTCATTGTCCTCCACAGGACTAGTCCAGACATTTGTCTGGAACGCAGCAGGGGAGCCACTGTGGAATTATAGCTCAACTCGACTCCCCCCCAACCCCCTTAGTCCAGCACCCACCAATGTACAAGAAGGAGAGAGCCAGGGGTTTGCCTGGGGTGGGGACAACTGTGGATATTTGACCCTGGATTTAAGGAGCCACTCTGTGGGGGGGAGGGGGGTTGGTGGGATGTTCATTATGAGGATTGATCCTGGTAGGTGTAAGGCTGCTGGTGTTGATTTGCCGTTCTCTACCAGTGGACTACATATGCAGCTGAGAGAGATCCATGTGTTTTGGATTCAGCAATTCAGGACACTCCTTAAGCTAGTGGGGTAAGGGACAGATAATGTAAACCTGCCTGGCATTTATTAACTGTTTGTAAATAATATTCTAGTGATTGTTTTTATTACAATAAATATATTATTGAACTTTTCTAACTGCATTTGCGTGATTGACTATGAGAACCCTAGAAGGTTCTTGGTAGGCTTCCCTTGTATAGTAAGGCACCCCTGGATGGCCAACCAGGTAGAATGGGTAGGATTGGGCATCCTTACATTTGGTGGCAGACAGTGGGGTCACTCAGTTCCAGGTCCTCTATGGGTAGAGCTGCAGGGGAACTGTATTGTGATACATACCAGGGCTCTGCAAAGCAGTTAGCACTAGAAACCAGTTACCACATTATCCTGAACTTACTCCTAAGGGCTTTAAGGTAGAAAGTGTCAAGAAAAGAGTTGTGGGAATTAGGCGAGGGAAGATGTCGTCTAAGTGCCAATTTGATAAGGGTGGGCCACCCCGCAAGTGGAGAATGGAAGATGGAACCGTGTCTCAAAGAGGAGGGATCACAGTGAGGTGGTCCCTGGAAGTAAAATAGGTGTGAGCTCTAGGAACAAGAGAGCAGATCACAGACCAGTGTTGAACAAGGTCCCAAAGGATAGAATAAAACAGTACAGTGCACCACGGGGAAGGGATTCCTGGGATGAAGGACTGTGGCAGTGTCTGCAGGATGGGGATATGGATGTGATGCACTACCCCACCACAATGCAGCATGTTTTGGATTATTTGATGAGGAGTACCCAAAGATTATTCAGCCTAGAGGAGAATTTGTAGAACCTGTTGGATGTGTTCCTAATGTTGAAAGAGGACGCAAGTGCCTGTAATTTTTGGGATGAACCAGAATGGAATGAATTTACAAATTAAGTTATTTGTACTATGCAAAATCTGTGAATGGGAAAATCCAGTTTCAACAACAATCAGCAGTATCCATATGAAATGTTACTAACAACCAAGATAGAGGAAAGCAAACACAAAAATGGACTATTACAGCACAGGGACATGCCTGATGAATCCCCTGCAAATGTTCTAATAGAATATGCCCCATTAGCAGATTCTACAGATCCACTAGAGATGGTACGTATGGAGGAGTTGATAGTAGAATGCCAGATCCGGGGTGTACTATACCTGTACTGGATGCACAGGGATATTCTCCAAAGTCTTTGAAAGAATCAGGAGAATCCCATCAATGCCTTTAGTGTCTATAGGAAACGGATGCTCACATTAGATACCCACATACCACTCTGTGAACAAAATGCAATGTCTGCAACAGAGTTTTGAAGAAGCAGAGGACGAGGTATGGCGACTTACTAACACTGAAATATGGCAGTATAAGTGTTATCGAATGAATACTGAAAAATGCCAAATACAATCTCTTTTGCCACATCCTGAAAAAGGGGATGCTGGTAATCAGGGGGAGGCTAACCAAAGAACATAAACATTTAGAGGCATTAGTCCAAATCCCAATGAGGATTTGTGCTACCTGTTTGATCAACCCCTGTAGGAGGTGAAAGGTGGACTAAGTGTCTTTAAAAGAGGAGATCACTTACAAGATAGTGTCAGACTTTTGGGAAATTCTGAGCATGGTGACTGCACCAGGGCAAGGAATGTGTTCCCTGGATGAGGGGGAGAACTCCATGCCACTATAGATAACCCAAGAGAGAGGGGACACTTTGCATGGAAGAGGCCCTGGAGGAGGGTTGCTACAAGAGGCATGGTAGCTGTAGTGTCAGATCCTGAGGCTGAGAGTACACAGAGTGACGTGTCAGAGCACAGGAGACATTATCCCCGCAGAGGAGGGATGAGCTGCAGTTAAGAGGTACACAGAGTGTATCAGAGCTGCATGGAGAAGAAGCTGCCTGCCTATTAGCATCCATTTGAGTGCCCCTGCAGAAAGGGTGATCTGCAGTGACGTATGGAGTGTAAGAGACCTATGATTTATGTTATATAACATCTGGATAACATTATGAACTGTGCTGGAGAGAGTGAGGAGATGTATATATTTTCCTTTATTGCTGCAACCATTATGATTATCGTGCTGGAGGAAGAGGAGTGTAAATAAAAGTTCAGTTTATCATAGAGATGGTCTGGCGCCCAAATTATTGTGACTTCTATTACATTGCACCAAAGTGACATCCCCTGTGTCCCACTAACTGCAGAGAAACACCTGCATGTGCAGGGACCCCCTGATCCTTTACACCCATGCCCATCAGCTAGCCAGGGCTTGAGAAGGAGGTGCACTGTGTACCCTTTGCACACCACACTACACACAGTGACAGGGGGTTACATATGTAAATGGTGGCTGAAGGTGGTGTGAGAATTGTAGGAGCCGATGCCTGTGTTGGGGAAGGGACCAGTTAAATCTGTAACCTAGGGGATAGGTGAGCACAAGATTTAGGCCGGAATCCTGTGTGTTCCCTTACAGTAAACTTCCAAGTCACAAGTGTACAGAGTGCGGTTTGTGACAGGTAAAGGTAGTCAGGAGTGGTTTCCTGAAACTATAGATGTGACATATTGTTTGACTGTTTGATTATTTAATAAGTTATTAGATAAGGGAGCTGGCACAGTCGGGTCTCCCTGGCATTTTTTGGCAGCTTGTGGGATTTTTATATTTGTTAGAGCATTAAGTGCTGGACTTAAGTAATTATTCCTTGCACTTAAGGACTGGTAGTATCCTTGAGAGGAATACAGTCGTGTTCATAAGGAAAAAAAACTCAATGTTTATTATTTTTCATTAAGAGATATGTGTAAATCAGTCCCCTCCCTTCTCTCTTGTTTTCTTTTCTATCTTTTATTTTGCAATGTAACTGCAGAGATGGCAGCTGCTTATAAAAAAAAAAAAAGCCAAAGAAGTTTTATTTGCCCTCTGCTAGCAGCGAAGTCTCGACTGGACAGATAAAACTAAAAAGGTGCTGGTTTGTGCATTAGTAGAGGATGATGTAAAGAAGCAATGTGATACGGAACCTGAGTTGGGGACCAAGTTGGCACCAGAGGATCAAAGTGGTACCCAGTCCCAGATCCAAAGGATCCACTTACCATGATGAATATGGCAGAGCTAACTAAAGAATGTCAGTTCTGAGGTGTCTCCTGCTACAACAAGACGAGCAGGGAGATCATCGAAACCTCACCTGAGCACTGGACGACCCAACCAATGCTTTCAGAGAGTATCGCATGATGGTTCTTAATCCGGGTTACAAGATGAGTCTTGTGGGACAGCTGGAAAGAGTCTAGAGGAGTGTTTTGAGACTTCACAAAAAGAGGTGTATTTTTTGGGTAGGCTCCATACCCCATTCTAGCAAGACCAGTGTTCCCGGGTTCCTGACGAAAGGCACCACCTGCAACAGCTTCTTTCACCAGCTGGAGAAGCAACCGCCGAGCCTATAGGGGTGGCCCACAAGGAAAAGATGCCCCTGCCAGCTCCTGTCAATGTGGGAATATGCTTCCATGATATTTAATCAGTAGGCCCTGTTTACTCTGCTGGGGAAAGCTGGTGATACTAGAAGCATACCCCCACACGATGCCTAGACATTGTTACTGGAGGAGGCTGATTTTGAAGAGGACATAATTATTGAGAAGACTAATTTTGTGAGAAAGGTGGGAGTGTCTGATGTGTTATTAGGTATTGACTTTGGGCGATTAATATCCCAATATGTTCCCGCAAATGTTGTTCCTGCTATCCCTAATTCTGTTATACCGTGTGACTCATCTTAGGTAATATGGGACAATGCTGCATTGTGCAATGATGGGACTTTGTGTAAAGAACCTGAGATGCTCTGTGATCATTTTGCATCCTGTAATGTGATAGAGATATGTGAGGGTGAGAAGTGGATAGGTGCCAGTGTTAACTCTTGCAATTATGTAGATTAGTGCGAAGATCCTGATGTTATCGAAGTTAATTTGGAAACCCTTAATGATAGGGAGATGTGTAATGATCTTAATGTCACATGTGTTACTGTTGTAGAATCTAAACCTGTTTTTCCACTGACATACTGCCTTGAGATAGGGACAGGTGACAATATTCCTGCAAATGTTTTGTTTAGGAATGATTTAGGCAGCATGCAATCTCAATATGTCTCTAACAATGTTATTGGCTGTGCTGAAAGTACCCTTTTTTTTTTACAGGTACCAGGATGTGACAGGAAAAAGGTATGTTCTATTGTACCTAAAGTGTGTAATGATGATAATGCCAAAAAAAGTATTGTATTAGAATCTAAACATGTTTTTCCACTGACATCTTGTCATGAGGTAAGGACTTTCCACATGTATTTTAAAGCTCTCTGTCACACAGGGAATGAAAGGAAATGAGTGTCAGCTCAACTAATCCACTCTACATATGTATGTTTGGTATCTGAAGATTGGTAAATTTGAATTGGATTTATTAATTATAATATTGAGTTTGTGTGACACACCTCAGGAAAGATATGTCACATTTTAGATTTGAATATTAAACAGGGAAGATATAAATTGTGATACTTGAATGGGCGGAGGGGGCGGGGCTCCGCAAATCGCATCATTTTGGCCCCACCCCCAATAATGTAATGCTTGTTTGGGGTCTTTTTAGCACTGTAAAAAGACCCCAAGCAGGCATTATGTCACGCCCCCTCCGTCCATACACCCCTCGTGCCCTCCAGGAACTACCGGACCCGGCCAACATAAGGTTGGCAAGTATGAAATAGAGGTGTAGGTTGCTTTAGAGACATCTATATGACGGGCGGACTACATTCACCCCTTAGAAGTCACATCATTGTAACATCACAAAAATGTCATCAATCAGCGCCAGGGGTAAATTGTATGAGGGAAAGATGTAGGAAAAGAGGTGAGTGGGATTCATTTAGTTTTATTTTTAAATCATGAAGGTGAAATTTGTCCCACTTAGTGCTCCCAGTTTTCACTCATCTAGAATATCTTACTACAATAGTGTAACCCAGACAAACCCCCAGGTAAAATACTAGCGTGCCTACTGTAAAGCACCCTTGCCTCCGTGTAACAGAATAGTTTATATCTTAAATACACAAAGGCATGAGAGCCGCCATCTAACGCTGCAATGGAAGCTTTTGTGTGAAGTTGTCATGTAAACCATATTCAAATTAGCTTAAGTGAAAACGGCCGGACAAACAGTATGCACAGTATAATAAAGCCCAACCCAATAAGTACATTGTGGAATTGTAAAACATTTTAGCCACAACAGTGAGCCTGGAAGAATGACAAGCTTAGCATTCTGGCTCAAGCGCACAAAACTATTTAAGCTAAGGCGTTTATTTAAGGTTACCCGAAGCAACCCAGTCACTTGTTGTCCTTTCCCTTTTTATAGCGAGCAGTTATGAGTAAGAAGGACATGGTCTCCTTTGATTTAGTCTTGGGACACACCACAGAAGTCAGACGGATGGACGATATAGAAATATAAACACTTTATATTTGTCACCAATGGGGGACAGGGATTAAAATGAATTTGCTCTAAGACAGAGATGCTCAAACCCAGTCCTCAAGAGCTACCAACAGGTCATGTTTTCAGGATTTCTGTCTGTAGAAACAGGTGGGATAATTACTGATCCAGGAAAATAGATTGAGTCACCTGTGCATGATTAAAGACATCCTGAAAACATGAACTGTTGGCAGCTCTTGAGGACTGAGTTTGGGCACCTCTGTCTAAGCGAATGGTTTCCCCAGACATGCCTCCAATAAAACGCCTCCCTAGTAACACTAAGTGATGTTAAACATCTTATAGTTGTGATGCTCTATCCCATAAACCTGCATAGACTTCCTGCCCTAATGTTGACTTCTTATGTTACCTCTACAGGGTCTATTGTAGACTAAAGAATTTAGGGCTTACAAAAAAAAACTACACTTAGAAATAAATCAGGTAAGAATTGGAAATACTGATGGCCGATTAAAATATGAATGCTTCGACAGACTTATGTTCAGTATGTGATGTCACAAAATGGGTGTGGCCTAAGTAATGCATCACTCCTCTGGCCAGAGTCAGGATTCAGCTAATCCAGGACTTCCCTAATTAGACAGATTAATTGTGTTGAAATAAACTATTTGTTTCAGCCACTCAATCTAATCATTGCACAACAGAAAACACACTACACATTGATTTCCATATACACCTGGACTTTTTATTGAGGATCCACACCTTCTTTATTACATTTGGTAAAATCGGCATTTGCCTTTTTAGTTTTATTTTGTATACAGTATATGATGGGGTACATCCATCTTTTTCAGATAAAGAATTAACATATAACTCTGCAGTTGGTGTAAGCAAACAAAACCAAAACAATAAATATTAATGCTCTAACAAGCAAGTAGTATAAAGATGCAATATGATCACACTGGAAAAGAAGAATATTGAGCAGATTCTGAAGAAATCAGAATATAGTAGCTTTTTTCCAAACAAAAGTAAAAAGGAGCAAATATTTATAAACCTTCATTTTTAGGAATATCATTTTCGCCCTTTATGGATGCTTCAGTGTTTGTCTTCCTCAGCCTGCAAATAATAAATATATATATATTAGAAATGTACATTTTTTTGCAATCTAGCAAAATTCATTGTGGTACGTAACATAACAGCTTTTGCAACACATGGGTAGTTTTGTCACACCTCCCGACCATCCCGATTGCAGCGTGACAGTCCTGATTTTGATGGACTGTCACGCCAATCATTTAACTTGGCGCAATCGGTGGCGGTGTAGTTTTTTTAAATTAATGTTTTGCAACAGCACCACCTCCTGGCCAGGTGGAGAAGTGCTCTGGGGGAAAAACATGCAAAGAAAATATTCCTTCCCCAGAAGAACCTGCTGATCTTATAGTCAATAAATTCTGTGGACACTATTCAGGTGAGTGTCTGTCTTGGGGTATGAATAGTTCAGGGTAACTGAGTGGTTGTTTTGGGGTCAGTGAAAGAGAATTTGTGGTGCACTTTGAAGCAAGTAATTTGTGATTGCCTGGGGCATATAGGCTCCCTGTGTAAGTGTTTTGTGGTGATGAGGCATTTGAGGTGCGTGTTTAGGTGTTTTGGGGGCGACTATAAGTGATTCGGTGTGAGTCAGTGTGGCTAGAGGTGATCTGGTTTTTGATGTAATTGTGGGTGTTTTGGGGTGACTTTTGCAAGACACACCCACTTCCCACAAAAGACACAACTACAGGGTGGTACGAGACAAATCCCCTCCAGCAGCAGTTTGTCCCTCATTCCAATTTTCAAGTGTCGGGAGCTATGGTTTTATTGTGTACAAAATAAAATGTACAAGTTGTGAACACTAATGTAAACACAGTAATGCCTGTACGGAAACAAATGAAGACACAGGTGAAGCTGTATTATTCAGTGTGAATCAAAACAATGCAGTTTTTTGTTTTTCCTAATACAAAATATTTCACTATACTTAAAATCCAACACACTCTAGTTGATAAGTCTTTATGAGAAGTCCTGCATAGTGACTAGAGAAAATAGGATTCTAATTAGATGTAACCATTTTTACAAAGCACAATATTCTTTAATAAAAGAGTGACACCACTAGCTAAATCAGTAAGGAGCAACAGGTGGCCCTTGGGCCACTTGCGGCCCTCTGAGCCTTCATCTTTGAACCCCAAATCCTTGGTGTATTGTCAGATTTGTTTGTTATAGTTTGTAACACTTGTTTTAAATCTCTGCTGATATGTTATTACAGATAGGCGTCTCTTTGATTAAATGTATTGTTTTAACTTATTTCTGAAATTAACGGTAATGTGAGGCCCTTTTGAAGGCTAGAGGGGTGCACCCATGCGACCCTTGGAGTGTTTCAGGGGGCCCATCACTGGTCTAAATGACATAAAGAACTAAAAAATGCACAGAAGGAAACCAGAAACATTAAGCAGTGTTTACGTAAAAGATGAAGGTGGACAGCACGGTGGTGTAGTGGTTAGCACTTCTGCCTTACAGCACTGGGGTTCAATTCCCGACTATGGCCTTATCTGTAAGGAGTTTGTATGTTCTCCCCATATTTGTGTTGGTTTCCTCCGGGTGCTCCGGTTTCCTCCCACAGTTCAAAAAACATACTGGTAGGTTAATTGGCTGCTAACAAATTGACCCTAGTCTGTGTCTGTGTGTGTTAGGGAATCTAGACTGTAAGCCCCAATGGGGCAGGGACTGATGTGAGTGAGTTCTCTGTACAATTCTGAATTAGTGGCGCTATATAAATAAATGGTGATGATGATGAAGGTACGATTCAAATTCTAAATGAAAGTTATATACGGTGGGAAACCTATCTAATTTGATTATTATACAGAATTTGATTATGGAGAATTCAGCAACTCTAAATCCACTCTTTGAACATGAATATTACATATATAAAACTATGAAGAGAAATGGTGGTAGTTTTGTACTGCCGCAAAACATCACTAGTGCACTGAATAGTAACATGTAAATACATTTCATCCGTCTGAATTCCCAGACATTTAACAAATGTGAAGGGACTGAGCAATCGCATTACATGGTTAGTGACCTTTACATACTTGAGTGCTTTGATGTTCCTGATGACCCATTTGTCTGTGGGATTTGCACACACTCTGAATTTCTTTGTAATGAATCTAGAATAACAAAAAAGCAAATATTATAAATCACATACGTTTTGCCTCAATAGAACAAACCAATAAGGTCATTTTTAGGTTATTATTCCTGGGAACAACAAGTAAGTAAGCTCCAAAAGCAGAAGAGACTTGAGGATTATGCCATGTACACGGGAGCTCTGTGAGGCACTGTCATATTCACGGGGTATTAAAGCAGGACACAGAACATCCACCTACACACTGTTTCAGCCTAGTTCAGGCTCATCAGTGAATCACAGGTTATTTCAGCCTAGTTCAGGCTCATCAGTGAATCACAGGTTATTTCAGCCTAGTTCAGGCTCATCAGTGAATCACAGGTTATTTCAGCCTAGATCAGGCTCATCAGTGAATCACAGGTTATTTCAGCCTAGATCAGGCTCATCAGTGAATCACAGGTTATTTCAGCCTAGTTTGGGCTCATCAGTGAATCACAGGCTGTTCTGGTCTGTATGTTAATAGCCTCACTAACAGAGTAAAGGCATTTGTAAGATGTGCTCCTTAGTAACAACATGCAAATAAACCACCCACAAAAGGAGAAAGGACTTCTGGGTAGGTTGTTTAGGTGAGCATGGGAAAAGTCCTGGAAGTAGTGTCCCATCTTATTTGTGCATTGATTTGGAAATCAGTTGCATTTATAAACAGAAACATATTTTTTATCTTATTTATTGGTTTAAATAAGTTAAGTAAAGCAAAATACATAAAATATTAAAAGAAATAGTTTTGTTTTTATTCTTATACTTGTCTATTGCTTATGTATTCACTCTATATATTATATATTACATCCAAGCCTAAAAACATAGGAGGCTCCCAGTAGTGTATTCATGAGCTCTAGAAGCTTGGTCTACAGCTGCTCATATGTATGTACTGTAAAGGTTTTATTCTGTTTCTGCTGGTCCCATTTGTGCTTCCTTGAAGGGATCTGCACAATGATCATTCAGACAGAAAAGAACAGATTTGAAAATCACTATTATATTAAAATTACATTATAACATAAAACAAAACGGGACCCAAAACATGGGTAACCTTGTCATTTAAGGTGGGTCCCAAGACCTGCTATGAACTGATAAAAAAAATAGCTTTAATATTATTGCATTCATTTGTAGACAGCAGTATCATAATTTAAAAGGGAAGTATATTATTCATTAAAACTGTGAAATGGGTCAAGAAAGAGATTTGCAAACATTTTGTCCCTGCCCTGAGCTGAGACAAGTTAAGGGTTCAATCTGGAAAACTTAAAAATGGCCGGGTGGTTTTGGGCAAAAGAGCGACATATGAATGATTAGTTGCAGCCCACGTCCAATTACATGCCGCCCTCCACAGCCTGGGAACACCTGGGGTAAATGTATCAAGCTGAGAGTTTTCCGGTGGGTTTGAAAAGTGGAGTTGTTTCCTATAGCAACCGATCAGATTCTAGCTGTCATTTTGTAGAATGTGCTAAATAAATGATAACTAGAATCTGATTGGTTTTTCAAACCAACTGGAAAACTCTCAGCTTGATACATTTACCCCCTGGTGTTCTTGACCCCTCGTTGTTAAGTACTAATCTACCTGAATTACAAAGTTTAATTGGAAATTCCTGAAATTCCTCCTACCTGTAGTATAACTTATGTGAAAGGACAGGAACCTACTTTAAATATGTTCTTTTCTCTTAATAATAATAATGCGGAAAAACAGCTTTCAGGTAGCAAGTTGCATTATTTGGCCATCAATTCGACAGATCTGTAATTATTCCTTATGTTCATGACCTGAAGTTTCTACAGTTGGTACAATTAGTGATCCTACTTACATGACAGCATTAATGTCGCACACCTCTTGGGAGTTCTGGATTATGTATCCTTTGACAGCCCGCACTGGTAAGGGTTTCCTTGTATGAGTATAGCAACAATCAAATACTTAGGAGAGAGAAAGGGAGAGAGAGTGTAAATCTTTGGCAGTGTGGTCGTTTACTAAGCATCAATTGTAATTGTACATCTTAGGTTACATATTTAAAAAGCCGTGTTGGTATATAATTCAATAAACAACATATTAATGTTTCAGCTCCTCTCTCCTGAAACATGGAGGAGTTCACTTTGTTAGTCACAGAGGGCCTGATTCATTAAGGATCTTAACTTGAGAAACTTCTTATTTAAGTCTCCTGGACAAAACCATGTTACAATGCAAGGGGTGCAAATTAGTTTTCTGTTTTGCACATAAGTTTTATACTGACTGTTTTTTCATGTAGCACACAAATATCAACTTTAAATTTCAGTGTACAAATAAGCTATCAAATATTTGTGTACTACATGAAAAAACAGTCAGTATTTAACTTATGTGCAAAACAGAAATCTAATTTGCACCCTTTGCATTGTAACATGGTTTTGTCCAGGAGACTGAAATAAGAAGTTTCTCAAGTTAAGATCCTTAATGAATCAGGCCCAGAATGTCTGAGCTGGATTAGAGGTCACGAATGCTCCAGTCTGCATAGATATAATAATCAAACATGATAATAAAAACCAATAATATCAATACATATCTGAAATTCCTACCCGTCAGGATAGATGGTTGTTTTTTAATGGGATGATGCACTACAATGATGCAGAGATTGCAAAATGCTGCATGATTTTCTATCCCTTTACAACTTTCCGGGGCATATTCAATTGTCCACGTTACTCGGAAAAGTAACGCGGCTTGCGCACTATTACCGTTATTACGGTAATAGTGTGCATAATTACCGTTATTACGGTACCTTTAACGACGGCTTTCAGCTCGCAGCTCGGAGAGCCGCGAGATGAAATCCGGCTTAGAATTACCGTAATACCGGTAATAGTTTTAACGCCGTATTACTTTTGCAAGTAACACGGACAATTGAATATGCTCCTACAAGTTGAATTAATGTTTTTGTCTCATTAAACAAACATTTGATTGATTGATCAGAGCTGTTGCTACAATAGATGTTATTTTATTCTTGCCCTTGTTTATATCAAGGCATTTCCTAGTGGTTTCCTTTCAAATTGCTTATCACTTACTTCAAATATATTATATCACTTTATGGGGCCAATTCAATTTGGCCGCGTTAATCTAGGAATAACGCGTCCTGCGCATTATTACTGCTACTACGGTAATTGTAACGCTGATTTTTGCTTGCACCTCTCAGAGACACGAGTAAAAATCTGGGTTACAATTACCGTATTAAAGGTAATACTACTAAACGCTGCGTTAATCCTAGACTGCCCCTATGAATCAGTACAAACAATAAAAGATGATTGGGTTGACATCATGCATGAAATAAATAAACAGCACTCACCTGCAGCGCTGGTCAGGGACTGAAGCCCCAGCAACACGATACACAGAACACAAAGAGCGCTGACACGAGACATGTCACAGTGAAGTGGCTTTCTATACAGTGAATAAACACAATGCACAGGTAGTTATATACTGACTGAGTCCCTCCCACACCAGTTGTAACCAGGGACTTCCCCATTAATGTTCTAATTTTTTTTCACAGCGAACAACCTTTGCTAATAATAACATAGCATGAAAGGTAACTAGAAAATTACTACTCTCCACAAAGCCACATGATGACGTAAAATCTCCAGGAACTGACACCAACAGTTCCGTGGATGCAAGCTGGCCATTGCGTTTATTAATTACATAAATGTAGAAAAAGCAGTTATCATCCTGTCAACATGAATCTATAAATGTCTCTTACTCTGTAAAACTCCCATAATTGTCTACATCTCAATTACAATCCATAGATGTACAAGAATAAACTTCATTTTAAGTATGGAAGAAAGGTCAGCCACACCAATACCATCCTCGCCTCTGGACCATACCTTGGATGGAATATGTATTTGTATCTACTTAGTGTTATGGCCTACGACCACCTAGATGAGCTTTTAGAACAGATAGGGTAGAGATCTTCACCTATAGCAGCCGCCTTTCCCGTAGAGCTTTATATGCTCACAGGTACTCAGATGCCCCCAGGACTTAGGCTCAGAGTAGTAAAAGCTCATCAAAGATGGTTGCAGCGAAAGGTGAAATCAGGGGCGATAGCCAGGCTGGAGCGGATGGTCAGAGGCAGCCCAAGGTCAGAGGTCCGTAGCAGTAGAGCGAGGTCCTGAATACAAACCAAAAGGTCAGGGTCACAGGCATATAGCGAGGTCCAGAGTACAAGCCAAAAGGTCAGAGTCGCATGCAAACAGGCAAGGTCCAAGGTAGAGGTAGAGGGTTACAACGGTAGATCAGGTATGCAGCAGTTCAAACAGCAGGTCAGCAACAGTGCAGGACTGGAACAATATAACTGGCAGGGAGGCTAAGCCCTCTAAGCCCTCATTTAATCAAAACTTTAAAACTTTAAAAAATTTACCTCCCTCCAAACAGTCCCAGTAATAAATTAAATAGCATTAAAGTTTAATAAATAAATCCATTTTCCACAACTATCCCCAGCATTAAATAATTCCTATTCACATATAATAAATAGCCCTCCTCCCCAAAATCTGCCCCATGTTCAATCAACAGCCCCAAACCACCCCAGCATTAAATTAAAGGTTCAGTCACCTCACCTTAAATAATTAGCCCCCACCTACACTCCACCATTAAACAGCCTAACTCCCACACACACACTATATTAAAATACAGCGCCCACACACACACACTATATTAAAATACTGCGCCCACCCACACACTATATTAAAATACTACGCCCACACACACATGCACACACACACATATATTAAAATACTATGCCCACACACACACACACACTATATTAAAATACTGCGCCCACCCACACAATATAATAAAATACTAAGCCCACACACACGCACTCACAAACACACACACACTATATTTAAATACTGCGCCCACACACACACACACACTATATTAAAATACTGTGGCCACACACACATAAACACACACACACACATACACACCCACACACACACTATATTAAAATACTGCTGCCACACAGACATACACACATACACATACACACCCACACACACACTATATTAAAATACTGCGCCCACACACACACACTATATTAAAATATTGCGCCCACCCACACACTATATTAAAATACTGCCGCCACACACACACACTATATTGACATACTGCGCGCACACACACACACTATATTAAAATACTGCGCCCACCCACACACTATATTAAAATACTACGCCCACGCACACGCACACACACACTATATTAAAATACTGCGCCCACACACACACACACACTATATTGAAATACTGCTCCCACCCACACACTATATTAAAATACTACGCCCACAGACACACACACACACACACATTGTTACGAGCCACGACTCGCATCCGCTAGCGCCAGGCGTCCCGGCCGTCTCCATGACACACACACTATATTAAAATATTGCGCCCACAAACACACACACACACACACACACACACACACACTATATTAAAATACTGCGCCCACACACACACACTATATTAAAATACTGCGCCCGCCCGCACACACACACACACACTATATTAAAATACTGCGCCCACACACACACACACACACTATATTAAAATATTGCGCCCACCCACACACTATATTAAAATACTGCGGCCACACACACTATATTGACATACTGCGCACACACACACCCATAAAACACCCACCCACACACACACACTATATTAAAATACTGTGCCCACACACACACTATATTAAAATACTGTGTCCACCCACACACTATATTAAAATACTACGCCCTCGCACACACACACACACACACACACTATATTAAAATATTACGCCCACACACACACACAAACACACACACAGTATATTAAAATACTGCGCCCACACACACAGTATATTAAAATATTGTGCCCACCCACACACTATATTAAAATACTGCGGCCACACACACTATATTAAAATACTGCGGCCACACACACTATATTGACATACTGCGCACACACACACACACACACTATATTAAAATACTGTGCCCACACACACACTATATTAAAATACTGTGCCCACCCACACACTATATTAAAATACTACGCCCACACACACGCACACGCACACACACACTATATTAAAATATTGCGCACACACACACACACACACAGTATATTAAAATACTGCGCCCGCCCACACACACACACACACACACACACTATATTAAAATACTGCGCCCACACACACACACACACACACATTATATTAAAATACTGCGCCCACACACACACACACACAATATTAACATACTACACACACACACACACACACACACACACACACACACACACACACACACACACACTATATTAAATTGACCTTAGTCTGTCTGTGAGTATGTTAGGGAATTTAGACTGTAAGCTCCAATGGGGCAGGGACTGATGTGAGTGAGTTCTCTGGACAGCGCTGCAGAATTAGTAGCACTATATAAGCAAATGATGAAAGACCACATAGATTTATTTTAATATTATGAAACTGGAAACATCTGACAGTCAATGGGTTAAGAATAGGGATGTGCACCGGCGACTTTTGGTGTCTCGTGTTTTGGATTCGGATTTTCGTGATGTTTTGGGTTCGGATTTGTTTCGCAAAACACCTGCCGGAAGGTTTTGGTTCGGATTTAAGGTTTTGGATTCGGATTTTTTTTGAAAAAAGCATAAAAACTTCAAAAATCAAGTTTTTGGGCTTATTTTCACTCCTACGCTATTATTAACCTCAATAACATTCAATAACAAGCATTTCCACTAATTTACCGTGTATTCTGAACACCTCACAATATAGTTATTAGTCCAAAACGTTGCAACGAGGTATCTTTCTGGACTGCGTAGTGGAGTGGTCCCCACAATATAATAAGAAAACCATCAACTGGTCTTAATCGCACCAAAATATGTACCTGGACTGCGTAGAGGAGTGGTCACCACAATATAATTTAAAAACCCTGAACTTGTATGATTCGCACCAATAAATGTATCTGGACTGCGTAGAGGAGTGGTCACCACAATATAATAAGAAAACCATCAACTGGTATGAATCGCACCAAAAAATGTACCTGGACTGCGTAGAGGAGTGGTCATCACAATATAAATTAAAAACCCTGAACTTGTATGAATCGCACCAATAAATGTATCTGGACTGCGTAGAGGAGTGGTCACCACAATATAATAAGAAAACCATCAACTGGTCTGAATCGCACCGAATAATGTACCTGGACTGCGTAGAGGAGTGGGTCACCACAATATAATAAGAAAACCATCAACTGGTCTTAATCGCACCAAAAAATGTACCTGGACTGCAAAGAGGAGTGGTCACCACAATATAATTTAAAAACCCTGAACTTGTATGATTCGCACCAATAAATGTATCTGGACTGCGTAGAGGAGTGGTCACCACAATATAATAAGAAAACCATCAACTGGTCTGAATCGCACCGAATAATGTACCTGGACTGCGTAGAGGAGTGGGTCACCACAATATAATAAGAAAACCATCAACTGGTCTTAATCGCACCAAAAAATGTACCTGGACTGCAAAGAGGAGTGGTCACCACAATATAATTTAAAAACCCTGAACTTGTATGATTCGCACCAATAAATGTATCTGGACTGCGTAGAGGAGTGGTCACCACAATATAATTTAAAAACCCTGAACTTGTATGATTCGCACCAATAAATGTATCTGGACTGCGTAGAGGAGTGGTCACCACAATATAATAAGAAAACCATCAACTGGTATGAATCGCACCAAAAAATGTACCTGGACTGCGTAGAGGAGTGGTCATCACAATATAAATTAAAAACCCTGAACTTGTATGAATCGCACCAATAAATGTATCTGGACTGCGTAGAGGAGTGGTCACCACAATATAATAAGAAAACCATCAACTGGTCTGAATCGCACCGAATAATGTACCTGGACTGCGTAGAGGAGTGGGTCACCACAATATAATAAGAAAACCATCAACTGGTCTTAATCGCACCAAAAAATGTACCTGGACTGCAAAGAGGAGTGGTCACCACAATATATATAATAAGAAAACCATCAACTGGTATGAATCGCACCAAAAAATGTACCTGGACTGCGTAGAGGAGTGGTCACTCACCACAGTATAAATTAAAAACCCTAAACTTGTATGAATCGCACCAATAAATGTATCTGGACTGCGTAGAGTAGTGGTCACCACAATATAATAAGAAAACCATCAACTGGTCTGAATCGCACCGAATAATGTACCTGGACTGCGTAGAGGAGTGGTCACCACAATATATATAATAAGAAAACCATCAACTGGTATGAATCGCACCAAAAAATGTACCTGGACTGCGTAGAGGAGTGGTCACTCACCACAGTATAAATTAAAAACCCTGAACTTGTATGAATCGCACCAATAAATGTATCTGGACTGCGTATAGGAGTGGTCACCACAATATAATAAGAACACCATCAACTGGTCTTAATCGCACCAAAAAATGTACCTGGATTGCGTAGAGGAGTGGTCACCACAATATATATAATAAAAAAACCATCAACTGGTATGAATCGCACCAAAAAATGTACCTGGACTGCGTAGAGGAGTGGACACTCACCACAATATAAATGAAAAACCCTGAACTTGTATGAATCGCACCAATAAATGTATCTGGACTGCGTAGAGGAGTGGTCACCACAATATAATTTAAAAACCCTGAACTTGTATGATTCGCACCAATAAATGTATCTGGACTGCGTAGAGGAGTGGTCACCACAATATAATAAGAAAACCATCAACTGGTATGAATCGCACCAAAAAATGTACCTGGACTGCGTAGAGGAGTGGTCATCACAATATAAATTAAAAACCCTGAACTTGTATGAATCGCACCAATAAATGTATCTGGACTGCGTAGAGGAGTGGTCACCACAATATAATAAGAAAACCATCAACTGGTCTGAATCGCACCAAATAATGTACCTGGACTGCGTAGAGGAGTGGGTCACCACAATATATATAATAAGAAAACCATCAACTGGTATGAATCGCACCAAAAAATGTACCTGGACTGCGTAGAGGAGTGGTCACTCACCACAGTATAAATTAAAAACCCTAAACTTGTATGAATCGCACCAATAAATGTATCTGGACTGCGTAGAGTAGTGGTCACCACAATATAATAAGAAAACCATCAACTGGTCTTAATCGCACCAAAAAATGTACCTGGATTGCGTAGAGGAGTGGTCACCACAATATATATAATAAAAAAACCATCAACTGGTATGAATCGCACCAAAAAATGTACCTGGACTGCGTAGAGGAGTGGTCACTCACCACAATATAAATGAAAAACCCTGAACTTGTATGAATCGCACCAATAAATGTATCTGGACTGCGTAGAGGAGTGGTCACCACAATATAATTTAAAAACCCTGAACTTGTATGATTCGCACCAATAAATGTATCTGGACTGCGTAGAGGAGTGGTCACCACAATATAATAAGAAAACCATCAACTGGTATGAATCGCACCAAAAAATGTACCTGGACTGCGTAGAGGAGTGGTCATCACAATATAAATTAAAAACCCTGAACTTGTATGAATCGCACCAATAAATGTATCTGGACTGCGTAGAGGAGTGGTCACCACAATATAATAAGAAAACCATCAACTGGTCTGAATCGCACCAAATAATGTACCTGGACTGCGTAGAGGAGTGGGTCACCACAATATAATAAGAAAACCATCAACTGGTCTTAATCGCACCAAAAAATGTACCTGGACTGCGTAGAGGAGTGGTCACCACAATATATATAATAAGAAAACCATCAACTGGTATGAATCGCACCAAAAAATGTACCTGGACTGCGTAGAGGAGTGGTCACTCACCACAGTATAAATTAAAAACCCTAAACTTGTATGAATCGCACCAATAAATGTATCTGGACTGCGTAGAGTAGTGGTCACCACAATATAATAAGAAAACCATCAACTGGTCTTAATCGCACCAAAAAATGTACCTGGATTGCGTAGAGGAGTGGTCACCACAATATATATAATAAAAAAACCATCAACTGGTATGAATCGCACCAAAAAATGTACCTGGACTGCGTAGAGGAGTGGTCACTCACCACAATATAAATGAAAAACCCTGAACTTGTATGAATCGCACCAATAAATGTATCTGGACTGCGTAGAGGAGTGGTCACCACAATATAATAAGAAAACCATCAACTGGTCTGAATCGCACCGAATAATGTACCTGGACTGCGTAGAGGAGCGGTCACTCACCACAATATAAATTAAAAACCCTGAACTTGTATGAATCGCACCAATAAATGTATCTGGACTGCGTAGAGGAGTGGTCACCACAATATAATAAGAAAACCATCAACTGGTATGAATCGCACCAAAAAATGTACTTGGACTGCGTAGAGGAGTGGTCACTGACCACAATATAAATGAAAAACCCTGAACTTGTATGAATCGCACCAATAAATGTATCTGGACTGCGTAGAGGAGTGGTCACCACAATATAATAAGAAAACCATCAACTGGTCTGAATCGCACCGAATAATGTACCTGGACTGCGTAGAGGAGTGGTCACTCACCACAATATAAATTAAAAACCCTGAACTTGTTTGAATCGCACCAATAAATGTATCTGGACTGCGTAGAGGAGTGGTCACCACAATATAATAAGAAAACCATCAACTGGTATGAATCGCACCAAAAAATGTACCTGGACTGCGTAGAGGAGTGGTCACTGACCACAATATAAATTAAAAACCCTGAACTTGTAGGAATCGCACCAATAAATGTATCTGGACTGCGTAGTGGAGTGGTCACCACAATATAATAAGAAAACCATCAACTGGTCTGATTCGCACCAATAAATGTATCTGGACTGCGTAGTGGGGTGGCCCCGGTACTAAATTTGATACCGGGGCCACAATATAATAAATAGTTACACCCTCAACTGGTCAGAATTCCACTAAACAAGTATCTGGACTGTGTAGTGGGGTGGCCCCGGTACTAAATTTGATACCGGGGCCACAATCTAATAAATAGTTACACCCTCAACTGGTCAGAATTCCACCAAACAAGTATCTGGACTGCGTAGTGGGGTGGCCCCGGTACTAAATTTGATACCGGGGCCACAATATAATAAATAGTTACACCCTCAACTGGTCAGAATTCCACCAAACAAGTATCTGGACTGCGTAGTGGGGTGGCCCCGGTACTAAATTTGGTACCGGGGCCACAATACCTCCTCCAAGTTCCAAGTGTAGTGTTTATAACATATTAACACTACACTAATTCTAGCACGTCAAACCCTCTTGTTTTAAATAATGGGGCAGCACAGTGGCCTAGTGGTTAGCACTTCTGCCTCACAGCACTGAGGTCATGAGTTCGATTCCCGACCATAGCCTTATCTGTGTGGAGTTTGTATGTTCTCCCTGTGTTTGCGTGGGTTTCCTCCGGGTGCTCCGGTTTCCTCCCACACTCCAAAAACATACTGCTAGGTTAATTGGCTGCTATCAAAATTGACCCTAGTCTCTGTCTGTCTATCTGTCTCCCTGTCTGTCTATCTCCCTCTTTGTCTGTCTGTGTCTGTGTGAGTGTGTGTCTATATTAGGGAATTTAGACTGTAAGCTCCAATGGGGCAGGGACTGATGTGAATGAGTTCTCTGTACAGCGCTGCGGAATTAGTGGCGCTATATAAATAAATGATGATGATGATGATGATGATAATGACAGGGCATTTAACTTTTGATTAAATTTTTTGAATTTGTTGACATTTTCTTTTACTTTTTGAACATGGCAAACGACTGTTGAATGGTCACATAATGCCAAAAAAATAGTTGCAAGATGGAATTGTCCTTGGGCCCTCCCATCCACCCTTATGCTGTTGAAATAGGACATGCACACTTTAACAAACCAATCATTTCAGCGACAGGGCCTACCAAACAACAGTGGCTGAAATGATTGGTTTGTTTGGGCCCCCACACCAAAAAAACAATTCATCTCTCCCTGTACAAACTAAACAGGCTCTACTAAGGAAAGATGTCGTCCTCATCCTCAACCTCTGATTCCTCTCCCCCTACAGTGTGTACTTCCTCCTCCTCACACATTATCAATTCGTCCCCGCTGGACTCCACAACCACAGGTCCCTCTGTACTATCTGGAGGGCAGTGCTGTACTTCATTGAGGAATTGATTATTCATTTTTATAAACATCATTTTTATAACGTTGTGAGGAAGCAACCTCCTTCGCCGCTCCCTGACCAGGTTCCCCGCTGCACTAAAAACTCTTTCCAAGTACACACTGGAGGGGGGACAACTCAGGTAAAATAGAGCCAGTTTGTACAGGGGCTTCCAAACTGCCTTTTGGAGTTCTAGCACGTCACTACCTCTAGTTAATTTAGATTGCAAGGCTTGTAAATACTTTGAAGATAAAAAAAGCAGGCTGCACAGACTGTGGAGCTAGAAAGTGAAATTAAATGGACCACGTTACTTTGGTGGCTATCTAGGCCCCCCCCCCCTCCGCCCTACACTTGTAGTTGAATATAAAAAAAGCAGCCTGCATAGACTGTAGAACTAGAAATTCAAATATACAAAGAAATGGACAAAGGCAGTTTGGTATCTGTCTGCATCAGATCCCCTCTCCACTAGGAGTAAAATAGAAAACTATTCAGCCGTTATATAATCTAGAATATAAATAGAAATTGAGAAAGGCAATTTGGTATCTGTCTGCATCATAATCATCAACATCCTCCTCAGCGCCAGCTACATCAATATCCTCCTCCCGGTGTACAACATTCACACCTTCATTAGCCAAATCTGTAACTGGACTGTGGGTGATCCTTCCAGCATATGCAGAGGGCGTGCTGCAAATGCTGGATGGAGTCACCTCTTCCCGTACAGTGATGGGAAGGTCAGGGTTCACAACCAACAACACCCTTGGACTCGCCTTGGGGATTTGTGATGTCATCTGTTTAGAAGGCAGAGTTCTTTGCTGTTTTGTTGTTGTTGCTGACAGCATAACTCTCTTAAATTTTTTGTAGGGGGGGGGGAGGAGGAGGGCTTAGATCCTTGGGTGAAGCTGGACCACTAGTCATGAACACGGGCCAGGGCCTAAGCCGTTCCTTGCCACTCTGTGTCGTAAATGGCATATTGACAACTTTACGTTTCTCCTCAGATAATTTTAAGTTTCTCTTTTTGCTATTTTTTGAGAACTTGGGCTTTTTGTATTTTACATGCCCTGTACTAGGAGATTGGGCATCGGGCTTGCCAGACGACGTTGATGGCATTTCATCGTCTATGTCATGACTAGTGGCAGCAGCTTCAGCATTAGGAGGAAGTGGGTCTTGATCTTTCCCTACTTTATCCTCCAAATTTTTGTTTTCCATTATATGTAGCACAAGAGAGCGTACCCCTAAGCCACACACACTCGGCAAAGCCTTTAAAAATTATATGCGGCACAGGAGAGTACCACTGGACTTATACTGCTGAATCAGTGAACTTTGTAATAGCAGTACCACTGGACTTATACTTCTGAATCAGTGAACTTTGTAATAGCAGTACCACTGGACTTATACTGCTGAATCAGTGAACTCTGTAATATATCAGTACCACTGGACTTATACTGCTGAATCAGTGAACTTTGTAATAGCAGTACCACTGGACTTATACTGCTGAATCAGTGAACTTTGTAATATATCAGTACCACTGGACTTATACTGCTGAATCAGTGAACTTTGAAATATATCAGTACCACTGGACTTATACTGCTGAATCAGTGAACTTTGTAATAGCAGTACCACTGGACTTATACTGCTGAATCAGTGAACTTTGTAATATATCAGTACTACTGGACTTATAATGCTGAATCAGTGAACTTTTTAATAGCAGTACCACTGGCCTTATACTGCTGAATCAGTGAACTTTGTAATATATCAGTACCACTGGACTTATACTGCTGAATCAGTGAACTTTGTAATATATCAGTACCACTGGACTTATACTGCTGAATCAGTGAACTTCGTAATAGCAGTACCACTGGACTTATACTGCTGAATCAGTGAACTTTGTAATATATCAGTACCACTGGACTTATACTGCTGAATCAGTGAACTCTGTAATATATCAGTACCACTGGACTTATACTGCTGAATCAGTGAACTTTGTAATAGCAGTACCACTGGACTTATACTGCTGAATCAGTGAACTTTGTAATATATCAGTACCACTGGACTTATACTGCTGAATCAGTGAACTTTGTAATATATCAGTACCACTGGACTTATACTGCTGAATCAGTGAACTTTGTAATAGCAGTACCACTGGACTTATACTGCTGAATCAGTGAACTTTGTAATATATCAGTACCACTGGACTTATACTGCTGAATCAGTGAACTTTGTAATAGCAGTACCACTGGACTTATACTGCTGAATCAGTGAACTTTGTAATATATCAGTACCACTGGATTTATACTGCTGAATCAGTGAACTTTGTAATATATCAGTACCACTGGACTTATACTGCTGAATCAGTGAACTTTGTAATATATCAGTACCACTGGACTTATACTGCTGAATCAGTGAACTTTGTAATAGCAGTACCACTGGACTTATACTGCTGAATCAGTGAACTTTGTAATATATCAGTACCACTGGACTTATACTGCTGAATCAGTGAACTTTGTAATAGCAGTACCACTGGACTTATACTGCTGAATCAGTGAACTTTGTAATATATCAGTACCACTGGATTTATACTGCTGAATCAGTGAACTTTGTAATATATCAGTACCACTGGACTTATACTGCTGAATCAGTGAACTTTGTAATATATCAGTACCACTGGACTTATACTGCTGAATCAGTGAACTCTGTAATATATCAGTACCACTGGACTTATACTGCTGAATCAGTGAACTTTGTAATATAGCAGTACCACTGGACTTATACTGCTGAATCAGTGAACTTTGTAATAGCAGTACCACTGGACTTATACTGCTGAATCAGTGAACTTTGTTATATATCAGTACCACTGGACTTATACTGCTGAATCAGTGAACTCTGTAATATATCAGTACCACTGGACTTATACTGCTGAATCAGTGAACTTTGTAATAGCAGTACCACTGGACTTATACTGCTGAATCAGTGAACTTTGTAATATATCAGTACCACTGGACTTATACTGCTGAATCAGTGAACTTTGTAATATATCAGTACCACTGGACTTATACTGCTGAATCAGTGAACTTTGTAATAGCAGTACCACTGGACTTATACTGCTGAATCAGTGAACTTTGTAATATATCAGTACCACTGGACTTATACTGCTGAATCAGTGAACTTTGTAATAGCAGTACCACTGGACTTATACTGCTGAATCAGTGAACTTTGTAATATATCAGTACCACTGGATTTATACTGCTGAATCAGTGAACTTTGTAATATATCAGTACCACTGGACTTATACTGCTGAATCAGTGAACTTTGTAATATATCAGTACCACTGGACTTATACTGCTGAATCAGTGAACTCTGTAATATATCAGTACCACTGGACTTATACTGCTGAATCAGTGAACTTTGTAATATAGCAGTACCACTGGACTTTAAACTGCAGCATCAGTGAACTTTGTAATATAGCAGTATACCAATGGACTTATACTGCAGGATTGTTTTGGGATATTTTTTTTTTTTTTTTATAATTTCTTTTTTTGTAATTTTTTTTATAACTTTTTTTGAAATTTTTTAGAATTTGTGAATAATGGGGAAATAACAATGCCCTTAGAAGGACAGAGCACAGGACACAGCACCACTGGACTGAACAGGACACAGCACAGGACCCAGCAGCACCACTGAACTCAAAACTGACAGAGCACAGCACACAGCACCACTGGACTGATACTGCAGAACACAGCACAGCACAGCACAGCACAGCACAGAACTAAACAGCACAGCACAAGATCTACCAGGACAGAGGACCACCTAACACACCCTCCCTCTACCCTGATCAATGTCCGAGTGAAGATGGCGGCGACTAGCGGGGAATTTATAGGATCCGAGTATCACGAGATCCGACAGCGGGATTATGACTCCGAGCCTCGGTTTCAAGTTTTCATTTGGCGCCAATACCCGGATCTGTCTCGGATCCGACTCGGATCGTCAACGTTCGGGTGGGCTCGGATTCAGGAAATCCGAGTGCGCTCATCTCTAGTTAAGAAATGCAAGGTTGGCACTGAACCTCTTGTTGTGGGTGTAAAAATTCAGCTTCCTATGTCACAACATGCTGGTCACAGTGAGGGAGGGAAAGTAATTAAACACACTCTCAGCACCTCTGTGAACATACTGAAATACTGCACAGTTAGGTTAATGTTTACTCTCTCCCAGAATGCAATGGATCACACTGTGGTTTATAATTACATGCTAAGTAATGTTATTCATTTGCTGATGACATTTCTGAAATAGTGGGAAAAATAGTTGATGTTCCCTTTATGCAAATATGTTATTGGGATTTCCAAATGAAAAAAATATATTTATTTATCCAGTCCACTCCCAATTTTAAGTTATTGCCCGCTACTGCTCAAGACTCCGCCCTAGTGCTGGGTCCACTGTGTAAGACTATTACAGCATTTCAAATATTTCTGATTCCTCTGACAGACCTGGCTTATTATAACATGCTATATTGTGACAGTACTTTACTGTATATATTTTATACATACTACATTTGTCTCACTTGTATGTCCCTGACTTATGTATGCTTTACCCATTGTATGGCACTGCGGAGCACTGTGGTGCCCTACAAATCAAGGATAATAATAATAATTATTGTAATAATAATAATAAAAATAATAATAATAATAATAATAATAATAATAAATACTATATGCCTCTTTTTCGGTACACCACAATCTCTTACAACCGCATGAAAATAGGAGTGTTATGATATTATAGCTAGAGATGCTCAGGCTTGGTTCCTCGAGAACCGAACACACCCGAACTTAGGGCTCGGTACTGTCGCGCGCCCTCGGAATTGAAAACGAGGCAAAACGTCATTGTTACGTTGTCGGATATTGGATCTCGCGAGTTTTGGACTCCATTTTAAGATTCGACATAACGGTGGGTGGGAGGGAGGGCGTTCCCAAGGACAATTCCATCTTGCACCACTTTTCTTTTCTGCCACTGCTGTGTGTCAATGTGTCCTAGATGTGCTAGGAACTGCTGTGTGTTTGTGTCATTGCTCTGTCGCTTACCATCTAGCTAGGTCGCTACAGTCTTTGAAAGTGTATGAAAATAATATTGTGACCTGTGAGGTGGTCAAAAGGTAGTACTTTCTACAAAATGAAAGCTAGAATCTGATTGGTTGCTATAGACAAAATCTCCACTTTTGCTAAACCTTCTAAAAGGCAAATGTGGAGATGCTACCCTTAGCAACCTATCATTTTCTAGCATGTACTAGATAAATGATAGCTACAATCTGGTTGCTATGGGCAACACCTCCACTTTTCCTTTTCAGGCGGTTTAGTAAATTTATCCCGAAAAGTGATAATAACATATTTTATATAAAGTTTAAAAACATATATTAAGAATTGCACTCAGAAAACAGAATTATACTTGTGCAGTTGTGCATACATGCAGAAGAAGAATAGATATTGAGAATTACACTCAACAACACAGAACAGGAGAAATGGTTCTGCAGAGCTTTCCATTTGTACAGCAGAAAACAGGAATTGACGGTTACACCCAGCACACAGTAAGACTGACGTTAGTTTCTTATTCAGGCAGTTAATTTGGGAACTGTTATTGTTATTATTATTATCTTTTATCTATACAGCACCAACATATAGGGCAGCGCTGTACCACTGAAGAAACTAACTGCAGTTTTCAAGAATCATAACATTATTACCTTTGCTGTGTTAATGGCAAGTTCACAATGAACACATTTCTCCCAGCCCTCAGTGACAAAGTAATGACACCACTGCTGGGTACATGAATATTGATTAGTCAAAGTCTCAGTTATCTTTGCTGTTATCACTGTAGCGAGCAAGAGTCCAGTTCTCCTCTAAAACAAGGGAGCTCTAGCGAGCAGAACGACATTGAAGGGGATTAGGGATCCCCTTATTCAATTCTGCTTTGAGGACAGAAATGTCAGCTTACTTAACTACTGCATTTAGAAATGTAAAAATCCTACAGGTACAATAGGCAACATTATCAAAATAAAGAAATTAATGAATAAAGGTAAATGACAAATAATTTGTGACAATGATTTCTCAATACATATACAAAGCCAGGGATGATCTGTGCAGACTACAGTTGAACCTAACCTAGTTCAAAGTGTTTTTTGGCATAAAAAATAGCACCAAACTGGGAAACTGCATTACCTAGGTAATGAGACAGCATCAGCTGGCGCGTGTACATACACAATGTCATACCTCCCAACCAACCCCGTTCCACAAAACTCTGCCTACGAATATGCTCATTTCTGTAAAAACCCACCCACTTTTGTTAGGCCTTTAAAGCCTGTGAATAGAGATGTTCCTCCAGAATCAGGACAGCTGGGAGGTATGCAATTTGTCTAACAACCAGGATGTATTGAGGTTGGAGCTATGGGGAAATTCTATTTTTCACCCTAGTGGTAGATACAGTATTCGGCAGTGTATCAAAGGAAAAGGAATGGGGTTAGGGAAGGTTAGTTACACATAATTAGTTTGTAGCAGTGATATTTGTTGCAGGGCCAGCCTCCTGAATTATTATTATTATTGTTATTGTTATTATTAATGTAAGTACACTTGAAAATGTAAAGCACTCAGGAAATATGTTTGTGGTAGTTTATTGAAACAGCTCATAAAGATGGTGGCAGATCCTCTAGTACTAGAAGCAGGCTGTCAATTACAGCCACCAGTTCCAGTAATGTGCTTATGAGAACCATTTAGTTTAGTTACCAGACAATTAATCAGTGCTACAAAGCGTTCAATATAAACACTATGGACCCCAATCTTAAAAAGGAATTTCAATATAAAAATTAGAGAAAAATATATGCTTAGAAAAAGGATATTATAATTTGACCCAACCCACACTATGAATGACCAAGTGATCAAAGTTGGAATTCCCCCAAGGACTCACCTCCAGCCAGTCACAAGCGGCAAGCATGGGGAAGTGCTTCTAATTGACTGGCAGGGAAGAATTCCTGTTACGTATAGTCATTTTGCATTTTGTAGTGTCTGAATGGGATTTTTTAATGACATTTTACAAGGGGGTGGTCTAATAGATCAATTAAATCCTTCCAGCTGCTCCAACATACCTCTGATGCACCCATGAAAGGACATTTAAGATACACACAAATTAACCATTTTATGAATGGGCAGCACAGTGGCCTAGTGGTTACCATTTCTGCCTTACAGCACCGGGGTCATGAGCTTGATTCCCGACCACGGTCTTATCTGTGTGGAGTTTGTATGTTCTCCCCGTGTTTGCGTGGGTTTCCTCCGAGGTACTCTGTTTTCATCCCACACTCCAAAAACATACTAGTAGGTTAATTGGCAGCTATCAAATTGACCCTAGTCTCTGTGTGTGTGTGTGTGTGTGTGTGTGTGTGTGTGTGTGTGTGTGTGTGTGTGTGTGTGTGTGTGTCTGTGTGTGTATATTAGGGAATTTAGGCTGTAAACTCAAATGGGGTAGGACTGATGTGAGTGAGTTCTCTGTACAGCGCTGAGGAATTAGTGGTGCTATATAAATAGAGGATGATGATGATCTACCTCCTATGACCTACCAGACTATCTAGGGACTTAGGATATAGATGGCAGTATGATTTAAAATCTTTTCTCACAATTTTTTAACCTATTGTCTCACAAGTTTTCAAAACAAGTCTCTGTGTTGAAAAAGATTTGTGTAGGGAATTGTTGTCGCAGACCTGGAGCAGCACTTTACAGGCTAATGAAAGTATCTATATGCACTAGCATACATGACACATCTTACAAGGAAATGAGAAGATGATACTTAGTGCCTGAGAGAATTCATAAATTCCATCTGGACTCCTCCCATTATTGCTTTTGACACTGCTCAGAAAGAGGCTGTGCCATATTTGGTAGACTTGCAGATGTGGAGATGAAGGAATTTTGGGATAAGGCTGAAATTCTGCTACACATAATGTGTTACAGTGTGACGCTAGATCTGTTGATAACTCTTTAGACTGAATGAATCAATAAATAAATAAATATTATTTCCAAGGACAAAAAGGTAGGCAAGGCCCGAACAAGAGGTATATAGATAAGTCAGTTGGGTGTAAAAACTCAGTAACGAACACAATTTTTATCTTTATTAATAAAGAAAAGTAACTGTACCAAATCATCTCAGATAAATGTCTCTGTCAAAACACAAAGTAATAAAATAATGGTCACATAACATTAGTATTACACAGAGTGATCATATCATGTGGGGAAGTGAGTGACACAATTTGGATTCTTGGGATTGGGTTGACAACAAATCCATGTACTACCATTGATCTACTTATTCAATAAAAGAGAACGAGCAATGATGATGGCCATGGCAATGTTAATAGAGGGGGAAAAGGTCATTTGTATTGGATCCACCATGTCAGGCGCCGTCCCGCTGTCTCTTATAGAAGGCCGCCTACGTCACTGTCCCGCGGGTCTGGTTGCCAGGCAACCAGACGTGGAAGTCCCGGCTGCCCGACGCAGCTGTCTGCGCATGCGCAACGGGACGCTTTTGGATAGCGCGGCGGCAGCTAAGCACAGCGCTGCCGCCCATTACAAATTCTATTGGTCCCCTGGGCTTTATAAGGCACTTCCTGTCATGACACCTGTGCCAGATTATCAGGTCTTCCTGCCTCCAGCGTTATAGTGTGTGTTACCAGTTTTCTGCATTGTTCCTGACCATCCTTGTTCTGCCTGTGACCTTTTGACCCGGACCGTTTGACCACCCCTATTTGGATTCTCCCCTTGTACTGCGCTACCAGAACGTTACCGACCCGGCCTGTCTGACGCCTCTTTTTATCTTGCTGATGACTCGTGGAAGGACTGCGACCTGCGTGTCCCTGCAGCGGAGTCCATACTTCCTTGCAGGGGTTCCTGGTGAATACCAGGGGCACGTTAGATTACGCACCTTCCTCTGAGTTGCGCCAACAATAGCAGGTACGCAATATAGTTATGACACACCAACAGAGGGGCAATTAGACTTCACTAATAACCTAACTAGACCATTTTATTTAGGAAGACAATAGGCCTCTCAGGTAAAAGAGTGACTTGCTTGACCAAATGTGGATTAAATAAACAAATGTGAAACAAAATCCTCCTTCTTAGCTCAAATAGTCTTATTACTATCCTATAACTTATATAGCGCTAACATTCAACTGACTGACTAAATATGAACACACCCAAAACGTAGATTCTAGACATAAAATTAATCTGAATCCTAATTTAAGCCTAAATCCTAGGTAGACCTCGCTGGCGCTACAAAACTAATAGAGCTTTTTATTTTTATCTAAAAATGTGCAATTGTCACTCACCAGACTGTGAGTGCTTCTTCCCGTAGGTTTAGGAACCGTGGCCGTCCACCATCCTGAGGGTGTGCGCATGTGCAGCCCTTTCAAACCTTCTGTTCATGTTCCTTTTAGTTAATTGGCTGATCAGGCAACACTCCCTATTTAAAGCACCTGAGTTCCATACCTCGTGGCCTGATCTTGGAGTCTCATGCCCCATGAGCGTCTGAAGGTGTTCCTGTGTTTCCTCGTGTATTCAGCTCAGCTGATTCCTGTGGTTTCCAGACCACTTCAACTCTCCTGTGTTTCATCGTGACTGTATTAGCTGATTCCTATCCGCTGCCTCCGTGCACTACAGTTATCAACTCACTTCAACTCTCCTGTGTTTCATTGTGACTGTATTAGCTGATTCCTATCCGCTGCCTCCGTGCACTACAGTTATCTACTCACTTCAACTCTCCTGTGTTTCATCGTGACTGTATTAGCTGATTCCTATCCGCTGCCTCCGTGCACTACAGTTGTCAACTCACTTCAACTCTCCTGTGTTTCATCGTGACTGTATTAGCTGATTCCTATCCGCTGCCTCCGTGCACTACAGTTATCAACTCACTTCAACTCTCCTGTATTTCATCGTGACTGTATTAGCTGATTCCTATCCGCTGCCTCCGTGCACTACAGTTATCAGCTCACTTCAACTCTCCTGTGTTTCCTCGAGACTGCACCAGCTGATTCCTATCCGCTGCCTCCGTGCTCAACAGTTCCAGCTCATCTCAACTCTCCCGTGTTTCATCGTGACTGCACCTGCTGATTCCTATCCGCTACCTCTGTGTACCTGCAGTGTCCTGCTTGCCGCTACCCTTCAGTTCTACTCGTGTCGGCAGCCAGCTGATCCGCTCTCCGTGCTTCTACAGTGTTCCTGCCTGTGTCAACTCGCCTGTCTGCATCGGATCAACGCCTCGCTGCTTTCATCTCGTCTAGACCATCTCTACTCTTCAGGGTTCTCCAGGTGTCCAGTTCTATATACTACTGCTTCCTGAGTATTTGTTTCTATCCCTGCTGGTCTACCTACCTGTGCGCTGCACCTACTTGATTACCGCTTCTACCCTCCTGGGACTTCGCATCCTGCCGGCCTCCTGCCGTTCAGGTATCTCTGCACTCCTGTCTGACAGCCTGCTCCTGAACCACGGTATGCATACTTCTCATTGACTGTGCTGGTGTATTGCATATCTTGCTGGACTGAGTTGTTCTCCTCTGGAGGTTACTATCCGCTGAGACTATTGCCATCATTTGACTGTGTTACCTTTTGCCGGATAGTTCCTGTGACTTTGTATTATTGTGCAGTGCTGTTCAGTCATTACTATATTGTGCATATCATCGTGGGATCAAGTTCAGTGTGCCCGTGTATACTCTGTATTGCATTTCTCTCCCCGTGCTCCTCCTCACATATATATTCAGTGGTACAACTTGCTAGTGGCAGACCACTGTTCCCTGTTTCCTGAGTCACCTGTTTCTAGTATCCTTTCACATAGCAGTGGTACAACTTGCTAACGCAGACCACTGACTTCCCGGATACCTCCACCTGGATTCCATTCCTTCACCTAGACAGCGGTACAACTTGCTAAACGCAGACCGCTGACTCTCATCACCTCCTCGTTGCTTCTGGACATTCCTCCTCACTATAGCAGTGGTACAACTTGCTACCGCAGACCACTGACTACCCTCACGTTTTCCTTGTCCATTCAGTTCCTCGTGTACTATTACCTACATATTACCAGTCCTGCTAGTCATAGACTTTCCACGAGCATTCTCTACCATCTGCTGTCTCCTGTTCCGTGATCACCCCGCTACCAGAGTACCATATTACCATCTATACTGCTCTGGTAAGTCCATCACCTGGTGATCCCTGGGTAAAGACTCCTAGTGCCCGTGACAGTAAGATCAGGCCATGACAGACCCAGATTCGGAACCTACAGCTAAAGAGATGCTGCAGCATCTGGTTACCCGTGTGGAGCAACAGGATGCTCACCAACAGCTGTTACTACAATGTTACCAGGCGTTAGCCTCCCAAGGAACATCTGGACAGAATGTTACAGCTAATGTTGAAGCTCCTGTGCTTTCCTCCGTTTCCCTAGTGCCATCCCAGGTGTCTACGGCTTCCACGCTTCACCTGCCTACTCCGTCAAAGTATGATGGAGACCCCAAAACTTGTAGGGGTTTTCTCAACCAATGCTCAGTTCATTTTGAGCTCCAACCTCAAAATTTTTCTACCCATCGTTCCAGAGTGGCCTATCTTATTTCATTGTTTTCTGGACAAGCTCTGGCTTGGGCTTCCCCTCTGTGGGAGAGGAACGATCCAGTATTACAAGATAGTGCCAAATTTATTTCTATGTTCCGAAGTGTATTCGATGAACCAGGTCGTGTAATCTCCGCTGCTTCCAGCATTCTCCGTTTACGTCAGGGTTCTCGTACAGTAGGCCAGTACGTCATTCAATTTAGGATATTAGCCTCTGAACTTCAGTGGAACACTGAAGCATTAATTGCCGCCTTCTGGCAGGGGCTCTCCGATAAAATTAAAGATGCACTGACTGCCCAAGAGCTACCCACGTCATTAGAAGATTTGATTTCCCTCTGCCATCGTGTAGACATGAGGTTTCGGGAAAGAGAATCTGAAAAAACAACTTCAGTTAAAGCACCTCTTCGCTCAACCCCTCAACTTCGTCCAGCTTCATCTCCTGTGATCCCCATGGAGATAGGATGTTCCAAATTAACTTCTGAGGAGAGGAACCGAAGAGTAAAGAATAGACTTTGTATCTATTGTGCTGATTCCACACATATGCTCAATTCTTGCCCTAAGAAATCGGGAAATGCCAGGCCCTAACTAGTTCTGGAGAGGTGAAGTTAGGGTCCCTGGAGTCCTCTCCATGTTCTACGAAATTAAAAGTCTGCTCTTTTGATGTTACGATTTCCTTTGCTACCAAATCCTTTGAGTCCCAAGCACTGATTGATTCTGGAGCAGCAGGAAATTTCATTTCTAAATCCCTAGTGAATCAATGGTCCCTACCAGTGATTACTTTGAAAACACCGATTACTGTGACTGCTATAGATGGGTCACGTCTCATCAATGGTCTCATCACCCAGAGTACGTCTCCAGTAACGCTTCAGATTGGTGTGCTACACCATGAAGAGATTTCGTTTTTAATTCTTCCTGTTACTACAAGTCCGATTGTTTTAGGCCTTCCATGGCTTCAATGTCATTCTCCCCAGATTGACTGGCGCACTCCTCAAGTTACGTCTTGGGGAGCTGAATGTCATCATCGTTGTCTTTCCCAAGTCATTCCTCTTAAAATACAGCAATCTTCCATCTCATCTTCCCCACCGGGACTTCCTCCTCAGTATGCTTCATTTGCCGATGTTTTTGATAAAGCTCAGTCTGAACGTCTTCCTCCTCATCGTTCATGGGATTGTCCGATCGATCTTCTACCTGGCAAGACTCCTCCTAGGGGTCGGGTGTATCCACTTTCATTACCTAAAACTCAAGCTACATCTGAATACATCCAAGAGAATCTCCAGCGAGGTTTTATTCGACCTTCCACCTCTCCCGCTGGAGCCAGGTTCTTCTTCGTAAAAAAGAAGGATGGATCACTACGCCCCTGCATAGATTTTCGTGGACTGAACGCCATTACTATTAAAAATCGGTATCCTATTCCTCTGATTACTGAGTTATTTGATCGCATTAAGAGAGCTCGGATCTTTACCAAGTTGGATCTTCGTGGTTCCTATAATTTAATTAGAATCCGGTCCGGTGACGAATGGAAGACAGCTTTCAACACCAGAGATGGGCATTATGAATATTTAGTAATGCCTTTCGGGTTATGTAATGCCCCCGCTGTTTTCCAGGGCTTCATTAATGAGATCTTTCGGGACTTGTTATATGTATGTGTCGTTGTCTACCTGGACGACATATTGATCTTTTCACAGGACCTGCCTTCTCATCACCAACATGTGGCAGAGGTCCTTTCCAGACTCCGGAAAAATTCATTATTCTGCAAACTAGAAAAATGTTCATTCGAGTTGCCCCAGATTCCATTTTTGGGTTATATTGTCTCCGGAGTTGGTCTACAAATGGATCCAGAAAAGGTGAATGCTGTGTTACATTGGCCTCAGCCAACTACTCTTCGTGCCATTCAGTGTTTTTTAGGTTTTGCCAATTACTATAGACGCTTTATTCAAGACTTCTCATCCATTGCATCTCCTATTGTGGCCCTGACTCGTAAAGGGGCCAATACTAAGCAATGGTCATCTGAGGCTCTCCAAGCCTTTCAATTTCTTAAAGAGTCCTTCTCCTCTGCTCCCATTCTTCGACAGCCTGATGTGACACTTCCCTTCTTCCTAGAAGTAGATGCCTCTAATGTTGGCTTAGGAGCCATTCTCTCCCAACGATCGGAGCAACAAAAATTCCATCCTTGTGCCTTTTACTCTCGGGGTCTCCTGCCTGCGGAGAGGAATTACACTATCGGGGACAAGGAATTGCTGGCTATCAAAGTAGCATTAGAGGAGTGGAGATACTTGTTGGAAGGAGCTCGTCACCCTGTGACGATTTTCACGGATCATAAGAACTTGTCATATCTGCAGTCTGCCCAATGCTTGAATGCTCGTCAAGCAAGATGGTCTCTTTTCTTTTCTCATTTCGAATTAATCATAACCTTCAAACCAGCTGCCAAGAACAAGAAAGCTGACGCTCTAGCCCGAGCTTTCGTGACGTCCTCTGACGTTGAAGAGGTTTCCAACCACTCTATACTAGACCCCAAATGTATTTCGCTGGCTGCTTCTTCCACTAAGGTGCTACCATTTGGGAAGACCCTCGTGCCTCCTACTCTTAGGAGGAAAATCCTTTCGTGGTTCCACTCTTCTCGTTTTTCTGGACATGCTGGTGAATGCAAGACCTTTGAGATTCTCTCTCGAAGTTACTGGTGGCCCTCGATGAGGAGAGACGTCAAAGAGTTTGTAGCTGCTTGTGAATTGTGTTCTCAGTTTAAGACCTCCCGCAGAACCCCAGCGGGTTTGCTTCAACCACTACCCATTCCATCTAAGCCCTGGACCCATATTAGTATGGACTTTGTTACTGATCTTCCGCCTAGTAAAAATTGTAATACTATTTGGGTAGTGGTAGACAGATTTTCGAAGATGGCTCATTTTGTCCCTTTGTCTGGTTTGCCTTCCTCTTCTAATCTGGCTGAGCATTTCATCAAGGAAATCTTTCGTATTCATGGATGTCCGTCTGAGATTGTGTCAGATAGAGGAGTACAATTTGTTTCCAGATTCTGGCGGGCCCTTTGTAAGACCTTGGGCATACGATTAGCACTCTCATCTTCCTACCATCCTCAATCAAACGGACAGACTGAAAGGGTCAATCAAGATCTCGAGACCTTTATAAGGATGTTCTCATCAGCCAATCAAGACAACGGGGTAGAATTGCTTCCTTGGGCTGAATTCGCTCATAACAATATGTACCATGAGTCATCTTCCAAAACTCCATTCTTTGTGGTTTACGGTCACCATCCGTCTTTTCCGGAATTTCCTGCCCTCCCTCCCACCCAAGTTCCTGCTGTAGAGACTGTTTGTCAAACTTTCAAAAATATTTGGTCTCAGGTCAAAACCTGTTTAAAGAAGACATCTGCCAAATATAAGTCTTTTGCAGATAAGAAGAGGCGGGCTATTCCACCACTGAAAATTGGAGATCGTGTCTGGTTATCTACCAAAAATATTCGTTTGAAGGTCCCATCTATGAAATTCGCTCCCCGTTTTATTGGTCCATATAGGATCATTCAAGTGATAAATCCAGTTTGTTTCAAACTTCTACTTCCTAAGAATCTTCGTATTTCCAACGCCTTCCATGTGTCCTTGCTCAAACCTCTCATCATCAACCGTTTCTCGGTCCCTCCTTCAGCACCTCAGCCAGTTCAAGTTCATCAGGAGGAAGATTTCGAGATTACTCATATATTGGACGCAAAAATTTCGCGAGGAATTCTTTGTTTCCTCGTTCATTGGAAGGGCTTTGGTCCTGAGGAGCGTTCATGGATCAAAGCTGAAGATTTCAACGCTCCAGCTCTTCTTAAGAAGTTTTATTCCAAAAATCCGGACAAACCCGGTTCCAGGTGTTCTGTGCCCACCTTTAAAAGGGGGGGTACTGTCACTCACCAGACTGTGAGTGCTTCTTCCCGTAGGTTTAGGAACCGTGGCCGTCCACCATCCTGAGGGTGTGCGCATGTGCAGCCCTTTCAAACCTTCTGTTCATGTTCCTTTTAGTTAATTGGCTGATCAGGCAACACTCCCTATTTAAAGCACCTGAGTTCCATACCTCATGGCCTGATCTTGGAGTCTCATGCCCCATGAGCCTCTGAAGGTGTTCCTGTGTTTCCTCGTGTATTCAGCTCAGCTGATTCCTGTGGTTTCCAGACCACTTCAACTCTCCTGTTTCATCGTGACTGTATTAGCTGATTCCTATCCGCTGCCTCCGTGCACTACAGTTATCAACTCACTTCAACTCTCCTGTGTTTCATCGTGACTGTATTAGCTGATTCCTATCCGCTGCCTCCGTGCACTACAGTTATCTACTCACTTCAACTCTCCTGTGTTTCATCGTGACTGTATTAGCTGATTCCTATCCGCTGCCTCCGTGCACTACAGTTATTAACTCACTTCAACTCTCCTGTGTTTCATCGTGACTGTATTAGCTGATTCCTATCCGCTGCCTCCGTGCACTACAGTTATCAACTCACTTCAACTCTCCTGTGTTTCATCGTGACTGTATTAGCTGATTCCTATCCGCTGCCTCCGTGCACTACAGTTATCAGCTCACTTCAACTCTCCTGTGTTTCCTCGAGACTGCACCAGCTGATTCCTATCCACTGCCTCCGTGCTCAACAGTTCCAGCTCATCTCAACTCTCCCGTGTTTCATCGTGACTGCACCTGCTGATTCCTATCCGCTACCTCCGTGTACCTGCAGTGTCCTGCTTGCCGCTACCCTTCAGTTCTACTCGTGTCGGCAGCCAGCTGATCCGCTCTCCGTGCTTCTACAGTGTTCCTGCCTGTGTCAACTCGCCTGTCTGCATCGGATCAACGCCTCGCTGCTTTCATCTTGTCTAGACCATCTCTACTCTTCAGGGTTCTCCAGGTGTCCAGTTCTATATACTACTGCTTCCTGAGTATTTGTTTATATCCCTGCTGGTCTACCTACCTGTGCGCTGCACCTACTTGATTACCGCTTCTACCCTCCTGGGACTTCGCATCCTGCCGGCCTCCTGCCGTTCAGGTATCTCTGCACTCCTGTCTGACAGCCTGCTCCTGAACCACGGTATGCATACTTCTCATTGACTGTGCTGGTGTATTGCATATCTTGCTGGACTGAGTTGTTCTCCTCTGGAGGTTACTATCCGCTGAGACTATTGCCATCATTTGACTGTGTTACCTTTTGCGGGATAGTTCCTGTGACTTTGTATTATTGTGCAGTGCTGTTCAGTCATTACTATATTGTGCATATCATCGTGGGATCAAGTTCAGTGTGCCCGTGTTTACTCTGTATTGCATTTCTCTCCCCGTGCTCCTCCTCACATATATATTCAGTGGTACAACTTGCTAGTGGCAGACCACTGTTCCCTGTTTCCTGAGTCACCTGTTTCTAGTATCCTTTCACATAGCAGTGGTACAACTTGCTAACGCAGACCACTGACTTCCCGGATACCTCCACCTGGATTCCATTCCTTCACCTAGACAGCGGTACAACTTGCTAAATGCAGACCGCTGACTCTCATCACCTCCTCGTTGCTTCTGGACATTCCTCCTCACTATAGCAGTGGTACAACTTGCTACCGCAGACCACTGACTACCCTCACGTTTTCCTTGTCCATTCAGTTCCTCGTGTACTATTACCTACATATTACCAGTCCTGCTAGTCATAGACTTTCCACAAGCATTCTCTACCATCTGCTGTCTCCTGTTCCGTGATCACCCCGCTACCAGAGTACCATATTACCATCTATACTGCTCTGGTAAGTCCATCACCTGGTGATCCCTGGGTAAAGACTCCTAGTGCCCGTGACAGCAATGTTCAACTCAGCCTGTTGTTCTGCTTAATGCCTGTTTCAAGCAGGCAGTGTTGTTGTACTGTTGTTCTGTTAACTTATCATTCATGCAAATGTGAAGTGCATAGAGGAGGGGCATTGACAACCACTGTCTTCAAGGACAAGCCCACCACAGAGAATGTGAAGAGAATGTTGTTGGACTCTTACAGACATGTGGTATATTCCTAGATAGTGAATATGCTATACCCAAGGTAAATAATATTTAGTATTGCTGATTAATTTAACTCCATCAGAAACTGAATTATCAATTATTGTGAAGTTATCCTTTATGGAACACTTACATTCTGTCAGTTGCACCTTGCAGAGGGATATTGGTCTCACAAATGTGATCTTTGCCCTGTGCCTTCTAAAGTCTTAAGATAAGCCTAGCTACAACTGTATGATATTTACAGCTGGTTAATTAGTAGAAGAATCATGTTTTCATAAATGGCACATAATTGGGATATTATTGTGACTCCGTGAGTGCAGGTTCTATGTTCCCAGCAAAATTGGTAATAGGATCTTCTGAGTGATCACACATTCTACAGTCTATATACATTTTCACCATGGAAAATCATCTAGGGCACTATCTAACATATTGTGCATGCTGAATGTTGTACAGACACTGACCTAGATATTCTGTCTGTGGTATAACCACATGGAAATGTAATGTCAATTCTCTGTATTTATACTGCATGTGGTATTGTAGTTCCATCCTTAAAAGAACATGACACTGCAAAAACTTTTATATTGAACAAATAGTGCTGTTAGATATTGTCTGACTTAGTAAAACATTAATATGTATACATTCCTTGTTGATGCCTTGTTTGAAAACTGGTAAAGCCAAGCATTATCCTATATTTAATGATAATGGAAGCACTGTAGAAATGGAGTCTTTTGATGGTATTTACAGTGGATATAAAAAGTCAACAAACCCTTTTTGAAATTGCAGGTGTTTGGGAAACCTGAAAGCAAGATAAATTATATCAGGCCTTATTCCACCTTTGGTGTGACCTTGCAACAGCAACATTCAAACAAATAGACTTTTTAGGGGGGATGGAAAGTGAAAATAAAAAAACCTACAATACTCTGGTTGCATAAGTGTGCACATCCTTTTATAATGGGGCTGTAGCTTTGTTCATAGATAACAAATCACATTAAAAATCATGTTCAAAGGTAATTGGCATACATCTGCCAGCCTTGATAGTGGTTGTGATCAGGGCCGGTGCTAGGGTCCTTGGCGCCCTAGGCACACTTTCACATCTGCGCCCCCCCCCCCCCAGGCACACTTTCACATCCGCGCCCCCCCCCCAGGCACACTTTCACATCCGCGCCCCCCCCAGGCACACTTTCACAATCCGCGCCCCCTTCCCCCAGGCACTCTTTCACAATCCGATGTCACGCCCGACAGTCAGTGAGTGGAGGGGAGGAGACGGAGCAGAGAGGCGGCGGTGGTGATCCATAGCCCCTTCCCCCCTCCCCGTGGATTCATCGGAAGCTGTGCGGCGGCCGTGGAAGGTATGGTCAGCGGTCGCCGCACAGTTTTAAAGTAATTTTAATTCTGTGGCGCCCTCCAGAGCTCGGCGCCCTAGGCAACTGCCTAACCTTGCCTAATGCCAGCGCCGTGCCTGGTTGTGATTAAATAAAGATCGGCTGTTTTTGTGAGATTTCCTTGCAATTTTCAAAAGGGGATCACATTGTTGAAAGGTAGCATTCAGGAGAGGGGTTTGGGATGGTTTGGGTCTCATTCCTACCTCTGTTTGTAAAAAAACATCTTAGAGTAATCTGGGCCCCTCAGTGCCCACCGGGCCCTAGGCTGGAGCATGGTGGTGGCAGTATCATGCCTTGAGTCTGCTTCTTGTCAGCTGGGACAGGAGCTCCAGTTAGGATAGAGGGCATAATGAATAGCTCCAAATATTAAAATATTTTGGCACAAAACCTGCTGGCCTCTGTCAGAGAGCTGGAGAGGAAGAAGAATTTCACCTTCCAACACGATAAAGATCCAGAGCACACATCAAGGAACGGCTTAAGAAAAGGAAGATTAAAGTCTGGTCCAGTCACTGGCCGCACCTCAATCCCACTGAAAACATGTGGAATGACGAGAGCTGTGCACAGGAGATCCCCGCGCAATTTGGTGGACCTGGAACTTTTTGCATGGAAGAATGGGATAGAATTGCAAAGTAATGGTATGTGAAGTCGCTAAAAATGTATTCAGTAATATTTCTATAATAAAAGTAAAAGCTGCTTTCCACAAAGTATTAGTGTATGGGGTATGCATACTTTTGCAATCATGGTATTGTAGGTTTTTTTTTATTTTCCCTTCATGTTCATAAAAAATGTCTATTTGTTTTTCAGTGCTCTGTGCTGTTCTGAGGACCCTTCTCTGTCCTCTATCTATCTCTTAGTATGTAGCTTCCTGCTTGTCTCCATACCCTCCTCATAACATGACACTGTCCCTGCCCACAGCTCTATCCTTAATCACACAATAACATCCATCATCATCATCATCATCACTTATCAATGGACAGTTTCTACAAAATCCGTACAATCATCTCCTAAATTCCCACACGAAAAAGCAGAGGATGAGGTTTGAATAAAATAAGGTGCTCTGACCCACCCTGATCAAATGCACCTTAATAAATATAATGAATAAAGGGTAACATGAGATTGGAGCTTGTAATGCACAAAAAAAAATTTACATTCACTTTTCAGCATGAGGATTATTTAACTATTAACCAATTAACAGGACAATAATAACTTAATGTTAGAAAATTGCCATTTATGTACATTTAAATATATAGTTTCACAGACAGCAAGGCAGCTTTGTTTTATTGAGACTTTATGGGGTATTTTTTCTGGTACTATGGTACCACAACATCGCGGATTTCTCCTTGCACCCCTATGGGGGTGAAGAGAAATCCACGATGTTGCGGTAACTCAGAGAGCCTTTGCGCCCATTTCCGGAGACACTCCGCACATAATTGAATATGCCCCTATGTGTGATGACCACTAAGTGCTGATTTTGTTAGCCAGTTTGGCTATTTTCAACCTTCTGTGGTTTTCATTAGGTAAAATTTCACAATTTGATCAGACTGAATGGAGATTTGGGTTGCTGATTTGGCCTACAAGTGAAAGCTGAAGTCTTTACATGACAATGCTTGGCCTGATGCATAACAAAACTGCATTAAGTTTGGCCCTTTCTTCTATGTGTCAAAATTGTTGACACACTGTTCAGTGATCATCATCATCAATCTAGTTTATATATAAAGCGCCATAAAACTCCACAGCGAACAATGGATACAAGTTGTATAAATACCAAATCACACATAGGAACAGTACCAGGAAATACAAGACTGGCAAAGAAGGTGCAGACATGAGGCAGAGGGTGGAGAAGGCCTGCTCTTCAGATATTACAATCTAGATTATTAGACAGAATGACTGAGTTTCAAATTGTTCATGTAAATTTAGAGAAAGGACTAAATGTGGAAACCTCGTATTCATGCCCAAATCAACAAGCATAATGCAGCGTCTCAGGATGCGTCAGCTAATTATGCCGTAGGTGAGGCTAACCAATGGCATTAAAAATGCCAGTGACATTGGAGGTCAGACGTGGTGTCATTTGATGTGCAGTATGTAACTAGTGCTTACACTGTTAGTCAGGAGGTAACAACGGAGCATACTGCATTGAACCACTTGCATTCACCTGAAATGAACATAAGGGAATAGAGAAGACATCGTCCAAAAATGCTCCCGACTGCAGGTGCCTGCAGAAGCGGGTATAGGATCATTGGAAAAAATAGGTTCCTTCCCCATTTATGAGGTTTTACTATCATTATAAAATGCTAGTAGAAACATGATTTTTAATGCTATTGGGTAGTACTCCGCCAGCTACTTTCATATGCTTCCCAACATTCCCAAAACATTTGCACACCTTCTCACTCTTCCATGGGGCTAATTATGGCAATTAGCTCTGAATTTAGTGGTATCCTGTTATTCTGTGTTGGTTCTTAAAGTTACAGCAAAGTGAATCTCATTGATGGTTAAAAGAATGGGAGAATATAAAAAATGTATCATATGTCAAAAAAAGCCAAAGTATTAGGGATCCATGGAGAGTATTTGTGCTTGAGTGTCTTTCCTATATATATATATACAAGAATTACACAGGTAATAAATAGGTGTAGTCAATGGTGAAAATGCAGAAACAAGTGTCAGGGTAACCAGGTTAGCTGGGAAGCTGAAGCAGGGAAGGCTGATGTCCAGGTATAACAAATAATGCAGGAGACACTAAATTACCAGGTACGAATAGTAAAGATCAGATTTAGGTTACCAGGTTTAGTCAGGAGGCACAAGGCACAGTTTAGCTATGAGACACGAGGCACTGGATGATCCATGAGAGAATCAGGGAACAGGAGGTTCAGGCAAGCCAGGGGTCAGATGCAGAACGATCCACAATATACCAGGGAGAAAACAGGAGCAAGTTCAAATGTAGTTAGCGTCTGGGTCACTAGAAACAGTGCAGGACAATGGAATAAAGCAGGAGTCAAAAGCCTGGATCCCAACAGGAGTTTCACAGAGATATCAGCAGCAGCAAAGACAAATAACTGGCACAAGTCTGTAGGAAAAGGCAGTCTAATAAAGGCGAGGCACAGGTGACCACGCTCCAGCTCAGATGATGAGGCTTAAACCCTTGCAGGCAAGGAGAAACTGTCCAGAGTCCTAACACTACAACCAATAAACAGACTGTTCAAGCCAAAAAGAGCGTTTAGGTTCAAAAGACCTTATTTAGAACATGTCTACTTTGTTAATATATATTTATATAAAATAAAATATAAAATTGTTCAATCCTATACGATCAGTCTGTTTTATGGTGCTTTACACCACACGATAAGATATATCTTATAATACATATTACAGAAAGCAGAGTTCTCAACTATTTGCGTACATGAATATTACTTTATGAATATTACTTTATATTTATATATTAAACACGTCTGTGTTTAATTAGCAAAACATAAATAAATTGAGACTCTTGATTCACATAATGAGTACTATATACTAGCCCTGCTGCAATACATACATAGATACTCAAATGTCATTAATTTAGGTGGAACAGTGATGTAGGAAGCAGTGGAACATTTTAAACTTTTCACATGTAGGTGTTAAACCACAAGTAGCTGAGGTTACTTTGTAGAAAGACAGTAATATGATTAAATATAGTGGATGGAGAAAAAAGTAAATGTGCTGTTTATATTCACTTGCAGTCTTTTGTAATAAAGAGTAGCCACAGCACCTAGACTCGTGTGTCTCAGATATGTATCTTTTTATTTGTGAAAGTAGTGATAATAGTGAGCCTCCGCAGAGCCCAAACATGAGGATAATGTATGTTCAATTGTCATGTCTAATTAACTGTTTACTAGTCAATCCTGGAGCAGCCAGCACTGTGTGAGTTTACTGGGCAGGCTTTCTAACGTCACAGTGTATAGTGAGTAAATACTGTATAAGGGGTATAAGGTAAGGAAAATCTGAACACTGCTATCTTTGAGCTGGTGAAAAATTCACCTTTTGCATAGTGGAAATGCCCCTTCGCACAGCAAGGAGCGTTCGTAAAGTCTGCATTTTGAAATGCAATTATTTAACCATTCTATCTGTCTACCTACCTCTGTACCCGGTGGTCTAGAGGGTCTCTGACTGCACACCACTAGCGTGCATGTGACTTTTCTGCCCCCCAGTTGCTGGCTATCTCATAGGAACAGCCGCTCTGTATAAGCTGAGTATGTGGCTGTGCTACTGTAACAATGGAGCTGCATGGATGTACAGCATATGGTGCCCAACTGTCTGCCCTGCTGAGCCCTGATAGATGTACTACATGGATGTGTAGTACAAAATCTACATAATGTTTATACCTATACAAGTACCTGTGTTCCATAATACTGCCTGTTGTTGATCTGCAGCAGTTACCTGTATCCTGTAAAGTATATATACTTCACTGTATCCTGTTACAACTAAACCAACGTTCCTGGTTGTTTACAAACGTGTGAATTCACCTACTTCTCACATTCTGCTGACACCTATTACAGACATCTGCCCATAGGTTCTGACAATACTATCTAATCACCATTGATGCTTTGCAATCACCAGATATACCATTAATGCTGTTCTAACCACTTCAAGCTGTACTCTATATTAAAAACAGGGAATGCTAGTTCCACATATTGTAATATATTTTAAGCCGACTAACTCACGCCAAATTCTACACTAACTAAAAACATGAATTCATTCAGAACTTTAACATCAAACAGAGCTAGAAGCGGTGCTCACTCAGGAAAGCAACCTATGCACCATGTGCTTTAACACTAACACAAATTTATAACACACACATTGAGAAAAGGATGTTAGCTATAGCAGTGGGATGTGAGATATTCCATCAATAGAGTTATGGTCACAGGACAGTGGTTGCAAATAACCACAAGCTACTGAACATATGCTTCAAAACAACCAAGGATGACCTAAATGCTACAGAAACAGACCAAGAGATGGCCTGTTACGAAAAAGAAACCTGAACAAGTTACAGAACTCAAGGTGGATATCCTGAGACAGGGAGATAAAACAGAGTTTGAGGTCAGAGAAGGATGTCACTGGCATGACTTCCATGTGAGTTAAAGGCTGTGATTGTGGATTCTCATACAGAGAGGCACCTGTGACGAAACGAGTTTGATAACACTTTAACCAGCATGTCCCTAGTTTCTCTCATAATGTGGATTATAGCAAGTACTTTTTATAGCCCTTGCTTTTGTTCTCCAGCTCAAGAGAGTACAACTGCAGTGTCTAATTACATGTGGATAAGGGGACATTGTAGCTCATTGTAAATATGTATATTGGTTATTGTACATTGTTGATGTGGCAGTGAGGTTGTTATTCATTGTTCTTAAAGTGAAGACAGGGAGGTTATGGGTAGGGATCAGGTTGCAAGATACTGGTGAGGGTGAAGGCTAGTTAGTATCCATTGTTCTCACAAGACTATGGTGGTCCAGATGTTTGGTCTACAATCTGGCAGGGGAGGTTCTGTGGAAGTACAGCTCATCTCCACTCCCCTCTCCAACCCCCCTAGTCCAGGACTCACCAATGTTTAACAACGAGAGGCCCAGGGAGGGGAAAGCACTATGGAAATTTGACCCTAAACATAAGGAGCCACTCCAAGGGAGGTGATATTTATTCTGAGATTTGATTAATGGAAGATGCAGTGTAGCTGGTTTTGAGTTTTCGTTCTCTACCAATGGACTACAGCTGCAGCTAAGAGACGAACTCCATGGGTCTTTAAGTCAGGACATCCAGGTGACTGTAGTTCCTTAAGCTGCCTGGCATTTATTTACTGTGTGTACATAACAATCTAGTGATTGTGTTTATTACAATAAATGTATTGCTTTACTTTCTAACTGCATTTGCCTGAGTGACTAATATGAACCTTAGAATGTACTGGGTAGGCTTCCCTGGCATAGGAAGGCACCCGTGGGCTGAAGTGGGTAGAATTGGTCCAGAAATCCCGGTATCTTCACAGCACCCAAGATACGTTAAGACAGCATTTATTTGTACCCTAAATGTAGAGTAAAAGACTCAGGGCTAGATTTACTAAGCTGCGGGTTTGAAAAAGTGGGGATGTTGCCTATAGCAACCAATCAGATTCTAGCTTTCATTTATTTAGTACCTTCTACAAAATGATAGCTAGAATCTGATTGGTTGCTATAGGCAACATCCCCACTTTCTCAAACCCGCAGCTTAGTAAATCTAGCCCTCAGAGCGAAAGAAAGAGAGAGGGTGAGAATTAAAGTATATTGGCACCTGCGGAACTTGTTGTCAGAGGTAGGGTGAAAGGAAACATTACAAACATAGTTACAAAACATTGTTTAGTCCTTATGTTTATCTAAACTGTAGACTGACATTGTGTGTGTGTGTGTGTGTGTGTATATATATATATATATATATATATATACACACACACTATATGGACAAAAGTATTCGGACGCTTGACCATTACAACAGGAGAGTTGTATCCCTCCTCCAACAAACTTCACAGTTGGCATAATGCTGTCAGGCAGGTAACGTTATTCCGGCATTCGCCAAACCCAGACTCAGCCTTCTGAATGCCAAACAGAAAAGCATGATTTGTCACTCCGTAGAGCACGTTTCCACTGCTCCACAGTCCGGTGTCGTGGTGCCTTACACCACTCCATCCGATGCTTCGCATTGGTCTTGGTGATGTGAGGCTTGCATGCAGCTGCTCGGACATGGAAACCCATTCTATTAATGCCAGTGGAAGTTCGGAACTCTTCAGCTATGGAGTCAGCAGAGCATTGGCGACTTTTACGCACCATGTGCCTTAGCAGTCATTGACCCTCTGTGATTTTACCAGGTCTTCCCTTTCATGGCTGAGTCGCTGTTGTTTTCCCAAATGCTTCCACTTTCTAATAATATCAATTACAGTTGACCATGGAATATCCAGCAGGGATGAAATTTCACAAACCATCTTATTGCAAAGGTGGCATCCTATCACAGTACCACGCTTGAAGTCACTGAGCTCTTCAGAACAACCCATTTTGCAAATGGAGACTGCATAGCTAGATGCTTGATTTTATACACCTCTAGCAACGGGTCTGATTGAAGCACCTCAATTCAATAATTAACAGATGTGGCCAAATACTTTTGTCCATATAGTGTATATATACACAAATGGTGCAAAAATTATAAAGATGTACGCATTTTTTTAGCAGTAGAAGAACATGTTTTTGGGATAAAGCAAACTTGTTATTGAAGAAAAAAAACACGAAGCATTAACATTAACTAGTAAAACTTTAAAGAAACAGGAGTTCTTATCAGTCTATTTTTTTCCTGCAGATGAACAGTTTGCAGCACAAGAGGATGTTTGCTGCAAACTGTGCTCTCAAGTGCTCTCAAGATGGCACTTTATTATTAGATGTGTCTGTCTCCATATGTTTTTATGTGCTTGCTGCAGTATCTGTCTTGTGCTTATCATCAGCTTTCCTATCTAAGTAATTCCTCAAAAGACTTTTGGGGGGTGGCATTTTATTTTTATTTTTAATACGACACTAGTGACAGACTAACTAATGAAGAAGAGTAGTGTTTTGCACTTTACTGCTGGCGGCTTCTGTTGTTGGTAGCAGCCAGTGGTACAATACAATACCTTAATGTCCTTCCTCTCCAAGTCCTGATTCGATCTCCACAGGCACAAACAAGTCCCACTGACAGACATGGGGCTAGATTTACTAAGCTGCGGGTTTGAAAAAGTGGGGATGTTGCCTATAGCAACCAATCAGATTCTAGCTGTCATTTTGTAGAAAGTACTAAATAAATGAAAGCTAGAATCTGATTGGTTGCTATAGGCAACATCCCCACTTTTTCAAACCCGCAGCTTAGTAAATCTAGCCCAGACTCTCTCTCCTCTCCTTTTCACTCTAAGGGATATATTTACTAAAATGTGGGTTTGAAAAAGTGGAGATCAGATTCTAGCTGTCATTTTGTAGAATGTACTAAATAAATGTTAATTAGAATCTGATTGGTTGCTATAGGCAACATCTTCACTTTTTCAAACCTGCAGATTATTAAATATACCCCTAAGCTTTACACAGTCTCTTCTCTTTCCTCCAGACCTCACTCTCTCAGCCTGAGCATCCTCTTTAATTTTTTTTCTCTCTCTTCATCCACACAGTTTCCACTCTCCAGTCCTCCTCCCTTCTCTCTTATTTGTCTCATGACACTCAATCTGCTCCTCACCGATGATGTCACTCCAGACTCATTGACACCGCTGGGTCTGTCTCATGCAGCAAACACAGTGAGAGACTGACACTGTCACTCACTGATGAATTACCAATAGCTGCCAGCCAATCTGCCCCCCCCCCTCCCTGTCCAATGTGCTGCTGGTGATTGGCTGACCAGACCATCTTTCACTCTCAGCCACCACCCAAGCAGCAGCGTGCATGCAGTTCAGTGTGTCTTTTGTCAGACTAGAGCCAGACTCTCTTTAGTTGTGATGAAGACAGAGAGAGCCAGTCAGTAGGCAGACCAAAGCACCTCAGTATAAATAAAAAGACAAATAAAAAACCCACCAATCGTAAGCATCGGAAAATATCGGAGGAGAAATCTAATGATGGTGAGGAAACATTGGATCCCCCCATTGCAGGGATAAACATTGAACATTGGAACCATCTAACCGATGGTTCTGATGAAACATCAAAAGATTCCCATCCCTAGTAGAGGGGTAGGATGGATTGATACCCAGTGAAAATTTGAAAAATTACAGCATAGTCACTTTCAGGGACCGAATCACCTGCCTGCAGCTCTTGCTTGTTACATTGAGGCCCTTTTTTAGTCTGAATGAGCTAATGCATCAGTGCATCACCTGCCTGCCGCTCTGGTTTGTTACATTGAGGCCCTCATTTAGTCTGAATGAGCTGATGCATAAGCGGTTTTCTTAAAATTCTAATTATATATACCCCATGTAATGGAAACAATGCTCTGAGCACTATCTGTCCCACAAATACCAATGCTCTGTGATTTGCAATTGGACCTTGGGGAAGCTGGTCACTCACGCACACCTCAGAACAAGACTTTGGTCCCCATAAAACAAATAGTTGAGATATAAGAAATGTTTTATTTGCTACTTATATATTTGTACCGAATTTAACCTCTCAATTCCTCTTTTAAACATCCTTTTCCAGCTATTTCTACTGTTATACTGTAATATATTTGAGTGTATTTTATACAGAGAAACCAGAAATAACCTCAGACTGGATTTACATTGGTCTGTTGCTTTTTGAAGATCTCCAGGTGTTACAGAATAACTCCTCTCAAAATTGGTTATTTTTTGTTTAATACCCCATGCCCAGGAACTACATAGCTCAAGAGAAACTCTCATGTTTATATTTAAAGTTCCGTTGGTGAGAATTGGAGCAAGAGGGTGTAGTAGAGATCTTCTCCATAACCACGGTGGCCGTAGACATTGGACCCAGACAGGTTTTCTGGTTGGGAGGGGGTGGTTTACTGCAGAAATAAAACTTTTGAGCTTTTTTTTTTTAATGCCAAGTCTTCCTTACACCCAATGGATATTGCATCCTCTTAAATAACTGCATAAATGCAAACTAATATATAAAAGTAAGAATCATTTTGTTGGTTTGTGCTGTGGTCTACATTCACTGCCCTAGTACAGACATATTTTCTTATTCCACCTTAAAAATAACTTTTTGCCATGGGTTGTATTGAGGTAGATGGAAACAAATCATTTGTCAAAAAAATCACCTAAATATGGAACACACATGGTTAATAATTTGCAGTAGATCAGGTTGCCGCAAATTGTTCTATGCGAGCAGGAAGTGTATATTTGTGTTCCACATCCGATCGTGTCACAGTAGCCACACGGTAGCCACATCATGAGTTACTGGTTAGGAGGCAGGAAGATGCTTGCTGAATAGTTGCACAGTTTCCGCTCTTAAGACTTTGCAAATTCAGGAGCTCATCTTTAAACTTTTAGAAAGGCAGACATTTAGAAAGGTATTGGTCAACACAAATAAAGTATTTATCTCATACTGGGTTAGTGGTATAAGTGAAAATGACTGTTGCTCATGACTGAACAAGCAAACAAAAAAATCTTTGCTAGAACATTGTGCCATTTCATAAACTTCATACCACAGATTCATTCTTCCACGCACAACCTCTCCTCTCTTACCAACTAATAAATAAAGACACCGACAACTTCAGCTTTGGCTAAATAGGTCACAGTTTATTAAAGTGAATAAACCTGGTGGGGGCGAGAGCACTTGCCTTCAGCTAACTAATAAAAGTTAAATCAAACAGTGTACGACCATCCGGCCTACCACTGGTACCGGGACCTGGTCCCTTACGATTGGCCGGTGCTAAATCTGGAGTAATAGTGACCACATCACTTCAGGGCTCACAAATGAATTGCCGTACAATGCAGGACACCGGGTCCCCATACCGGGTAACCACGAACCAATGTACTTCAAAGTATGTGGTGGCATTAGCCAATCAGCGATAGCACCGTACTCCCTAGCTGCCAACTGCAAGGGCTCTCCCGCCTAACCTTACTTACTCTGTGACTAACAAATATTGTACATAACCGAAAACAGGGCGGGTGGGAGGGAATTTCTGCGATGGAAGAGCCCCAGCATCCTTTGTGTGAGAATATATGAGCACACAACCTAAACACTCCCACAGGATTCTATTGGCTGGAGATCTCCAACAACTTAACCCTCAATGGGTAAGTGCTATGCTTTTGAACATGTGGATAAGTTTAAGGATGTTGAGCTTTATGTGCCTCACTTCACATTGTCTCCATATGAATATATTGGTACAGGTTTAAAAAATAATTTAACTATCTAAGGAAAAAAATAGTTTTTAAAAATCATTTTCCCACCTCTTTCCCCAAGAACCTGTTCCTCTTTGCTGGGGGAGTCCTGATGAAGTCCGCTCACCAGAAAGGAGGCCATATTGGCAGAGAGTAATGTCTGGCCCACCTTCTACTAACAAACAAAGGGTAGATCTGTCACTATACTCCACTGTAGCATGCTCTGCTTTTCAGGTAACTCTTTGTGTGTTGTATATGTTGTGTTATGTTCTTAAGCGTAGGCATTACAGCCAGATGGAGAGTGTGGTGGTGGTGGTCTTTCTTAGACTTTGCACTGGGACTCAGAGGCCCTTAGCTTGCTATGTCTTTATCTACATAAATAGTCCAATCTCTTTATTTCCATTTATATTTTGCACAAACTATAATTACTACCACCTTGACAATTTCATCGTCGGTTTAACTTATACCTCCTCTATTTTTTATTATAACTCCAAACAAGTGCTGAATATTGGTTTTGATATGTCACTGGCAGGATAAAAAGCCACAGACTCTATAGCTCGGTATATAGTACAAACTGTATTTATTGTAAATAAACTGTTGATGACAAAAGTTCTATTTAGAGTGTTTGGAAGAAAAACTTCATCAATGGTATAGCTAAAATATCAAGAGTCCTAGACCAAAATCTGACCTAGCCAAAGTCATCACCCTATCTACCACCTAGGTATAAGGAGGGTGCAACCCCCTATATAGTGCTGCTAGCAGGGATCTCAGATGGAAGGAAGTTGCAGGGAGTTACAAACTGTCCCATTATTACAAAAAATCATACACTGTCCCATTATCAATAATGCAGACTGATTATACATCTCTTCCTCTTGTAGTGAATGCTTAGGCAGAAAATTCTCAATAGTATTAGAAATTATCTAAAAATCATTGGTTTGTTTGTTTGCCTGTCCAGTTATGTATTCCGACACCCCTGCGCCGATAGGGATAAAACCAATGCGAGGTGGTCCAGTTGAATCCTAGCCAGGTTTTAGGGGGGTTAGGGTCGCGGATCGGACCTCCCGTTGGTGTACGCCGGGGAGAACTTTGACCCGGGGAGCCTGTTCTGAGCCTTCCACTGGATGGATTTGGATGAAAACTTCACAGACTGGTAACATTGGATCCCAGAAGACATACTAGGAGGTTGAGGTCGTGGTCGGACGTTCCGTTGGTGTATGCTGGGCAGAGCTTTGACCCGGGTAGCCTGTTCTAGGTCTTCCACTGGATGGATTTGGATAAAAACTTCACAGAGGGGTGGCAATTGGTCTGGGATGCCTAATTGAGTGGTTGGGGTCCCAGTCGGACCTCCTGTTAGTGTACACTGGGCAGAATTTTGGCACAGGGAGCCTGTACTGGGCTCTCCACTGGATGGATCTGGATGACATCTTAGCTGTTAATTATTTTTAAACTGTTGACAGTTGCATCCAACTCATTGATAACTTAATAATTTGAAGATTTAAGCCCAGGAATCTCTGAGTACTTCAGCTAGTATTTAATAACAGGGTGCAAATATCACTGTAATGTTTTAACATATAGTAGCAAATCATGCTGCTATGGGGATCACCCTGATCATCCCCCTCTGTATCTGCCACTGTCCACAGTAGGTAAACTCTTCATCAAGGGGAGAGAGCTTGGAGCACACGTGACAAGGGTAGACTCACAGAGAAGCAAATGTGACCAATGAGAGTAGAGAGACCATCTGTTACATTTGCCCTCTCCATTGTAAGACCCCTGGTGATATTTCCCTGTAAATCCCAACAGCAGGAGGAATACACAGTCATTTTTATAAAAGTTCTTTACTGAAAATACTTCAGATCGTATAATGTAGTATCAACAGCATATATACATGCAATAATTAAGTCCACAGAAATGCCAAGAGCAAATGAAGTTAGCATGGAGCCAGAGGGATGAAGTGCCAGAAGGAAAGTCATACAAACTGAGGATAATAAACAGAAAACAATACAGTGTGTTATATATTAAGTACACAAGTTCAAGAAAAATATTCCAGTAACCTGAAAATTGCTTGTGTCCAGGAAGCAGTTTATATATGACTGACTCTGAGGTAACAGGCTACAGGTTCCAGCAGAAGATCGTTAAGTCCTTCTCTGATGCAGGTTTGTACAGCTAACATGAAACCTTGTTGACTAAGCTTGTGGCTCAATGCACAAGGCCTCACTGCTGCAATTCAGAGTTTTGCAAGTTCAAAACCCACAAGTATCAAGTGGAAGCTTGAGAAGTATACTGCATTAGTAGGGGGGCTGACAGTACCCCCCTTCTTCCAGGGTTTCTACTAGGTATTAGGCTTGGTCATGAAAAGCAGCTAAAAGTCTTCCAAGTCCACAAAACCTGGGGATCAAGTCCTGTGGTGTCTGCCTGCATCTTTCTTGTCAAGAATGTGATTGTGACACTCATTCTCCCCTGGTCACATATGATTCCCAACTATTTTCACATATGAATGGGTAGGGCCTAAATAGTACTCTTGCACATAGACCCACTATATGCCTATAACTTCTGTGTGTAGAATAGATAAGAATAAATCAGACCAGATAAGAGGTCATCATTTTCTGGTGAATCTACTGAAAACATATAAGAAAATGTTTCATCCATGCACTGATATTAACAACATACAAAATGTGAAAAAACCTGTGTTTACATTTGCTCAGTTCCCCCACTGCTACGGACATGTATGAGAGCTCATAAGGTCACCACCACCACATTTAGAACCAGTGCAGTTCATAGGACAGAGAAGTGGTTAGTCCTAAATTTAATGTGACCTCCTAAACATGTTCAGACATAAACATTTTACTTAATGAAAGTGTTATTGCTGTTATCAGGACTAAAGCCCTGTAATGCAATGTGAAATTGGTGCTCTACAGTCCAACGTTCATTATTAAATTAGACTTTTAACACATAACTACATCTGCAGCTGAAATACTGTTCTCTATAGTCATTAAAATGTCCCTTCCACATACCTTCATAGAGGACAAAAAAAGAGTGTTTTGCTGTGGTGTACAAATCAAACAGACTAGATTATTTTAATGTTTATAATATTTTCTTTTCATATGGCTTACAATGATATAGTTTCTCTCTCTCTCTCTCTCTCTCTCTCTCTCTCTCTCTCTCTCTATATATATATATATATATATATATAAAATCAAGCAGAAAGGGGCGCTTACATAGTGCATTATCATACTTTAATAGTAAAAAGACAGCTTTGATATACACGTACCAGAAGAATTCTTGTAAAACAGCACATAAAATACACGAACATGAATTGTAGTCCGTAACCAGCAGGGATACAGCTAATGTAGCTCTTCAAGTCCTCTACGCGTTTCGTTGTCAACCAACTTCATCAGGAAGTTGATTTGGCTGGACTGATATCTTACTCATAACAATAGACATTTGGAATTTTCTCTTTGCGCACTGTGTAATTGTACTGCTATATATATATATATATATATATATATATATATATATTTATAGCCTAAAGTGAGATCAATATATCAGCCAATATATGAAAAATGTGTTGTGTGGTGTATTGCAACCCCACACTGGGAATGTCTCCTTATTGTATATATCAATAATTCACTACATATATGATATGTCCTCAAGATGCAAATTGATATTGATCAGTAATGTTAATTATTTGGATGGATTTGCAACTTGATACACTATAAGTCATAAATGGATTGGCTATAATGCTATCTCCCTTCACAGAGGATATCACTCTGATGAAATACTGGGTTATAATTGCTCTGTATGGCTTTTTCAATGTAATAAAAATATTTTTTTTGATGAAAGAGTTCTATATGTTTGATAATCAGAATCTTCACTAAACAGAACAATTAATTTAATTCTTAGAGCATATTTCTTATGAAGTAACTGTGTATCACGGTTTATATGAGATTGTAATAAAGTTTTATGTATGCATCCAATGCATTACACCTTGTCCTGGAAATGAAGACTGGTCAAATTTATGTTACAGCCGCTTGCTCTTTAAGGAGCAGATTATTTAGCTCTTAAATTGTGCTCTTAAGTCTCTTCTAGTTGTAAATCTTTATAACAACGAAAGAGCTATATATATTGGGTAATCCAGGACGTCAAATAACAGAGCAGTCAATTTGATTCTTAAACCGTGGTTCTTAGAAAAGAAATATGAATTGCAATTTCAATGAGGTTACAATGAAAAAACTATTAGATATATCATCATCATCATCACCATTTATTTATATAGCGCCACTAATTCCGCAGCGCTGTACAGAGAACTCACTCACATCAGTCCCTGCCCCATTGGAGCTTACAGTCTAAATTCCCTAACACACACACACACACACACACACACAAACACAGACTAGGGTCAATTTGTTAGCAGCCAATTAACCTACCAGTATGTTTTTGGAGTGTGGGAGGAAACCGGAGCACCCGGAGGAAACCCACGCAAACACAAGGAGAACATACAAACTCCACACAGATAAGGCCATGGTTGGGAATTGAACTCATGACCCCAGTGCTGTAAGGCAAAAGTGCTAACCACTTAGCCACCGTGCTGCAATAACGGAGTTATAGATAAACGCTCATGGACTAGGTTACATTCTAATGTTATGTTCAGATATTGTAACTCCATGAGAAATCTATGAATAGACATGCAAATTATAATATAGATACAGATAGTAATATAAGATACACTGATCATTATATATATAATATAGCGGAGTTGTAGGTAATCTAAACTGACCCTCGCGGTCTGAGTCGCACTCTGGTACTACACTATATGATTGTAACTCCAAAAGCATCTAGGTAAGGATGCATTGCATCGAGCAATTTACCCATGTATATTCTACTCTACTGATATGTGAGATCGAAGATCTTATATATATATATATATATATATGTGTTGCCTGCTACAGAGCCAGCTTCCTGATACCGTGTAGCTCTCCTGCTATGCAGACTGGAGCAGGACTGCCCGGGAGAGAAGTTAAAATGTTGAATAAAAAGTGTTTCCCCCCCCCACCCCCCTTTTCTCCAGTTTGCAAAAATAAAAAAATTCTTGCTGGGCACAGCTTTTCTAAATTACAATACAGTACCCCCTCTTGTGGTGGTTTAGGAAAGTGCTTAGTATCAAACATGATTCTTGTCATTTGCCAGATTTTGGAAGTTATGGGGACTCTAAACAATGTTACATCGTGTTATTGTTGGCAATTCAGGCTATATTTAGCTTATATCGATCAGTACACACAAAAGTGTAATTGCATGCTGCCAAGTGAAAGGTATTGTCATACAGGGCAACAAGGTGCCTGTGGCCAGCATGGTGACTCAGTGGTTAACATTTCTGCCTCACAGCACTGGGATCCAGGGCCGTCTTTTCCACTGGGCACCATGGGCAAGTGCCCAGGGGCCCCATAGGCAGAGCTCTTTCTTAATTAGAATAAATAATCCGGTAAAGAAAAACAACTTACCTTTTGTGGTCATGCGGTCAGGTCAGGTGGAGATCTGGCTTTTTCTCTATTCCCCTCCTCCGTGCTGCGCTCACACTGAATCATCATGCCCAACATTTTCATTGAGGAGTGCAGCACGGAGGAGCCACGACGCGAGATGCATCTGAAAAACAAGCAAAATTCAAAGAAGCAGAAAGCAGAAAATAAGAAAAAAGAAGAGAAGAAGGGGGTGCAATTGGTGAACAAGGCGATTGAAAGGTAAGTTTAGGGTGGCAGAGCAAGTACATTAAAGAAAAAAGTGATTATATATATATATAAATATATATATATATATGCAGGTCTCATTACAAGATGCGGAATGCTGTGTATATATGTATATATATATATATATATATATATATATATATACACACACACACAAGTTAACCCGTGCATGATACTCATGCATTCTAGTCAAATCAAGCTACTTAAGGTGTTAAAAAGGTTCTTGTCATGCATTTGGGCCTAGCCCAGGCCTCCTCAGGGGAAGAGCGTTGCTTCCCGACGCAAGCGCCCTTTTTTAACGTGGTTTTGTCCACATGTCACCACCTCATCATTTTTCTCCATCACCTCCTCCTTCATCTTCATCACCACATCCTTCATCAAGCTACTTAAGGTGTTAAAAACTCCCCACTGTCACCCCCGGCAACCACCAACCACTCCCAACTGTCACTTCTCCTTCAAGAAATATATAGGTCAGTGTATAACTCTGCCCAGCAGGTGGCGCTGCAGCTTGGTTTTTTTTCCACACACGCCACTAGGCATTTATATAGTAGATATATATATATATATAAATATATATACCGTATATACTCGAGTATAAGCCGACACGAATATAAGCCAAGGACCACAAAAAAATGTGAAAACTTATTGACTCGAGTATAAGCCGAGGGCGGGCTTTTTCAGCATAAAAAATGTGCTGAATACTCGGCTTATACACGAGTATATACGGTAAATAAAAACTTCATCCACGACTGTAACAGCCCGGACTACTCAGCCATGAATCTGGTCCACCTAGAGATGCCCGGCAATGCTAAGTATCACTGGTCACCTCCTAGTACCCCTGGCCGCTGAATACCAGGGCAATAAAATAAATCTTGTGACACCTTAGTAAATGTAAGAAATATCTATGTCCGTTTATATAAAAGAATAAATGATTGTGCCCCCTTATTTAAAAAAAGAAATATTTTTTGTCTGCATTTGTATATTAAATATTATTTTTCCCTGTGCATTTTGTTCCCCTACCTATCAGGTCATGAAAAGAAGAAGATTGTAGGTATTTATTAATAACTAGAGATGGGCGGGTCCGGTTCCCAGAGAACCGAATACATCCGAATATCGCCTATCCGAGTACCGAGCTGAGTAGCGCGGTACTCTTCCGCCCGCTCCGAATCCAAATCGAGGCCGAACGTCATTGTGACGTTGTCGGATCTCGTGGCTCGGTCATTTGACAGAGGGAGAGAGCAGGGTGTAGTCACAGGCTGATTAGAGCAGGGACAGAGAATACAATATTCTTATTTCAATTGCTGTAACAAAAATCGCTAGAGAAGAGAGGAGGATAGAGGTTTATTTTATTTTTATAATATTTGGCACTCCCCAGTGCTTTTGGGGTGTCCCCCATAATTGTGCATAAATATTTCTGGCTGTCAAAAGTCATATCTGTCAGCAGTATTTACCAACTAATTTTTAGCACTACAAGTGCTTTGCGCTCAGAATGGATTCAAAGCAGTCCACATATGATCAGAATGAGCAACCAGGTTCTGTCACCAGTCCTGATGTTAGTGTTCCCAGTACGTCATCTGGGCAAGGCGATGTCAAACTACAGAGTGTTTCGAAATCAGTCCAAAAAACAAAATCAATTTTTTTTTTTACTGTGTTGAAAAAGAAGTGTTACTGAGCAAAAGTTAAGTGCCGATAAAAAAAAAAATTGCCAACATGCCATTCTTCACACGCAGTGGCAAAGAGAGAATGAGGCCTTCACCTTTGGCAATTAGTGGCAGATCACAAAAAGTTACCGAGCCTACAGTTGGTGTACAACTACTGTTACGCGTCAAAACCGAGCTGCAAGATAACAGTAAGGCATTAGAGGATAATGTTTGCTCTGATTCACAAATGACACCAATCCCTATGGAGAGTCCATCCAACAGTGGGATGTCTAATGGTGAGCATTCTGCTGATGTGTGCCTTAATAGCCCGAGTGTAGCCGGTGATACACAATTTGAGGATGCCACTTTGGAATTAAAAGAGGATGAGGGGGAGATTTGTGTAGGCGACGAGGGCGCTAATGAGGATATTGATGAGGATGAGGTTGTTTGTGTAAGTCCTGCACCAGTGGCAGCAGTTCTGGCACGTGACAAGAAAAAGGCCATTGTCATGCCTGGGCATAAAACAAAAAAATCCACTTCTTATGTGTGGAATTATTTCTACCCAAATCCAGACAACAATTGTATAGTCATTTGTAGTGTATGCCAAGCCACAGTCAGTCGAGGGAGGGACCTTAACCATCTTGGAACCTCGTCTATGTTATGCCATTTAACGAGAGTTCATGGCAAAGTGTTGGGAAAAGCTGAAAGTTCTTCCCAAAAAAATTACAAGCACTCCATCATCAGCTAAAACCCTCCGCTCACCGACATCCCGACGGTTACAAAATACACACACCACACCATCCTCATCAATATCCTTAGTAGTGCTCGGAGTAAGCCCGGCATCCCACTTAAGGCTGGATGACTCCTGCACTATTATTGATTCTTCTGAAGGAACTGTTAGTCCCACTGCTGCTGCTGTTGCTGCTGCTGGGGGTCAATCGTCATTCCAGAGGCAGGTCAAGAAAATGAGCAGTCCTACATTTCAGCAATTAACTGTGAAACAATCATTTGCGAGGAGAAGCAAATATGACAGCAGTCACCCAGTCGCCAAGGGAATCACAGACGCCATGGCTGCAATGTTAGTGTTAGATCTGCGTCCAATCTCCACAATAAACGCAGCTGGTTTTTCACAGTTAATTGAGGTTTTGTGTCCGCGTTACAGAATTCCTTCGCGACACCATTTCTCCCGTAAAGCAATTCCACAACTATACCAAAAAGTGTGTAAAAATGTAGAGATTGCGCTGAAAAATGCCATTCTGCCCACTGTCCACTTAACCACAGATATGTGGACAAGTGGAAGTGGCCAAACCAAAGACTATATGACTGTGACAGCCCACTGGGTTGGTCATTCACCTTCACCAGCAGGAACAGCAGCAGCATGTACACCACTACGTAACATTTGTCACAGACAGGCCACTCTTTGTTTCACCGGCTTCACTAACAGGCATACAGCTGACAATTTGTTATGCAAACTGAGAGATGTGATTGATGCATTGCTTATACCACTTGGACTCTCCCCAGGGTATGTCATTTCCGATAACGCCAACAATATAGTGTGAGCATTACAGCTGGGTGATTTCCAACACATTCCCTGTTTTGCTTACACCATCAACTTGGTGCAGAGCTTCCTACGAAATAACCGTGAGGTGCAGGAGATGCTTTTGGTGGCCCGTAAAATTTCAGGCCATTTCAGGCATTCAGCCACAGCATGTAGTAGATTACAGCAGCTCCAAGAGCAGTTTAACTTGCCCTGCCACCAACTTAAGCAAGAGGTGGTAACTAGGTGGAATTCCACCCTGTACATGCTTCAGAGGATGGAGGAACAGCGCAAAGCCATCCAAGCATATTGCACAAGCCATGACATTGGGAAAGGAGGGGGGATGTATTTCACTCTTGCACAGTGGGGAATCCTTTCAGTGCTGTGCAAGATGCTGAAACCATTTGAAGTTGTGATGTGTGAGGTGAGTGCAGACTCTGCTAGTTTGAGCCAAGTCCTTCCTTTAATTAGACTATTGGAAAAGCAGCTTGGGAAAATGAAGGAGGAGCTGAAAGCAAGCAATTCAGCAAAGTATGTTGGCCTTGTTGATCAAGTACTTAATTCGCTTCACAATGATCCTCGAGTTATTAAGATCTTGAACTCGGATCAGTACGTTTTGGCCACTGTGCTTGATCCAAGGTTTAAAAACCTACATTGAGTCTTTACTTTTAAATGAGTGAGATGTGAACTTTTGCAAGGAGCTATTGTTCAGCAAGTTGGCCGCTGAACTGGGCCTCGGCTTGACGACGTGTCCTCCTTCACGTGTCCTCCTTCACTTTCTCAAGCTGCTGCTGCTTGTAAAAAATTAAATTTCCCAAAAAGAAGCAGGGAAGACGCAGGGGGCAGACCAGAAAAATTTAACATCTGGGCTGGTTTGAAGGATTTTTCAAAAAAATGTGTCACTTTACCCATAACTCCATCCAATACAAGTATAAACATGCAAAGGATGGTGGAGGATTACTTTCAAGAGGTAGTTAATATGGAAATGTCAGACAGTCCCTTTCCTTACTGGGAAGAAAAGCAGGCCATTTGGAAACCCATGTACAAACTTGCTTTGCAATACTTAAGCTGCCCCCCCCTCTAGTGTGTACTCTGAACTAGTGTTCAGCACAGCAGGGAACTTAGTCAATGATCGCCGTAGAAGGTTACTTCCCAAAAATGTGGAGAAAATTATGTTTATAAAAATGAATTACATCTTCCACGAGGAAGGCCTTCACCATCCAAGACATCCAAGCACTGACTGTTCTCTAATGGCGGATTCAAGCAGCGATAAATTTATAGTCTGTGATGGTGACGTACACACTGATGAGGGTGAGGATGAAGCTGAAGATGATGATGATAACATCTTTTTAAAACTTTCTATGTAAGTGTAGGGTGCAATCTATCCCCAAAGAGGAAAGGGACATGTGGCATTTCCATATCACTGTTACGGTGCTGTTAGTTACAGGTCTGATAGTCAGAGCAGGCCTGTACACGACCAGATGCTGAGTCTACTAGGTTCAGAATAAGGAGGCAAGACACAATGTAGTTGTCCCTCACCGGACTGTGAGTGCCATTTCTCCTGTGTTCAGGAACCGTGGCCGTCCGCCATCCTGAGGGTCTGCGCATGTGCAGCCCTTATTAAACCTTCAGTAATGTTGCTTTTAATTGATTGGATGATCAGGCAACCCTCCCTATTTAAACCACCTGTGATCATTACCTGGTTGCCTGATCTTGGAGTCTCATTCCCCATGAGCCTCTGAAGGTGTTCCTGTGTTCCTCGTGTATTCAGCTCCTGCTGATTCCTGTTTACTGCTATTGTGGTTTCCAGACCACTTCAACTCTCCTGTGTTCCTCGTGCCTGCACTCAGTTGATTCCTATCTGCTATTACTAACGGACTCCTGTTCGTTTCAACTCTCCTGTGTTCATCGTGCCTGCACTAAGCTGATTCCTATCCGCTGCCTCCATTACTACTACAGAGTTCATGATCTTCTCAACTCTCCTGGGTTTATCGTGTCAGCTCTCCGCTGCCTCCGTTACTACTACAGAGCTCCTGTTCGTTTCAACTCTCCTGTGTTCATCGTGCCTGCACTCAGCTGATTCCTATCCGCTGCCTCCGTTACTACTACAGAGTTCCTGATTGTCTCAACGTTCCTGGGTTTATCGTGTCAGCTCTCCGCTGCCTCCGTTACTACTACAGGGTTCCAGACCGCCTCTACTCTCCCGTGTTCAGCGTGCCTTCTCTCCGCTGCCTCCACCTCAACTACTGGATACCAGACAGCCTCAACTCTCCCGTGTTCTTCATGTTTCCAGTTCCACTTACTACTGCTTCCTGAGTATTGCTTCGTTGATTCTGGATTACCTGCCGTGCGCTGCACCAACCTGATTACCGCTTCCACCCTCCAGTGGTCTCTCCTCCTGCCGGCCTTCAGCCGTTCAGGTATCCCTGCACGTCTCTCTGACAGCCTGCTCTCCTGAACCGCGGTATGCATACTTTCCATTGACTTTGCTTTTGTATTGCATATCCATCTGGACTGAGTTGTGTTCTCCTCCGGAGCCTCCTATCCACTGAAGCTATTGTTACCATTGACTTGTTTCCTATTGCCGGGATAGCTAATGTGACTTTGTATACTTCAAGCAGTGCTTGTCAGTTATCGTTGTATTGTGGATATCATCATGGGATCAAGTTCTGTGTGCCCCGTGTATACTCTGCTTTACATTCATCTCCTCGTGCCCCTCCTCACATATATATAGCAGTGGTACAACTTGCTGACGCAGACCACTGACTCCTGTTCCCTGTGACACCAGTTTCAAGTATCCTCTCACATAAGCAGTGGTACAACTTGCTATACGCAGACCACTGACTTCCCCGTTACCTACTTCACCTGGATTCCATTCCTTCACTATAGACAGCGGTACAACTTGCTATACGCAGACCGCTGACTCTCACTACCTCCTCGCTACTCCTGGACATTCCTCCTCACTATAGCAGTGGTACAACTTGCTATACGCAGACCAATGACTTTCCTCACGTTTCCTTGTCCATCTGGTTCCTCGTGTACATTCATCTACTCATTACCAGTTGCTGCTAGTCATAGACTTTCCTCGAGCATTCTCTCACCATCTGCTGTTTCTCCTGTTCCGTTGTCACCCTGCTACCAGAGAACCATAGTACCAACTATATTACTCTGGTAAGTCCATCATCTGGTGATATCCTGGGCAAAGACTCCTAGTGCCCGTGACAGTAAGATCAGGCCATGACAGACCCAGGTGTGGAACCTACAGCTAAAGAGATGCTGCAGCATCTGGTTACCCGTATTGAACAACAGGATGTTCGCCAGCGACATTTGCTGCGGTGTTACCAGGCGTTAGCCTCCCAAAGAACGTCTGTGCAAAATATCACAGCTACTGTTGATGCTCCTGTGCCTTCCTCCGTTTCCCCAGTGCCATCCCAGGTGTCTACTGCTTCCACGCTTCACCTGCCTACTCCGTCAAAATATGATGGAGACCCCAAACCATGCAGGGGTTTTCTAAATCAATGCTCAGTTCATTTTGAGCTTCAACCTCACAATTTCTCTACTCATCGTTCCAGAGTGGCCTATCTCATTTCCTTGTTTTCCGGACAAGCTCTCGCATGGGCTTCCCCTCTGTGGGAAGTTAATGATCCATTATTGCAAGATAGTGTCAAATTTATTTCCACGTTTCGAAGTGTATTTGATGAACCTGGTCGTGTTATTTCCGCTGCATCCAGCATCCTCCGTCTACGTCAGGGTTCTCGTACTGTAGACCAGTACGTCATTCAATTTCGGATATTAGCCTCTGAACTTCAGTGGAACACTGAAGCGTTAATTGCCGCCTTCTGGCAGGGGCTTTCTGATAAAATTAAGGATGCACTGACTACTCAAGAATTACCTACTTCTCTAGAAGATTTGATTTCTCTTTGCCACCGTGTAGACATGAGATTTCGTGAAAGAGAGTCTGAAAAAACAACTTCATTTAAAGCACCTCTTCGCTCAAGTCCTCAAGTTCGCCCAGTTTCATCTCCGGTGATACCCATGGAGATAGGTCGCTCCAAATTAACTTCAGAGGAGAGGGACCGAAGAGTAAAAAAATAGACTTTGTATCTATTGTGCTGATTCTACTCATATGCTCAATTCATGCCTTAAAAAAATCGGGAAATGCCAGGCCCTAACCAGTTCTGGAGAGGTGAAGTTAGGGTCCCTGGAGTCCTCTCCATGTTCTACGAAATTAAAAGTTTGTGCTTTTGATGTTACAGTTTCCTTTGCTACCAAATCCTTTAAGTCCCAAGCACTTATTGACTCTGGAGCTGCAGGAAATTTTATTTCTAAATCCCTCGTGAATCAATGGTCCCTACCAGTGATTACTTTGAAAATACCTATTACTGTGACTGCCATCGATGGATCACGCATAATTAATGGTCTCATCACCCAGAGTACGTCTCCAGTAACCCTTCAAATTGGTGTATTACACCAGGAAGAAATTTCATTTTTAATTCTTCCTGTTACAACCAGTCCTATTGTATTAGGCCTTCCATGGCTTCAACGTCACTCTCCTCAGATTGACTGGCACACTCCTCAAGTTATGTCTTGGGGGCCTGAATGTCATCATCATTGCCTCTCTCAAGTCGTTCCTCTCAAAATACAGCAATCCTCCATTTCACCTAGTTCACCGGGACTTCCTCCTCAGTATGCTTCTTTTGCCGATGTATTTGATAAAACTCAGTCTGAACGTCTTCCTCCTCATCGTTCATGGGACTGTCCGATTGATCTTCAACCTGGCAAGACTCCTCCCAGGGGACGTGTGTATCCACTTTCGTTACCTGAAACTCAAGCTACATCTGAATACATCCAAGAGAATCTCCAGCGAGGATTTATTCAACCTTCTACCTCTCCCGCTGGAGCAGGGTTTTTCTTCGTAAAAAAGAAGGATGGGTCATTACGCCCCTGCATAGATTTCCGTGGACTTAATGCCATTACTATCAAAAATCGGTATCCCATTTCATTAATTACTGAGTTATTTGATCGTATCAAGGGAGCCCGGATCTTTACCAAGTTGGATCTTCGTGGTGCCTACAATTTAATTCGAATCAGGTCCAGTGACGAATGGAAGACAGCTTTCAACACCAGAGACGGGCATTATGAATATTTAGTAATCCCCCTTCGGGTTATATAATGCCCCCGCTGTTTTCCAGGGTTTCATTAATGAGATCTTCCGGGACTTGTTATATGTTTGTGTCGTCGTCTATCTGGACGACATATTGATCTTTTCGCAGGACCTGCCTTTTCATCATCAACATGTGGCAGAGGTCCTTTCCAGACTCCGGAAAAATTCATTATTCTGCAAGTTAGAAAAATGTTCATTCGAGTTGCCCCAGATTCCATTTCTGGGATATATTGTTTCCGGAGTTGGTCTTCAGATGGATCCAGAAAAGGTGAATGCTGTGTTACATTGGCCTCAGCCAACTACTCTTCGTGCAATTCAGCGTTTTTTAGGTTTTGCCAATTACTATAGACGCTTCATTCAAGATTTTTCCTCGATTGCATCTCCTATTGTGGCCCTAACTCGTAAAGGGGCCAATACTAAACAATGGTCCTCTGAGGCTCTTCAAGCCTTCCAGTTTCTCAAAGAGTCCTTCTCCTCTGCTCCTGTTCTTCGACAACCTGATGTGACGCTTCCCTTCTTCCTAGAGGTAGATGCCTCTAATGTTGGTTTAGGAGCCATTCTCTCCCAAAGATCGGAGCAACAAAAATTCCATCCTTGTGCCTTTTACTCTCGGGGTCTTCTGCCTGCGGAGAAGAATTATACCATCGGGGACAAGGAGTTGCTGGCTATAAAAGTAGCATTAGAAGAATGGAGATATTTGTTGGAGGGAGCTCGTCATCCTGTGACAATTTTTACTGACCATAAAAATTTGTCATATTTACAGTCTGCTCAATGTTTGAATCCTCGTCAAGCAAGATGGTCTCTTTTCTTTTCTCGTTTTGAACTAATCATAACCTTCAAACCAGCTGCGAAAAATAAAAAAGCAGACGCCCTATCTCGAGCTTTTGTGACGTCCTCAGACGTTGAAGATGGTCCCAACCACTCTATATTAGACCCCAAATGTATTTCTCTGGCTGCTTCTTCCACTAAGGTGCTACCATTTGGGAGAACCCTCGTGCCTCCTGCTCTTAGGAAGAAAATCCTTTTGTGGTTTCACTCTCCTCGTTTTTCTGGACACTCTGGTGAACGCAAGACCTTTGAAATTCTTTCTCGAAGTTACTGGTGGCCTTCTATGAGGAAAGATGTCAAAGATTTTGTGGCTGCGTGTGATTTGTGTTCCCAGTTTAAGACTCCCCGCAGAACTCCAGCGGGTTTGCTTCAACCACTACCCATTCCTTCCAAGCCGTGGACCCATATTAGTATGGACTTTGTTACTGATCTTCCTCCTAGTAAAAAGTGCAATACTATTTGGGTAGTGGTGGACAGATTTTCGAAGATGGCACATTTCGTTCCTTTGACAGGTTTACTTTCTTCATCTACTCTGGCTGATTATTTCATCAAAGAAATCTTCCGTATTCATGGATGTCCTTCCGAGATTGTTTCAGATAGAGGAGTACAATTCGTTTCCAGATTCTGGCGGGCCCTCTGTAAGACCTTGGGTATCCGATTATCATTCTCATCCTCCTACCATCCTCAATCTAACAGACAAACCGAAAGGGTCAATCAAGATCTTGAGACTTTTATAAGGATGTTCTCTTCAGCCAACCAAGACAACTGGGTAGATTTGCTTCCATGGGCTGAATTCGCTCATAACAACATGTATCATGAATCATCTTCTAAAACTCCATTCTTTGTGGTTTACGGTCACCATCCGTCTTTTCCGGAATTTCCTGCCCTCCCTTCCACCCAAGTTCCTGCTGTAGAGACTGTTTGTCAGACCTTCAAAAATATTTGGTCTCAGGTCAGAACCTGTTTAAAGAAGACATCTGCCAGATATAAGTCTTTTGCAGATAAAAAGAGACGGGCTATTCCACCACTTAAAATCGGAGATCGTGTTTGGTTATCAACCAAAAATATTCGTTTGTAGGTCCCATCTATGAAGTCCGCTCCTCGTTTTATTGGTCCGTATAGGATCATTCAAGTGATAAATCCAGTTTGTTTCAAACTTCTACTACCTAAGAACCTTCGTATTTCCAATGCCTTCCATGTGTCTTTGCTCAAACCTCTTATCATCAACCGTTTCTCGGTCCCTCCTTCAGCACCTCGGCCAGTTCAAGTTCATCAAGAGGAGGACTTTGAGATTACTCACATATTGGATGCAAAAATTTTGCGAGGAGTTCTTCGTTTCCTCGTTCATTGGAAGGGCTTTGGTCCTGAAGAGCGGTCATGGATTAAAGCAGAAGATCTCAAAGCTCCAGCTCTTCTTAAGAAGTTTTATTCCAAGTTTCCGGACAAACCCGGTTCCAGGTGTTCTGTGCCCACCTTTAAAAGGGGGGGTACTGTCACTCACCGGACTGTGAGTGTCATTTCTCCTGTGTTCAGGAACCGTGGCCGTCCGCCATCCTGAGGGTCTGCGCATGTGCAGCCCTTATTAAACCTTCAGTACCTGTTGCTTTTAATTGATTGGATGATCAGGCAACCCTCCCTATTTAAACCACCTGTGATCATTACCTGGTTGTCTGATCTTGGAGTCTCATTCCCCATGAGCCTCTGAAGGTGTTCCTGTGTTCCTCGTGTATTCAGCTCCTGCTGATTCCTGTTTACTGCTATTGGGGTTTCCAGACCACTTCAACTCTCCTGTGTTCCTCGTGCCTGCACTCAGCTGATTCCTATCTGCTATTACTAACGGACTCCTGTTCGTTTCAACTCTCCTGTGTTCATCGTGCCTGCACTCAGCTGATTCCTATCCGCTGCCTCCGTTACTACTACAGAGTTCCTGATTGTCTGAACGCTCCTGGGTTTATCGTGTCAGCTCTCCGCTGCCTCCGTTACTACTACAGGGTTTCAGACCGCCTCTACTCTCCCGTGTTCAGCGTGCCTTCTCTCCGCTGCCTCCACCTTAACTACTGGATACCAGACAGCCTCAACTCTCCGTGTTCTTCATGTTTCCAGTTCCACTTACTACTGCTTCCTGAGTATTGCTTCGTTGATTTTGGATTACCTGCCGTGCGCTGCACCAACCTGATTACCGCTTCCACCCTCCAGTGGTCTCTCCTCCTGCCGGCCTTCAGCCGTTCAGGTATCCCTGCATGTCTCTCTGACAGCCTGCTCTCCTGAACCGCGGTATGCATACTTTCCATTGACTTTGCTTTTGTATTGCATATCCATCTGGACTGAGTTGTGTTCTCTTCCGGAGCCTCCTATCCACTGAAGCTATTGTTACCATTGACTTGTTTCCTATTGCCGGGATAGCTATTGTGACTTTGTATACTTCAAGCAGTGCTTGTCAGTTATCGTTGTATTGTGGATATCATCGTGGGATCAAGTTCTGTGTGCCCCGTGTATACTCTGCTTTACATTCATCTCCTCGTTCCCCTCCTCACATATATATAGCAGTGGTACAACTTGCTGACGCAGACCACTGACTCCTGTTCCCTGTGACACCAGTTTCAAGTATCCTCTCATATAAGCAGTGGTACAACTTGCTATACGCAGACCACTGACTTCCCCGTTACCTACTTCACCTGGATTCCATTCCTTCACTATAGACAGCGGTACAACTTGCTATACGCAGACCGCTGACTCTCACTACCTCCTCGCTACTCCTGGACATTCCTCCTCACTATAGCAGTGGTACAACTTGCTATACGCAGACCACTGACTTTCCTCACGTTTCCTTGTCCATCTGGTTCCTCGTGTACAGTAATCTACTCATTACCAGTTGCTGCTAGTCATAGACTTTCCTCGAGCATTCTCTCACCATCTGCTGTTTCTCCTGTTCCGTTGTCACCCTGCTAGCAGAGAACCATAGTACCAACTATATTACTCTGGTAAGTCCATCATCTGGTAATATTCTGGGCAAAGACTCCTAGTGCCCGTGACAGTAGTTCTTCAATACTTCAATGAAAAACATATATATATATATATATATATAAATATGCAGATGATGATATGCAGATGTCAATTAGCCACGGCGGAGCGTGACAAGGTGGTAAACACAATAGCAGTCTATTCACAGCACAGATGATAATATGCAGGTGTCCAATAGCCACGGCGGAGCGTGACAAGGTGATAACCACAATAGCAGTCTATTCACAGCACAGATGATAATATGCAGGTGTCCAATAGCCACGGCGGAGTGTGACAAGGATAAACACAATAACAGTCCTGTTATATGCACATGAACAGACTTGCAGCAGGCTGTAAATCAGTAGAGGCACAATAGAGAGAAAACAAAGTCTTGGTAATATGCACAAGATGATACTTGCAGCAGGTAAATCCCAGTAGAAGTGCTCCAGCACTAGGTAGAGAACTGAAACTCATACACAGGAAGACACAGGATACACAGGAGTCCAAGGAATCAGGCTTTTTGCAGGTTTTCTTGAATATATGTAGACATTGCCTGGGTCTCAGGAAGAGAAAGGGGATATACACGACCACGAGGAATAGTTTTGTCAGGAAAAAGCTTGATTCCACAATCCCAAATGCGATGAGGGGGAAGCTTGGTTGCCTCCTTTTCACAGAAGACGTCTGCATACTGTTGGTATTGATGAGGTAAAGATGGTAATGACAATGCAGTGGTTAGATGAAGAGGTACTACTTTCTTCAGACAGTGAGACTGACACCGTGATCCCCAGGACAAAATTTGAGCAGTATGCCAGTCCAGAGTTGGGCAGTGGAGACGTAACCATGGCAGACCTAACACAAGGGAATTGATGGTCTTGGGAAGAACTAGGAAGGATATTTTTTCCTGGTGCAGGATTCCAATTTGAAGGGTAAGGGGAACCGTCCGGAACTGAATGAAGCCTCCTGGAATATTACTGCCATTGATGGCTGTGAGGCGTACAGGACGTTCTAGTGGTGTAGTAAAAATATGATATTTTTCAACCACAGTGGCGGCAATAAAATTACAGGCTGCACCAGAATCCAGAAAAGCATCCAGCGGAATAGAGAGATTCCCAAAAAACAGAAAAACAGACAACAAGAGGTTCTCTTTGTGATGAGAACTGTTGAGGGAAAAATCAAACAGACCTAACGGGGTTCCCATTTGCTCTGTTTGGTCTGAGCGTTTTCCTGGACGCGTAGGACAACTACTGATGTGATGGGACTTCCCTCCACAATAGAGGCACAGATTATTTTTAAATCTTCTCTCTCTCTCACTTGGAGAGAGGCAGGACCTACCCACTTGCATGGGTTCTTTTGGGGGCTTAGCGGCCCCTAAGTTATGGAAAACAGGGCGATGATTAGGACACCGAATCTGTTCCTTTTCTTGAACCCTCTCCTTGAATCGAAGATCTACTTTGACACACAATGAGATCAGATCATCCAAGGAAGATGGGAGGTCACGGGAAGCCAACATGTCTTTTATTTGATCAGATAGGCCTTGCCAGAACGTGGCCACGAGCGCTTTGTCATTCCAGTGCATCTCGGAGGCCATTGTCCTAAATAAAATAGCATATTGTCCCACAGAATGAGAGCCTTGTCGTAAACGAAGAATTCCTGTAGCTGCACTGGAAAGCCAACCAGGTTCATCAAAAATGTTTTTGAAGGTTGTCCGAAATTCTGTATCATTTTGCAGCAAGGGGTCATTCTTCTCCCATAGGGGTGAGGCCCAGGCCAGGGCTTGACCAGAAAGAAGGGACAAAATGTAGGCAATTTTTGCCCTATCCGTAGGAAAGTTTCTGGGCAATAAATCGAAGTGAATTGCGCACTGATTCATGAATCCTCTACATGACTTGGGGTTCCCATCGTACATAGGAGGATTAGGAATTTGTGGGTACATGGTAGTTGTGTTAGCAGAAGACTCAGCAGATGTCTTAGATTTATGGGAGGATGCCAGAGTGTCCTGAAAAGAATCCAGACGAGAGGATACATCCTGTAAGAACTGCATGAGACGATCTTGATTGGTCTCTTGTTTTTCCACTCTCCCTATTAGGTGTTGAAATAGGTCCTTGGTAGTGGGATCGTCCATGGTGTTCCTTTCCTTTCTTGGGTCAGTGCAAACTGTTACGGTGCTGGTAGTTACAGGTCTGATAGTCAGAGCAGGCCTGTACACGACCAGATGCCGAGTCTACTAGGTTCAGAATAAGGAGGCAAGACACGATGTAGTTCTTCAATACTTCAATGAAAAAAAAAAAAAATATATATATATATATATATATAAATATGCAGATGATGATATGCAGATGTCAATTAGCCACGGCGGAGCGTGACAAGGTGGTAAACACAATAGCAGTCTATTCACAGCACAGATGATAATATGCAGGTGTCCAATAGCCACGGCGGAGCGTGACAAGGTGATAACCACAATAGCAGTCTATTCACAGCACAGATTATAATATGCAGGTGTCCAATAGCCACGGCGGAGCGTGACAAGGATAAACACAATAACAGTCTTGTTATATGCACATGAACAGACTTGCAGCAGGCTGTAAATCAGTAGAGGCACAATAGAGAGAAAACAAAGTCTTGGTAATAAGCACAAGATGATACTTGCAGCAGGGAAATCCCAGTAGAAGTGCTCCAACACTAGGTAGAGAACTGAAACTCATACACAGGAAGACACAGGATACACAGGAGTCCAAGGAATCAGGCTAGCAACAAGTTGCACTGACAGTGAGCAGATGTCAGTGCTGAGTTTAAGTAGAGCAGGTAAAGTGACCACGCCCTGAGTGTGAGTCATGTGATGCACAGAAAAACGGAGCAGACAGGGAAAGTAACAAAACCTGGTCAGGATTGTTACAATCACGTACGTCTTGAAAGGCTGCTGTTTGGGCAATTTATCCTTAAGGGTAGGGTGTCATAGACAGAGTAACCCCAAACTGGCTTTGTCCATTGCTCTTAATATTGTACAGTCTATAACGGCTGAATTTTTTGGTATTTTCGACAAGTGGAGGGGGGCCTAGAGAGCCAGAAACCAAACTGGCTTTGTCTATTTCAATTAATATTGTACAGTCTATAACGGCTGAATTTTTTTGTATTTTCGACAAGTGGAGGGGGGTCTATAGAGCCAGAAACCAAACTGGCTTTGTCCATTTCAATTAATATTGTACAGTCTATAACGGCTGAATTTTTTTGTATTTTCGACAAGTGGAGGGGGGCCTAGAGAGCCAGAAACCAAACTGGCTTTGTCCATTTCAATTAATATTGTACAGTCTATAACGGCTGAATTTTTCGGTTTTTTAAACAAGTGGAGGGGGGCCTATAGAGACAGAAAGCAAACTGCCTTTTTCCATTTCTTTTCATATTTTACTATAAGTGTAGGGTGTAATATACTGTACATCCAAAGACGATGGCTGCATTGCCAATATGCATAGATGGAGAGCAAGACAATCTGTTTTGTGTGTAGAATAAATGAAGGCCTACCTACCAGGAATTAAACTGTTTTTTGGATGATTTATTACCTCTACAATTAGATTACTTATCTATGAAACAGTTGGAGCACTAAATTGGGTTATTTTAGGCCCAAAAACATTGATTTTCCAACAAAATAGCAAAACAAAACCAAACAAAACCAAAACCAAAACCAAAACCAAAACACGCAATGGCAGTTTTGCAAAACCAAAACCAAAACACGACGGTAATCCAGATCCAAAACCGAATCCAAAACCAAAACACGGGGGTCAGTGACCATCTCTATTAATAACCCTGCACTATAGAAAAAAAATAGGGGGAAATAGTATTCAGAACACTAACGTGGACAGAAAAATATGTTTCTTAGTTCTACGAAGTGAAACTACTGTCTATAAATAAGTGACAGTAAAGTGGGAAGATAAACCTAAAGATCTAGCTCATTAAATGGCCTGGCCTAGCAGGACCCCAGCACGTATACATTTTCCCAGGATTGTTTGCTGTATGAGAACGGATTATGACTCTTTTGCAAGACCTATCTACGTACAACCCAGGAATATAATCATGTCTTATAACAGTCTACCTGAGATCTTCATTCAGTAGAGGGGGAACAAGAGCTCTCTATATCAGAGTGGGGCAATAGAGATATATTTTTGTTATTTATTGTTTATATAAAGCATTTATATTGCCTTGCTGCTAGTACCTCGCAAACTACAGGTTTACCCAAGCGCTTTTCCTTCTATTTTGCTTGCATATATATTGCCTGTATTGGTATTTTTTGTTTATTATTCTGTATAGTCTCTCCCTGTATATTCTACTGTTTGTTCTGTGTACGGCGCTGCGGAAATCTTGTGGCGCCTCACAAATAAACGATAATAATAATAATAATAATAATAATAATAATAATAATAAAAATATTGCCTAATGCTGTCTTAGCCAGCTAATTAAAGGTTATTTGTCACATATCATCCTCATTGCTTGACAGGTGAATGGACATAACAGAGTGAACGAGGCAGTTACTGTCTTCCGCGTTTGGCATTTCATGCGCAGGGACGATTTTCCCATAATTCCCTCCCTGTACTCCAGGTCCACCAGCCATTTAGTCAGGGTAGATAGAGGGGAGGGGGAAGTTGTTTCTGAGTTAGGACCATGACCTGTTCATTACGTGGTAGGGAATATTAACCCTTTGGTATCTGCGTCCGCACAGGAGAGGAAAATCCCAGTTAAGTATGATATAAATTTTCTTAATCCTGTGCTAAGTGGGAATAAAATGTAATATGTGTTCTGTGAATATCTCCATACTGCTTTCTGCAAGGGAAATGTATGAATATTTTCTATTATAAAATACCCAAGAGGTAAGTGGTAGGTAGTGGTGCAGGAGGTACTGCACCGGGGACCTGCACACCAGGTATTATACAAACTGCAGACTGAACGTACAAAGAAAATAACACAGGGGAGTTAGATTGTCAGCTTTCATGTTACATTTATAATCTTATGTATGTGTTCCGTTGTCTTAAGTAAATATTTAGGAAATTTTACCAGGAAATTTGAGGTTTTGACCAGGGGCCCAGATGACGCTAGCCCCCACCAGTATCTTGTCTAGGGCCCCATGGAGTCTTAATCCAGCTCTGGTCAGAGCATGAAACTAGCGGCGGTTCTTCATTCTAGAACCAGAGACAGTTTTACGATAGGAGGCGCCCAGAACAAATATAAAGCATGGAGCCCACATAATGGCGGCTGAGAAGTACATAAAGAGAAGTGGTACTGTGCCGTGTCCATATGTACAGCATGAGAATGACAAAAAGAAGTGGTACTGTGTAGTGTCCGTATGTACAGCATGAGAATGACAAAAAGAAGTGGTACTGTGCAGTGTCCGTATGTACAGCATGAGAATGACAAAAAGAAGTGGTACTGTGCAGTGTCCGTATGTAAAAGATGAAAATGCCATAAAGAGAAGTGGTACTGTGCAGTGTCTATATATACAGTATGAAAAAAGCATAAAGAGAAGTGGTACTGTGCAGTGTCCGTATGTAATAGATGAAAATGCCATAAAGAGAAGTGGTACTGTGCATGGTCCATATGTACAGCATGAAAATGACATAAAGAGAAGTGGTACTGTGTAGTGTCCATATGTAATAGATGAAAATGCCATAAAGAGAAGTGGTACTGTGCATGGTCCATATGTACAGCATGAAAATGACATAAAGAGAAGTGGTACTGTGCATGGTCCATATGAGCAGCATGAAAATGACATAAAGAGAAGTGGTACTGTGCAGTGACCAAATGTACAGCATGAGAATGACAAAAAGAAGTGGTACTGTGCAGTGTCCATATACACATTATCAATATGCCATAAAGAGAAGTGGTACTGTGCAGTGTCCATACTTACAACATAGCAGAACAATTCAGAATTGCATACAACACAGAAATTAGGCAGATATGAAAACTAGAATTTGAACAGTAAAATGTACATACACGTAATAAAATATTAGATGAAAAAGAATATAAGAAGATATAAAGTAAGCTGTGCATTAATGTAAACACTGCTTTCCATAAATCTAAATATAAACAAATTAAGACTACTCTATTAAACTAATATTAATCTCCTCTCACACCCAATTTAAAAAAAACTTTTACAATTAGTGTTATAGTCATTTACTCAGTGCTTCACATCAGACTGCAGATGAGAACAGATCATTTACTTTCTGTATTTTCTATATGTCACACAAATGCTAGAGCACTATATCCAAAACTGTAAACTGAATACACTAGAGAAAAAAGTGACAGAGGCCATTTTGTTGAGGCCAATGTTTATTAAAGCAAAGGCTGATGCTCATGTAAACGGTACCTTGATCGCAGACAATGTATTAAAGTACTTTTAATATACATACTAACTGGAAGGTTCCTTGATCAGAGAAAGGTTGGATTTCTGGATAACTGGAAACCCCTCTCAGTGTGTTCCTGTTATATAGCGCCAGCATACTCCGTAGCGGTTTACAAATGGGAACAAACGCAGTAATAAAAAAAGGCCGGGCATGACAGACAGACTGAGAGGTAGAAGGGCTCTGCTCACAAGCTTACTATCATTAGGCAAATAGGAGTTTATGTAAAGTGTTTATACATATATTCCCCTTTTTTTCTTCTTTTCTCTGAACTATTTTAGTTATACTATAAAGCTCATCAAACACTAATATAAGAATTGCTTTAAGCACATCTCACGAAATGTGCACAATTAGTGTACTATTCTAAGACACATGTCTCCTTAGATACCTACGTCTGGGAAGTCTAAGTAAATCACGGTAAACGTACGTTGCATCCAACTTTACATGAGCCCCATAATCTGCATAGAACTGTTTGAAAAACTCATCTGATTAATTTAACCTGAGGTTGATCATTGCTCACAAACACAGATGTAGAGAAACTCATATAGTGTGAATATCTATTTGTAGTTTGCTGCCACAGTGTGGTTGTTCTCAGTATCACACATATCTATGTCACTAGCACATGTGATTTACTAAAGGGTGGTTTATGTAAACAGCAGTTTTTTGATGTGTACTAAAGGCAAAATTGCTAACAAGTTGCAGGAAAATAAACCAACACATTAGACACCGCCATCTGAATTTTTTATGTGCTAAGAATGCAAAAAATCTAAACCTGGTCCAGGGCCATCTTAACAACATTATGGGCCACCGGGCAAAGAAGTTCACCGGGGCCCCTAGATATAGATATAGATATATAGATGTATACAGATACATATATAGATATAGATATATAGAGATAGATAGATGCACAGTACTTGCTCAGTGACCCTTGTAGGGTTTTTTTTTGCAGGTTTTTTTCTTTTGCAGGATTATTTATTCTCATTAAGAGCCGTGCCTATGGGGCCCCCGGGCAGCTGCCCATTGTGCCCAATGGAAAAGATGGCCCTGACCTGGTCCACCTAGAGATGCCCGGCAATGCTAAGTATCACTGGTCACCTCCTAGTACCCCTGGCTGCTGAATACCAGGGCAATAAAATAAATCTTGTTCCACCTTAGAAAATGTAAGAAATAACTATGCCCTTTTATATAAAATAATAAATGATTGTGCCCCCTTATTTAAATTAAGAAATATTTTTGACCGCTTTAGTGTTTCGAATATTATTTTCCCCTGTGGATTTTTCCCCCCTACCTATCAGGTCAAGTAAAAAAGAAGATTGTAGGTGTTTATTAATAACACTGCACTATAGAAAGAAATAGGGGAAATAACAATTAAAACACTAATGTGAACAAAAAAATACTGTCTGTATAACTAAGTGAAATTAAAGTGGGAAGAGAAACGTAAAAATCTATGTAATTTATTTTCATCAAATGAGTTGGCCTGGCCCGGCAGGACTCCAACGTGTATATATTTTCCCAGGATTGTTTGCTGTAGTAGATGGGATTGTGACCCTTTTGCAAGACCTATCTATGTGCAACCCAGGTATAAAATTATGTCTTAGAACAGTCTACCTGAGATCTTCATTCAGTAGAGGGTTGACAAGAGCTCTCTATATCAGAGTGGGGCAATAAAGATATATTTTTGTTATTTATTGTTTATATAAAGCATTTATATTGCCTTGCTGCTAGTACTTTGCAAAATACAGGTTTAACCAAGCGCTTACTTTTTCCTTCTATTTTGCTTGCATAGATATTGCCTAATGCTGTCTAAGCTGCTGTCCAGCCAGCTAAATAAAGGTTATTTGTCACATATCATTTTCCTTGCTTGAGAGGTGAATGAACAGAATTTTAACTGCATTTCAGTGTTGTCTAAAGCCAACATGTGCATATAGGGACTCTCAAAAATGAGGATCCTTAATGTTGGGTTGAGGGCTTAAATGTTTTGATCAAAATATGAACCAATACCTCATATTTTTACTGCACTAGACATGTACAGACATGTACATATTTGCAGGGGTAAGGACAATAGTTGTGTTTTGTAGGCATATAGTTTATTTATATTGCCATTTAAATGGTACCCTGGAAAATACAGTATTAACCAAGGTCTGGTTTATTTCTTTTCTATTTATGCTATAAGAGGAGCCCAGGATTGAACAGACAACTACACAATATCATGTGTGGTTTAGTGGTCTACGTAACGCCCTCCGTATATTAAGGGACTGTCCCGTCATCCTTCATATGAGCACTTTTGTCTTAATTTGGGGCAGTCGAGAGATATGTCCCAGTAAGTGATACCGCTTCAATGCTGCGTGTACCAGCGGCAAGTGCATGTGGCATTGAAGGGTACTATTTGGGGAGGGGGGTGGGACGTCCCTGCCCTATCTTTTAATGTCCAGTGTGTCTAGGGGTATGGATACTAAAAATCTATATAACACCAATTTTGCTCATATCATAAATATCCTGCTCACAAAGTCACCTGTTTTTGTGTTTTTGCTCTGCGTTCAGTGCAAGAATACACCTGCCCAATTGTGCCTATGGACAAACCCATTGTTCAATTGAAGTTTATGTGTATCATTAAATACCTGCAATCTATTCGTGTATAGATGCCGTCTTGGCACAAAAAAAATCAGTGAAATGACAATACAAGTGCCCAAAATCTGCTACACCCCTACTTAAATTGCCCACAACACCTTATAAATACTGATGTTTATTGTAATATGGGTGGTTTGGTAATGCAATATACACGGTAATATTCAGTTAAGTTATTATATCCTGGTGCCAGTTACAGACTGATCCACCTCTAAGGTTCAAACCTGAAGAAGGGTCCAACCAGCCCCCCTCCCCCCCATGAAATGTTGTGCTCATACCTTTCAGAATAAAAACTTTTTTGGGGAGTTTTACATCATGATCCTGTATGCAGTGACTGATTCTTTGTGCTGATATTTTGAAATATTGTATCCATTGTTTTTCTACAAATGTTAGTGAGGACATCCCTTAAATTCAAACTAAATTTGAAAACACTTTTTGACGTTTTGTACAGAAGGATAATTGCCACTTCTCAACTTGTTTACTAACAAACAAATGCAGAAGGCAAACAGACACTCTCTTTCTTGTCCAATTAAACAGCTCTAAGAGGCCTTTGCAAGGAAGCCTGAAGTGTGTATTTGCCTTCTGCTTTTGTTGGTTGTACTTCTAAAGGTGTAAGGAAGTATCACCGAGGCTTAACAGAGAACTGCGCTGATTATATCATCCAAATAACATTTATACATCAGCATAGTTCCCAATACTGAGACATTCAGAATTAGAATCTGGACAAATAAGATCCTCCTAATGTCCCACATAGATCCTTCCAAAATGTTTGGCTGAAAATCCACCCCTTATGGGTAAGCCCTGCGTCTTCTGAGGTCCGCGATACGGACACTTGGGAGGGATCTATTAGTTCAATTCTGAAACTGTTCACTGGATACTGTCCCACAACAGTAGTTAGAGGTTTAATTACTAACATTTAAATTGCTCCATTGCATAGTATTTGATTGCATTCAAGTGCAAAATTTGCACTATAGGCAGCACGGTGGCTTAGTGGTCAGCACTTCTGCCTTACAGCAATGGGGTCATGAGTTCAATTCTCGTCCATGGCCTTATCTGTGTGTAGTATGTATGTTCTCCCCGTGTTTGCCATACTAGTAGGTTAATTGGCTGCTATTAAATTGCCCTTAGTCTCTCTCGGTCTGTGTGTGAGTGTGTTAGGGGATTTAGATGGTAAGCTCCAACAGAGCAGGGACTGATGTGAGTGAGTTCTCTGTACAGCGCTGCGGAATTAGTGGTGCTATATAAATAAATAGATGATGATGATGGTACTTGGGAGAGATCTATTAGTTCATTTCTGAAACTGCTCACTGGATACTGTCCCCACATCAGTAGTTAGAGGCTTAGGGGTATATTTACTAAGCTGCGGGTTTGAAAAAGTGGGGATGTTGCCTATAGAAACCAATCAGATTCTAGCTTTCATTTATTTAGTACTTTCTACAAAATGACAGCTAGAATCTGATTGGTTGCTATAGGCAACATCCCCACTTTTTCAAACCCGCAGCTTAGTAAATCTAGCCCTTAGTATTTGATTGCATTAAAGTGCAAAATTTGCACTGAGCCACAACTGTCAATCAGAAACATGCTTTCTTTGTCTAACCTGCAGTAGACACATAAAAGTTAATTGCTAATTGCAACTTTTTTTGCATTTAAAGTCAATGTTTGTACTGATACTTTTTTAACCTCCTTCACTTAAAAAAGACAATCAGAGAAAATCATTTACATCATTACAAATTTTATTTTGCATTTAGCATATTCAGCTTACTAGTGCTGCCCACTTTGTTTGAGATCATCATTACAGCTTGCTATAAGCAAAAGCAGAGGTCCTAGAATTAATGTAAGGGCCGGGCTACACAAGCCATTTTTGTGTTGGAATCTCAAAATACTATTCTCATAAAAGAGATTGCTTGTTTTATAACTCATTGTTTTCAATGTGTTCTGCCACACAAGTGATTTTCAGTAGCTTTGTAGTACCATGGTCTCTTTTATGTGTGCAATGTTTCAATTAATAGCCTCACATCAACTTCAAGCTATAAATCTCCAATCACAAAAAATATCTCCCCAAATCACCCATGTAAGTCTAGTAATGGATAAGTGTCTTATGTTTGTAACTGTAATTACAGGATTTTAATTGATAAGAACACTTGCTCTGCTGGTAAGTCCATGTCTCGCTTTTTCTGCCTCTATGGAGGTCCCTTGTTTGGGACAAGTGGGACAGCTTCTTTCTTTACAACTGGACTACACCTTGGTTGTACCTGAATGTTGGACAATTTGTGAGGGAGCACCCTCTGGAGGGACTTAAACCAGACTTGTGGAACCAGTAACTGTCCACAAGCTCATCAGAGCTAAAGACCTTATGGAGTCTGTTCCAGGGCTCCCTGCTGCTACTACTAAACATGTGTGAGAGAATGTGTCCTCTAAGAGGCTGACTAGTAGACATAAAGACATTGTATGAATGGCTATTCAGGGGGATCTGCCTCTCAGGACATTCATGTACTCCAGGAACCTGTGCAGATATATTCACTGCCCCTTTTGTGCCACCAGAAGGGAAACAGCACAGCATATTTTTTGGACTGCCCCACGGCACAGGCACTGTTGGATGCCTTGGAACACGAACTAAAGGACAGAGTGACCATTCCGCATTTTATGGATTATTTCCTGGGACCCACACTATTGAGGCAATTAAAGAGGCCTAGCGCCTTATGCTTTAAGGACACTATATAGCTTGCCAGGAATCGCCTCATTTTGAAAAGGGAGAAGACCATCCAGGACTTTCACAGGCAGATCCACATCCTGCTAAGAGACTATAAAAACCACTGACAGTCCTGAGGAAGAAGATGATTGATTTATGTCTTCCTCTTCTTCTTCTCCCCCCCCCCAATGTGTTTGTTTATTCAATAAAGCTTTGGGCTTGTGACTTCCCCTCCCTTACCCCCTCCATCCCATTCCCCATCACTGTTTGAAGTCTTGTTGATATGTCTTGCCTTAATTTATGCACCCTCCCCTATATATGTGTCTGTCCTTCAATAAAGCTTCAGGCTTGTAATTCCCCCAATCCTCTCACCCACCGTCCCCTCACATCCATTGCTTATTTGAATCTGTTATGTTGTTTAAGTTTGTATGGTTAGTGCAGTACCTGATGTATAGTGTAGTATGTCATATCTTGTACCTTATGTCTTGTATTGTACTAAAAAGTATGAATGATGTTGACGGTATATTGTGCTTACAGCTGCGCTGCCACACAGTACACTTCAATGTAATGTATCGTATGTTTTTTGTACCTTTATACAAAATAAAGATACTTTTCAATAATAAAAAGGCTAAATGCCTTAAACATATTGCTGTCAAAGAAGAGTTTTAATTTTTTGGGCTCATATCACAATTACAATAAAATCACACCCTTCATAAAAGAAAATAGCAAAGTCTTTACATGAGATAAATAGCACTTGTCACTTGGCAGTCTTCCCTTGTCAGATTACATTTTTCTACAAGGAAAATTATTATTTATATAAAAAAATAAATAAAGTTAAAACAAATTAACATTAAAGCCCTCTCAGTGGTATAGCAATAGGAGTAACAGCAGTACCTTAGTTGTGACCCCAAAATGCTACACAGGCAAGGGGCTGTTTGGCTTTATCCCTGTATTTGCTACCGTAAATATGTCATGCTTTTATAGGAACTCTGCGTAATGACATCACACAAAGAATTCAGAGATAGAATTACTCTGTTATCCCAGGGGAAGGGGTGGCTCAGATTTTCAGCTCTGGATATTCATAGCAAATCAAAATACCCCAATAGGTAAGAAATTGTTCTTATTCTGGTAATGTGTGAAGAATGTGTCTAGAACAATTGCTAATGTGTTGAATGCGAGCAAGGTGTCCACCCAGTACTGTACCCTCACCAGGCCCTGTATAATAATCCGTTTGCCAATGCTGAATTGATTACCGATGCTTTGATTCTACTGCCGTCTTGCTGCATGTCTTTTAACAGCTGTTATTCCAAATTCACTAATACTGTCAAAATAATTAATTCAGTAAATGTACATTTTAAAGAAGTTTTTTACACGTCCTTTCTAGATTTCTGTATCATTTGAATGAACCTAGAACTAGTAGAGAATGTTGTGCAAACCAAAGTTCAGGAGATAAGTCATTCATCACATTCTAACAAACGTCAGTCTACTGTAACATATAAGCATCCCTACTTCTCCCCGTAATAAAATTCAACCAGTGAGTAAAACAAAAAAAGAACAAACAAAACCATTTCATAAAAGCAGGAACATAAATAAAATAAAGGGATCTTCTGAATATCAAGAAGAAGTCGATGAATAGTCTAAAGCCAGTCTTTCAGACGATGTCCAGCTTGAGTATAATACAGAAGATTCTGTGTCATTTCCTTATCTTAATGTAGGAGCCGTTGCTGCTGCTGTGGACGGAAACCAGAAAGGCGTCACAGGCTAGAAGAAAGAAAATAAGGTGTGAAAATATCTTCTAAAGGCAGAATGATTACAATCAGTTGTCATAACTAATTTCCAGGAAAGTAACGTTCTATGTATTGTGGCAACATCACTCAGCTGTGGGTAAGGGGTTGTTACACGTCTGTTTCCAAACACCTCCAACCAGAAAACTCTCACATGACATAAGTAGTCCTAGTTCTCACATAGTCTTCGGTCTCACGTGACTTATGTAATTTCTTAATTTCATGACAAACGTTGGTAGTTATTTTTTTAAAACAAGTTAACAAATAACTAACTTGTAACTTGTAAAGTAAGAGAAAAATCACTATGAAATCATTCACACATAAAGCAAACCAGAAATAATAAATTGTAAAATAATATTTTATGTCCTTACTACACACAAGGTGCCTCATTTAGAAATTCCTCAAGGACAAACCCTGTTGTATTGCAACGGGTGCAAATGCATTTATTTATTTTTGTGGCTTACATAAAAAATAGTGACTGCTTTTTCATATAGTACACAAATACTGCTAGTTTTATTATTACACTGCACTTTAGAGTTCCGCTAGGACACGCCCCCTCCCAACTCTACATCTGTCTGCCCATTTCATTTTGTCCCTATTTTTCAGTACTGACCAAAAGTACAGTACACCTCCCCATATTCTGTATATGCATTACAATTCTCAATATCCAGAATTATTATCTGGACTTTTTAAGTTGTTATTTATTAAAAGTTCAAAATACAAAAAAAAAAAGATTGTTGGGCCAGCAGGTCCACCTGGACAGGACTGCACATGTTGGACTAAGATTCATCTGCTCTTCAGCAATTGTCCTTGTAATTGCTTCTGAAATATTGACATGTTGCTCCCAGCAATTGCATTTTATCTCCTCCTACAATGATCTGCCTGTTACCTGATGGACCTTTGCAGGTGCCTTGATTGAGTAATAGATTCATTCATCTTATGAAAACAAGGGCTGCATAATTCATTGAGCCACAATCAGGTCTGATGTAAATAAGTCACACTGGAGTCATTAAGGAGAGAAAAGCAAAAAAAAGGAGTAACTTTACACCTGGGCAAAACCATGTTGCATTGGAGGGGGAGGTAAATATAAAATGTGTGGATAGATTAATAGCTGGGGTAGGGCATGTCCTAGATCAACTTTAAATTCCAGTGTACAAATAAAGCTATCAAGTATTTGTGTGCTAGATGAAAAAGCAGCCAGTATTTAACTTATGTGCAAAATAATAATGCACCCCTTGTATTGTAACATGGTTTGTCCTGGAGAACATTTACTCCTTTTATTTGCCTTTTACTTTCCTTAATGAATCAGGCCCACTGTATCTAATGTTCTATAAATGCCACACACTATCCACAGAGATCATTATATCATAATTATATGTTCATCTCAAAAACAGTAGAATTGTGGTCACTGTGGGACTTCCCCAAATTGGACCACTAGGGGACTTCCCAGTAAAAGGCCAGAAACTCTTCTCTGTTTATTTAAGAACAATAATTATCTGCCAAAACTATGATCTCATATCAAAAATTCCACACCCTTAGAGCATTCCATCACCACAACAAAATACATTATAAATAAGAAAAATAGCATTTTGTGTCATGTGATTAGATTTTGCTTCTATATATTTTTCATAGTAGAATGTTATTATAATGCATTTTTAATTATAGCACATATACTTTGTACCAAGTCTTACTACTTTACAAATAAACGCTAAGACAAGGATAAAGCGGGGAGAGGTATTTGTCAGTACAACTAATTGTTGTAGATTCAAATCACTTTGACACATCACAACAGGACTGGAGTATAACAACCTTCCCTTGTCATAATTACAAAAATAAAAGTTACAGCATCACACTGGGCCAGCGCTGACCGCTAGCTGACGATTACAGACCACTGACACAATTTTACATGATTTGGAATTCCTGAGGTTTTGTTTGTTTTTGGGAACTTAAATCAACTCAGGAACACTGGAAAATTGCCCATAAAGGAGTATTCCCAAAGCTGAACTGCTAAAACTGTAAGTGTCTTTTGAACAATAATATCTATAAAAAAAATATATATATATATTACAAATATATTACAGTTTTGTACTTTCAAAATGTCTGTTTAAATTACATTTTTTTTGAAGCTATAGAATTATTTTTGGAAAAATGTGCAGCAGTGTGTGCCCCAGGGGCGGATCTAGACTGTTGATATACCCGGGGCGATTTTAGGGGGGGCGATTTAGGCCCCCCCCTTTTTGATTTCTAAGGCTGCCGGCGGCTGCACAGTATTTGCAGGTCCGCTCGGCAGTGGCAGTGTGCTGTCCCGCTGCTCTGATTGTGTTTAAAACACAATCAGAGCAGCCGGGCAGCACACTGTCACTACTGAACTGAGCTGCACAGTGTGCAGCTGTCGGCAGCAAGCCCCTGCTAGGGGGGGCGATCGCCCCGATCGCCCCCCCCCCCCCTCCCCCCCCTGGATCCGCCACTGGTGTGCCCAGGCTGGTCGATGAGTGAGCTAATTTTGTGAGAGGCCCACTTGTGTGTTTATGTTAGTCATAGCTGCCTACTCTCCTGGAATGTCCGGGATACTCCCCGGAATATTGGGAGACCTCCCAGACTGCCAGGAAAGAATGCTAACTTCCCGAATTGCTCTCCCTACCAAAGCTGGCTTGCATCGGTGTGTGACCCCTCCTCTCTCTATGTGTGATCGCAGGGTAAGTTGCGCTAGTCATCTCTGTGGGGGGAGCCAGAATTTGTAATATAATAAGCACTTTTTTTGTACTTTTTAAATTAGAAAAATAACCATAGGACACAAATATGATCTGGGGATTAACTATTAGAATATACACACATAAAAGTACTTAGATAAAATGAAAATAAATAAATGAGTGGACATGGCCCATATACATTTGTACCAAAATGCCTGATTAATTAAAAACATATTTGCTTACTCTCTCAAATACATCCACACATAGGGCCACATTTAGAGTCGAACGCAGAGTCCATTTCAAGCGCTTCCTGCACATTTCCACTGATGGGCATACGCAGTAAGCAACAGTTCCCTGCAGTTCCGTCTGCATTTCAGACGCAAGTGTACACTGCAACAGTTTGCGTCTCAGTACGAGGGAAATGGTGGAACACAGAGTTATGTAGGCGTGACCGTGAATAATTCAGATACTATGGGCGTCTACCCATAAAAAACTACCCTAGTCGGATCAAGACGCAGGTGGAACACGCGTCAAAAAGACTGAAAAATGCGACAGGAATTAGGTGGCGCAAGTAGTTAGCTAGCTGTGAGAACTAGTCGCAGCTTGGTAAGGTATTACGAGTGGGACGCAACTGGGGTTGCATGCCACTCGTAATACCCTACCAAGCTGCGTCACACTCCAACTCCTACTCTTTCATGTAAGTCTTAGACGCACATTGCGTACGACTCTAAATGAAGCCCATATGCGGTACTGGAAATGCCCACAGGTAAGGCTAGACACGCCCCCTTGGTCGACCAAGGCCCGCCCCCTTTGATGGTGTTCCGATGTTATTGAGGACAGGGCTGCACGTGATAGGGGCAGTGGCACGATGTGAGGAATAAGGTAGAGACAATCAGGAAGCCACTGGCGGGGGATGATGGAAGGAGCGGGATCTTCCTACTGCTTAGTAGTGATGTGAGGATGTCAAACTGGTGCAAAAAGATTGTGATGTCCAAATGACTGCACCTCCATGTGAAACAGAGCTTATACATTTATATATTTATTCAATACTCACAGCTTTTTTGCGCTTAGTTTTCCTTTTCTGTTTATTCTTGTTATTATTCTTCTGCTTCTTTCCGCCTTTTCTACCTGTGGGTAATTTGACTTTCCCTTCGCTCATCTCTTCAACTTTTTTCCTCACCCAATTGGCTTTAGGGTCAGAGCAAAAGGATCCATCATTTTCAGTGCGGAATCTGAAACATGAAAGGCCCATATGAATAGGAGATACTTGGAACGTATGTGTTGTAAGATTTTCATTGTGTTACTGGTCAGGACAGGGGATTTATGCTGGGTACTCACTACAGAAAATTTATCCCGATGCAATATAGTTAACGATTTTACCAACGACTGAAAATAAAAGTCCCGATCACCATCATTGAACAAGATTTTTAGTCCGGTTTAAAAGTCAAATGAAATTATATGATGGGCTTTGGAACGATAATAGTTCCTCGTTGGAGTGTACACACTACTGTGATATTGGGTCGAATGGTCGAATAATCGTCTGAAAACCCTGTTGTGTGTACCTGGCCTTACCCATGTTGATCTTTGCATGGTGTTTCATCATCATCATCATTTATTTATATAGCGCTGCAGCGCTGTACAGAGAACTCATTCACATCAGTCCCTGCCCCATTGGAGCTTACAGTCTAAATTCCCTAATATAGACACACACTCACACACAAGACATATACATACAGACAGACAGGTAGAGACTAGGGTCAATTTTTGATAGCAGCCTATTAACCTACCAATATGTTTTTGGAGTGTGGGAGGAAACCGGAGCACCCGGAGGAAACCCACACAAACACAGGGAGAACATACAAACTCCACACAGATAAGGCCATGGTCGGGAATCGAACTCATGACCCCAGTGCTGCGAAGCACAAGTGCTAACCACTTAGCCACTGTTTTTTTTCCCATGTTACTGTACAAACTACACTGCCTGGTCAATGTCAAGGGATAATTATGGGACTCCTGTAGATTTCTGTAGATTTTATACAGGAAAGAAAATTTGTTATGTTGACAAAGATGTACTAAAAGTATGAAAATGGTAAAACCGTCCTCAAGATGGTAAACTAACTCCATAGTCTATAAATAAAATACCACCACTTTTTATAAACTGGAGGTAAAAATGATAGGAATACTGAGCTAATGTCTCCACTTTTACAGAATTTCCCAATAAATTAATCATGAGTGTTACGGGACACCAGGCTGGATTTAAGAGTTAATCACACTTGTCACTGTAATACGTTTGAAGAATTTTTTACATTCTTTGGAGTGCACCTAGAAATGCACTGTCCCATTGAAATGCAATTGAAAAGTGCAAAATGTGTCCCTTTAGAAGTATAGAAACCTGTGGGACAGATTTACTAAAACTGCTAAAAAGGAAAAGTGGAGGTGTTGCTCATAGCAACCAATCAAATTCTAGCTATCATTGTCTAGCACATTCTAGATAAATATAGCTAGAATCTGGTTGCTATGGGCAACACCTCCACTTTTTCTTTTTAGGGGGTTTGAGAAATCTACCCCCTGATCTCTGGGAACTGAGTGTTGATAGTGGGAGATTTCAAGAACTATGGTGGGGAGGTATAGGCTGGGTGTCCTGAGGCCAAAGAATAGCATGTCCTTGTCAATGAACTCCTTCCAACCCTTTATCAGACTTAAATAATACCATGCTGAAAAATGTTGTTTCTGCACCTCCCATCCTCATAGACACCTGCCCACAGATTCACAAACTTCCCTGTAGAACTGTCTGCAATTGCTCAAAAGTAGGTTCTTGAAATCACAAAGTATTATACTTACATAACAGCATTAACACAGGGTTTAGCCAGAGACTGAATCTTGAACTCTGTTATTGGTGACTTAATCTTTGCAGGCGACACTGATTTACAGCAAGTTATCTGGACTTTAATGGGCCTGCGGTCTGTAATATAAAAGCAATACAATCTCAATGATTATCTCTGTAAAACATGGTGGAGGTGTAACGTGTTTGTTTTTATTGCAACTCCAGCAAACCACAACAATTCCTCGCCTTGCCTAGGTATAGTACCGCTAGAGGAGAAGAGAAGACGTAAAAGCTTCCACTTAGTAACGCCACATATTACGATGATACAAGCTTTTCTGCCTACAACAGTGATGCTTTAAACTGTTGCTTGATTCCTTGAAGCGGCACCTGTCAGCATCTTTCAACTGTCGGCAGTCTGAATTTGGATGGTCCCACCTAAATCGGGACAGTTGGGAGGATTGCTATAAGAAATAGTATTGAAATATTAAATGTGCTGAGCTTGGTTGTGGGGCCAGATCTGAATATTTTGGGAATTCTTGATAATACTTTAATATTTGGCTGCAGTTAAAGCAGCAATCCAATGAAACATGTGTCAGTCTATACAAGCTTTCCCTTGTCCCTTCTTTTGTTTTCACTGTGACATCACCCCCTTCCTTCTCCCCCGCTGCCGTCACATGACATGCTGAGCGAGCTTCTCTCTGTGTAGCAGAAAGACTGTGTTTGTGTCTGCTCTGCGCATTATGACATCATTCACCTCTTTCCCCCCAGTCTACTATCGCAGGACATGCTGAAAACTGTGACCCAGCCATACTTGTTTGCTAACCAGAGAGCTTTTGTAAAGGAGATAATGATTTCTAGGAGGATAGCTAATAACAATGACTATCAGATGCAAGCTTAATAGGTACTTATCTTGCTATTTAAAAAAAACAAAAAAACACTTTTATGTGCGACCTAGGTGGAGGTATTACATTTTCAAAGGCAACATGACCACTGAACATGATAAAAAATATAATCCGTTCCTCTCTCTCATGCAGGTATATAATATACACGAGACTACATGCACAAGCGCTGGCAAAAAATTTCTTTCTTTGTATTCTTATAGTGCATTTATATTGCTATTCAGCAGATCAGTTAAAAATGCAGGTGAGGCTGGGTGTGGGCATTGTTCTCTTCTCTTTTGCTTACATTGCCTAACCTTGTCCGGCCAGCTTATAAAGGGTTATTCAGCTGTGGCTTTAAAACTAACCTTCCTGTCCTGTTTTGCCTCCCAAGAAGTGGGAGGGGTTGTTTGTCTGGAGCATAGATGTAAGTTTAGGGTCTATCAAAAATTAGGACCCCCATCATTTGGTTTTGCAAGCTTAAATGTTTCACCAAAGTGTCTGAAATTGAAACTAAAAATATAAATAAATTATATATATCTATAACTATATCTATCTATATATATATATATATATATATATATATATATATATATATATATTATTATATATAAGATACATTTGTTCTTTACATATATGTATTGATAGTTAATTGCTGGAATAATACATTTTCTATTTCACAAATAATCACGCTGTCACTAGCGGCTAACTGTACAGATAGAACTACAGCGACAGAATGATTACATGTGACTCGCATGGAGTGAGCGCTACTTGTATCATATCAAGGATAATCTTACACAGATATTGGAGAACTAAACTACAAAGAATCGATACGTGAGTGAGATACATTCATTTGTCTTCCTATTCAACATGGAGCCACATATGTGGTAATTTGGAGACATTACAGCGTTAGTTATTGCATTCCCCTCTCTCTGCGTAAAGCCTAATTTAGAAACAAAACTGAACTTTTAAACAATCTATTTATCTCAGTCTTACAGAGATCATTTCTAAAGAGATTATTATATATTATATGTTATATGTTTGTTGTTACAATATATATATTTTAAGGTGTATAACCAATAAATGTGTATTTTATCATTGCAAAGGAGTCGCTACAATTGCTTTTGTTCAGATTACCAGTACTTATTCTTATTCTTAGCACAGTCCACATACATTTTATTTTATAACTGCCCTAAAGACATAACGAAGAGATATCTTACCATTAACACATAGGACTATTTCCAGATTGATTGACGGTCACCGTACAAGTATGAAGTGGAAAATGCAAATAAAATTTTCTAATACTAATGACTGGAGGGTTTTTGCCCCTTTATTGGCAGATCAACTTTTATGTTTTGGCAACGTATTAGTTTTACCTTTTTATTTTTTTCCATCTGGCCCAGCACATTTTATTTTGCTTCTTTTCCAGACAGATAGGAATTTATTTTTATATCATAACAGAACAAAACATATTTTTGTGCAGAGACAAATGGGCAAATATAAGAAATATATTTGTCTACGATTCTTGCCAAAACTACATTTAGGCTTTTAGTGCCATCCCAGAAATTTACCCTAAAGCTTAACTGGCTACATTATACGGATACCAAATATAGCTTTGCAATTATAAGTGCCAGAATCATTATTGTACATCTTAATTTTAGGCTTGTTTTCCCATTGAAGGTATAATGAGATTGCAGAAATAGAGTGTGAGTAAGTGGGGATTGGGTGGACAAAAATTGGGGCTAATTGTACTTTTTTGTAGGCTTGATACCACTTATATTTTGCGTGACACGAATGCAAAAAGCATCAATGCCACAGAGAACGGGTGACATAATTTCTGAGTGGTGTTTATGGATTTTATTTTAAGAAAAGAAAAACAAAATGTTCAAAATGTCTGAGTATATTTCATTGTCGTTTCCAATTTGGGACATATTAATCCATCAGGTTACTGTTAGACCTATTCAAAACACTAATTATGCCCATTAACATTAAACATCAAGTGATAGGCAACCTGGTACACTTCAGAGGTTGACCCTTTAACCTTTAAAAGGAGCCTCACTCTCAATAACAAGTTTAAACAATGCATTTAATCAAAGAAAGAGACACCTATCTGTAATACCTTATCAGACCCGGGGGTGAATGTATCAAGCTGAGAGTTTTCCTGCGAGTTTGAAAAGTGGAGATGTTGCCTATAGCAACCAATCAGATTCTAACTGTCATTTTGTAGAATGCACTAAATAAATGATAGCTAGAATCTGATTGGTTTTTCAAACCCGCCGGAAAACTCTCAGCTTGATACATTTACCCCCCGGTGTTATAAGCTGTAAATAAATCTCACAATAAAGTATATACCTGGTGCTTGGGGCAGTAGTAGGCTGACGGTTGCCCATCACTGTTCTATGGGGTCTATTTATTATAGAGCAAAAAACCCTATCCCTGGCCTCACATTATACTTCAGCATTACTGTCGCTGTCGATAGACCCGCCAGCAGTATGATTTGCTTGGTCTCATCTGCGCAAGCTTCCTCATACAATGCATGTGGAATCCTATTTAACAAGTATTGCGGCAGTGGAAGTACCGCTGCCATCCTTCTTCTGTTATCGCCATTTCAAAATATCAGCCCTATCGCCATATATAAATAAATAGATCGCTATGTAATATGCGAAGCGCTGCACCCTCTATACAAAGGGTGCCACTCTTCTCCACATTAGTACATACAGGCCATCATATTTATCCATAATGCTTGGAGCAAAGAGAATATTTATTTCCAAATAAACAAATCTGTAGAATAAAGTTCTTATAACATCTTTTGAAATATGGAAACTTTCATTTTTGTGCATTTAATAAAGTGCCAGAGATCTTTTATACTCTCTTCAATAAACAAACCAGTTTCACTTTGGATACAATGTACAATACAGGCCATTTACTAACTGTTAAATATTCACCTAACTGTTTGCCAAATACAGTTCTAGGTGGACACCCACTTCCCAGTTTCGGCATTTGAAGGTTTGTGGATACTCTGGGAAATGGACGTGGGGAAACTAACCTGCCTCTCTTTTACCAGCACCCCTTCATCAATTTAAACTTTTATATGTTTCTCCTAAAATACTGCTCGTTTAGGCTTATTTATGGCTTCAGTTAATAATGACAGTGAGGAGACTTTGTGACTGTCTTTATTATATGTCACTTTTGTGTATTTCAATGTTTTTATTGCAGAACACTACTAAAACTATAGGAATAAGTGTAGGTTTCCAGTCCGAGAAATCCCCCTAATGTGGGAAAGAGAAGGTTGAGTGCTTAAACAGGGACTGCTTCCCACTCTGTATCCTCTCCATCCCTGCCTGCTCATTTACACAATCCTTTCTCCTAAAAGCTTCTTTTGCCCTTCAGTTCAATACTAGGGTCACCGACGCACTTACTATGGTCTGAGCCATCAAGGAAAGTAAAGCAAAAAAAAAAAGAGTAACTTTCACTTTGGCAAAACCATGTTGCATTGGAGGGGGTGGTACATTTAACATGTGGGGAATGATTTATAGTTGGGGGTAGGGGATATCCTAGATCAACTTTAAATTTAAGTGTACAAATAATGATATCAAGTATTTGTGTGCTACATGAAAAAACCTTATGTGCAAAACAATAAATTAATTTGCATTGTAGCATGGTTTATCCAGGATCAAAAAGTTACTACTTTTTTGTTTTACTCTCCTCAATGGCCCCTAATCTGTCCGAAATGATTAACACCCCAATACATCCAACTTCCACTATCAGACTGTGCAAACTCTTTCAACCCCACAGAAGCCACCACCTTGACCTGCAAATCCATGCGCTCACCTGTAAAATTGGGTATACTCGCATTTTTGGTAAATTACCCTTATGGATTTTGATATCTTAATAAATCTAAAAAAACAGAGCATGACATATAGTTTCTAACATAATTACAACCTTCTCCCATCTATGAAAGATGATGTGATACTTACAGTCAATTAAGTTATCCGCAGAGCACAGGACATCGGAGCAGAGACATGTGACCACGAGCAGTGATATACTGAACAGAGAGCTGGCTGGGTGCATCTTCCTGCAGTCAATGCTAGTACTGTGCCTCTAACAAACACACTTTCAGAAAAACTTCTGTACACACAACATATAAAAGGGCTTTGGCTGCTCTACTCCTCCTTCTCAGAGGAGGGCTAAGTGGTTTATAAAGTTTGTTTGAAAAAAAGTATCAGCATTGAAAGGAAATTCTTTTCTGAATGGAAAATGAAACAAATTAAGAAAATCCCCCCCCCTGATTATGTCACATTCAGATTCTCTTCACTCCGTAATGGAATTCTATTCTGCTCACTGTTTCAGGAGGTAAATTTCTGTCCTGTGAAGTGTAAAAGAGCAATCATAATACACACTGACATCAGTCTGCACCTCCTGTACTAAGCAGGTTTATTAGGCATTGTTCAGTTTAATAAAAAAATAAAAATAAATTATAGCATCTGCCAATGCAACTTTGGAACAAGGAATTAACTTGTAATACCAAAAGTTATGTTCTCTTTTAAATGCACAATCAACTTGAGAAATCTTTATTTAGAGAAAATGCTACATTTTTATAATGAAGATTCAAAGACCTTAATCCATAAGTTGATTTACATGTTAGTTATTATAATAACTATTCTGCTGCCAGTTGATGGACAAATATGTGTATATTGAAGTTGTTTCTAACCTATCTACATGTGAGCTGGAATTCAGCTGTCATATGTCAGCACAATTTGACAATATTGAATTTAGAAAGGATTATACAAAGCTGTATAATTTTGACATGCAGATTTTTGTTTTATTTTAGGGAAAATACACCTACATATAGTCCACTTTTGGTAAGAGCCCCTGTGCTACTGTGGGTCAGGCTAATAATAAAAATGGTGGAAAAAATATATACACCACACCATCCTACTTTAGGATCGCCCTTAATTACATTAAACTTTAACTTTCTTATTGCTTGTTGGAGCCTTATTCACGTCTTGGGCAGCATGGTGGTTAGCATTTCTGCCTCACAATGCAGGGGTCATGCATTCGATCCCAATCATGGCCTTATCTGTGTAGCGTTTATAAGATTCAGACAAGCTTACAATAATCTTCAACCACCCTCTTACTCTCCCTAGGTTACCCTATTACCACCATCTACACAGCTAACACATGACAACGACCCTCTGACCAACATAGTTGTGTGACTGATCACACAGCCCACTAAATACTTTGTAACCTTTGCATTCTAGTTGGACAAATATTCAAAATGATGTAGCACTTACCCTTATGTATCAAACCATTGTCCTATAGATTGTAAGCTTGCAAGCAGGGCCCTCTTACCTCTCTGTATGTATACCCCAGTATTGTTTTATTAATGTTTGTTCACAATTGTAAAACGTTACGAAATCTGCTGGCGCTATATAAACAAATGTTGATGATGATGATAATGATATGTTCTCCTTATGTTTGTGTGGGTTTCCTCAGGGTGCTCTGTTTTCCTTCAACACTCCATAAACATACTGGTAGGTTAATTGGCTGTTGACAATATTAACCCGTTTGCGTGTCTGTGTGTGTTAGGGAACTTAGACTGTAAGCTCCAATGTTGCAGGTGCTTTTGCGAATGTCAAATATTTTCTGTACTAAATAAATAAATAATGATGATGTGTTAAATAAATCAGAAGAGTAAGGGGCCAACTAACTGCTCTCAGTACCTGTATTATATATATATATATACACAGTATATATATATATATATATATATATATATATATATATATATATATATAGATATATAAAAAATAAGAAAAAATAAGTTGTGAATTTGGTGGAGGGTCAAATGAGCTTATTTGAGTATCCCTCATTCCCTACATTAGCCCTTGAGCACCTGGCAGAATACAAGAGACAGTCAGATTATAATTGTGTAGAGGTTGTGTATTACCTGTGCTAACTGTTTTCCTTTATGGAAAGCTTTCAAAATGTGTCATGTGATAAAAGTGAGCTGAATCTGGTTTTTAACACAAATTGATGGTTCTTATTTAGCAAAACACATCTAAAAAGAAAATGAAAAAAGAATAGTTAAGACATATTAGAAGGAAAAGTCAGTCAGACAACCACTGGAAATAATGTGCGACTGGAGTATGAAGGGCCCACTGGGGAAGCAATGGCAATGGGGGCTACAAATCAGTGTACTGCTGGAAGGGGTATGGGCAATCCATGCGGGGGCTGGGGGGGGGGGTCAATAGTCTGCCCTCCAACCACCTTCCCCCATCTACATTATACCCATGTATCAGAGCCAGACTAAGACCATAATGGCCCCTAGGCAACATACTGTTTTGGGTCCCCTTCCTCCTTTGTTTATCAACCCCCCACCCACTGGGCCATAGGTTGCCTAATGGATGATACAGCTATGTCATGTACGCTGCGTTCATCAGTGTTCAGTTGGGCTCAACAGTTTAGATTGAAAGCAGAGCCGAGGTCAGGAGGAATTGTGATATAGGGTGGGGTGGAACCCTCAGAAGTGGGGCCGCCTGGGGAATTTGGCATTATCTTGGTGGGCCTGTCCTACTCCGACTGGGATTGGAGAATAGAGGAAACCATAACTTTAAACTAAAGGACAGAAGATAAAGCCGAAATAATGCCGAATAAAATGTAGAGATTTCATGAAACGAAGGGTTACATTTGTGTTTGTGATGATGCCTAAATACCAAAAATAATTCCATTTAGTACAAGTTATAAACATATCCTGTTCTTCCTGTCCGGAAGCCCCAGCTGCTAAATAGACGTTGGTGGTATTAATAGAGTTAGATTCCACTACATGAAATGGTTTCATTGTATTTAATGATGTTCAGTGCACGAGAACAGATGTTTCTTACATACAGACAAATCATATGTTTACATATCATCACCACTACTTCTTACTTTCAGTGTCTCTTTTATCACGTGTTTGATATTACACAATTTGTCAGACAAAAATGATGCTTAAACACCATAATATTTCTCACACAAATGAGTCATGTTTTTTGCCTTCATAATGCATAGTCATTGATTTCTTTGGGAACAAGGAGAGAAAGAAAAACCATTGGAGGGACAGGGGTGAGAAGGTACAATGGAAGGGGGGGGGGGGGGGGGCTGTGCTTCAAACCCTTCCCATCCTTATTATTAGTTAAACTGCACCATATATGGTGAATAATAAACGAGATTCAAAGGGTCTTTATAATCTTGAGAAATATGTACCAAGAAAACTGGGAGCCAGAGTTGATTTCCACCTTAAGCTGCATTGAGAAGGTGACGGATTAATGTCCTCATATTTTGAGAGAGGAGTAGCTGGTTTGTAGAACACAATGCTTTGGAGGTCCCTTGGGACAGTAGTAAGAAGATGTAGTTCACAATTGTTAAGTATCAGTGTCCAAAACGTCCTGATAGTGGTACAGAATTATGAGCTGTTAGACATAACTAATTGCACCTCTGGCATAGCTAAAATCAAAATGGAAAAATCTTATTTAACTTCACAGTAACAATGGAGACCAATTGAGGCTGTGTTTCTAGACTGAGACAAAGGAAATTATAATCTTACCTTAGAAATACATTGAAATAATCATCTAAGGAGCCGAAAGCAGCTGGCAGCACCAAGCAGTGAGCGGCAGCAAGGACAGTGTTTGTTGCTCACCTGTATCGCAGTGTTCAAGGTCACAAGGAGTAGAAGTATTGTGGGTGAGGCTGTAACTTGTAGCTGAACTGAACACAAAGTACAATAATAGATTTTCTGAAAGAAAAAATGTTTCTCTCATTAGAAATTGACCTTTATATAGAAGTTAGTTTTCTCATTTTTACCTCTATTTTCCTATGTGTCATGAAGCAGGACTTAGCAAAAATCTAAGAGCCAGCCTAAAAGTTTAGAAGCCAGGCAGATTATACAATCCTTTAAATGGTAACTGCTAACAAATAGTAGATTATACACATAGCCTTTACTCTCTGAACAGCTCATCCCTCTCACAGATGTTATAATACATATCATATTCCTGATCTCACTCCACTGTCTCCCCCCTCAAGTATATTGTCTATGCTCGCTCCTCAAACTCATTCACCCCCTCCTCAATCCCCGCTCCTTCCCATTGTCCAACTCATATTCTCAGAATTCTACTATCAACATGTTCCCTTCACCACTATTACTATCCTGTCAACCTCATTATCATCCACATCATCCTGCCCCCATCATCTCCCCTTCAAACACCACTGGCACGGCCAGTTCTTCCAAACCCATTCTCTCTTTCCCATGTTCTCTCACCTCCAGAGTTCTCTATCTACTCCTTCCACCCCGGTTCTATCTCCCCACCACAATTCACTGTACCCCGTAGTTCTCTCTTCTCTCTCTCTAATCCCCCCCCATGTGGTTCTGTCTGCCCTCCTGAAGTTTTCTTACCTTAGTCTTTAGGCAGCAGTTCCCCTCCTCTGTACAGCAGTGTTTTGGCATCATTGGTGGGTAAGGAGTAGATTTCTCAGACATTCTACAAAGTTAAAGTGGTGGTGTTGCCCATAACAAGAATTACAGGGTTCCTGTGACAATTTGCCCCAAAGTTGTAGTTACATTCTTTGGATCTGCTGTCTCAAAGGTAAATGTTTGTTCCATAATTCTCAGTTCCCAATTCTTTCTTCACTCTTTCAGAGATAGAGGAACTGGGGTCCGTGAGCCATGCTGGAAGAGCAGGAACATTTTTATGGTTTAGTTTCAGGAAAAAAGTTGTGAAATATACTCTCAGATTGATGGCTTTAGATTACTTGGTAGGATGGTAAATTGTCTTCTTTTAGGGTTCCACGCGTTAGATCGAGGAGTAACTGACCACCATAAGAGATAACCAAAACCAGTTTATTTCTGGTAGTGATTACTCATCTCTAGGTTGATTCCCTCTGTGTAAGAATAGTTGTGTTTCACACACTGTGTAGGAGGGAACCTTATGGTTAGGCCGTAGTTTGCAGGCAAATAAGCATTTGAATACTGTGAATAGTGAACATTTCCACAAAAAAATTCATGTAGATAATACATTTTTTATTTAGTTATTGAGTTAAAAACAAATTATAGCTTATGTTAGTTATATTATAAACATATGTAACCCCCTGTCACTGTGTGTAGTGTGGGATGCAATGGTTACACAGTGCACCTCTTCTCGAGCCTTGGCTAGCTGGTGGGCATGGGTGTAAATCACCAGGGGGTCCACATGCAGGTGATTCTTTGTAAGGTGATGTCACTTTGTGGTGCAGTGCAATAAAAGTCACAATAATTTGGGCCTCAGACCATCTCTATGACAAACTGAACTCTTTATTTACACTCCTCTTCCTCCAGCACAATAAACATAATGGTTTCAGCAATGCAGAAATATATATATATATATATATATATATATATATTGTAACAAAGGGAGGCATTTAGCTGGCAATATGCAGAGAAAGCATGGAAGTAGAGTAAAACATTTGTGCAGTAATGCACCTAGATTGATAACTTATGTGTAACAAACAATAGTTTAAGTTTGGTTAACTTACATGATAGAGAAATCCTTCCTCTCAGCAAACAGACAGGGTGTGTCTGTTAGTGCAAACAGAGCCAGTGATGGGGCATTTCCTTTTAAAGAGAAGGTGGGTGTGCCACCTGTCCATCAAGCTAAGCCTGGGGGAGGAGTATCAGGTATAAAAGCTTGTTTGTATCATTTGTGCACTGAGACCAATGCTGGAAAAGCTGGCTGGTCTGGAGAGAGCTGAGCTATGGCTAGCTAGCTATTAGGGTCTCCAAGAATTGCTGTGAAATCTGTACAGTGTCAAAACATTTACCATCCTGACAATAAAAATACATAAAGAGGAAGAAGTTGTTCGCGTGTGCTTCAACAGTAGCGGGCTCTTGCCACAATATATATATATATATATATATATATATATATATATATATATATATATATACAGCTCATTCCTCTCTCCAGCTCAGTTCTTATTGAGCAATATGGATATGGTTGCAAGTATCTCTCCTTACTCCTGCACATATCTTATACTGCTGCTGTTATCACAGTACATACCAGGTTCTCCTGGTCACAGTAATTCCACAGCTACTCACATGTCAGCATGTGTCTGTTTCCAGCATACACAGGCAGGATTCACAGGGTAGTTTATCTGCAACACACCTGCAGCTCTAACCCTTTCTCTGTGTAGCTCCCAGCTTTGCAAGCAGGGGTAGAATCCCTTGGGCAGCAACACTCTTCTCTAGTGTTCTCTCTGCTCTTCTCTGGGTTTCCCACAACTCTTTGCCTCAACTTTCTCTCCAGGAGACTCTGCTCTTTATCCCTTAGTGCAGTGGATACCAAACTTTTTAAGTTCAAGGCACCCTTAGGGTCTCCATAATTTTGTCAAGGCACCCCTAAGCCAAAATTATTACAAAGTGGTCCCCCACCTTGCTTACCACTGGTCCTTACCAAGGCACCTAGGCGCACAGTTTGGGAACCACTGCCTTAGTGTAGGCATGCTGACACTTGCAGCAATCCCCCCTTCTCTCCAGGGGTCTCTGCTCTGGGGACTCTTGCCTTATTCAGGGCACATATTAATCATATTTCCCTACTTTGGGCAAGTTCTTTCCGGGAGAGGTGCGTGACTGTCCAAACGCGTCATTTTTGCCCTGCCCCCGCGGCGGAAATGACGTTTTGTCGCGGGGGCAGGGCCAAAATGATGCTATTCACCGCAAATTTTGGGTCGGCAGTAGCGGGATGCGGGAGATTTGCCTGCTCTCTGTCAGGCGCCGCTCGGTGGCCGCCCGCCCGTCCACACAGAACGTCTGGTTGCCTAGCAACCAGACGCATCACTTCCCCTTCCGCCCGGCCGGCCAGCTCAGAACCAGAAGCGTCCCCGTTGCTAGGCAACGGGACGCTGTTTGAAGAGAGCGCTACGGCGCTACAGTATGACTAGCGCTACGGCGCTACTGCTATGACAGCACTACCAGTGCTGAGGGCATTGGCTAGCAGCACTATTTAAGGCCCTCTGACCTCACCTCCTGTGCCAGAGTTTCAGGTCCTTTCCTGTCCTCCAGCGTTCCAGTGTTCCTGAGTCTATCTGTTCCTGACCCTTGCTTTCCTCCAGTTTATTGCCGTTTGCCTGTGACCATTGTGACCCGGATTGCCTTGACTACCCCTTTGGATCTCCCGTTTGTACCTCGCTGTCAGAACGTTATTGACCCGGCTTTATTCACACCCCGCTCGGATTCTCCTTGTGTACCTACATTGCCCGCACCGTTGCCGAACCTGCCTGTCTGACAATTCTCCCGTACTTCGCTATCTGACTCGTGGAAGGACCGCGACCTGCGTGTTTCCTGCAGCTAAGCCCATACCTCCTTGCGGGGGTCCCTGGTGAACACCAGGGGCACGTTAGACTCCGCGCCTTCTTCCAAATAGTGGCAACGATTGCAGGTACGCTATACTAGTCGTGACACTCTCCCAGGAGTCCGTGAGACCAACCCAAATTTCGGGAGTCTCCCGGACATACTGGGAAAGTTGGCAAGTATGACATTAATTGCCCTTGTGCAGCAACTATGCTCGTGTTCAAAGGCAGTGCCGGGGGAGCCTGGGAGCGTCCTCTCCTCTGTCCCAGGTCTCCAGCTATATCACACCACCTCTCTTGCCTCACTTTCAACTCTGTATCTCTTACCTTCTCCTCCTTCTCTTTTCCCCCCTTTTTACAGCCCCTTCTTCTTCTCAGTCACTAGCAGACTGGGCTAGGTTGTCACCATAGCAATCAGTCTGAATGACTGCTCTTTCCACAAACATCTAATTCACCCCCAGGTAACCCCAGCATGTGGTACTTCTTTCTCTTACTCCTCTACAATCCCCCCTTGCTGACAGCAACTCCTTCTTCTCACTCTAGCAGGCTGGGGTGTGTTGTCAGCACAGCAACCAGCCTAAGTCAATGGGGTGCGTGGTTCCTTGAAATGCCACTAGGGGGTGTAACACATAAATAAGACTAAACATTTGCTTATATTAAAGCACATTTTAGCACTGTGTAGTGTTGTGTCTTAGATTTGTGTGCCCCCAGCAGCTTACCATCAACAATGGCACTGAATATCTTCAATACATCACCGCCAAAGACTTACATTTTTCTAGTTTTACTAGGTGGAGGACATTGTGTTTATGTAGTTTCCAGAGTCGGTCAGTGTCACTGCACTGCATCACACCCAGAGCTATAAGCCCATGTGACAGTCTGACAGATGTACTGCCTTACATTTCTGTACACTGCTAGCGAGGCCACCATCAGGGGGGTAGAGGGGATATAGTTGTAAGGGGCCTGGACTGACTTGGAGACCCCCCAATTATTGATATCAATGTATATGCTGTACAGATGGGATATGTTACCTGCCCCCACCCCCCCCCTTTTAGCCCAGGGCCCTGTATAATTCCTGGAGGCTGCCCCCCCCCTCCAGAACCAGCCACCTGACATCATGTTGTTGTTGGGTGTTGTGTTAACCTATTAGGATTGCATGGACAATGTTGTTGACCACTGTACAATTTTTCACAAGGGGGCTAAGGATGTTGTCACATTCAATGGGGCACGGTAATCCAGTATTCCAGGAGCAGAACAGGAGGACCCTGCAAGCACCACTGGTGTATGTATGTAAACTGAGTGTATGTTACTATACTGAATGGGACTAGTGTAAGACTGAACTTGTATGAAGGACTCTAAGCTGACTTACAAGGCTCCTGAATATTAGTCCTAAGTGAACAATTGAATTAGTCATAATCACCCAAATCATTCACACATCAGCACAAAGAGGTGTAGAGCTACTTTGTCCCTTTGCTTTAAAATTATTTTGAGGATGGGTGCCTTCATAACAAAGCTTCCGCCCACACTAAATGTCAGCCCAAGCGGGTCTTGGAGCACAGTTCCACATACCCTGTCAACTTACTTAATACAGTCGTGGATCGTATGATCAGTTCCTCCCTCCCTTCCCTTATGTGTGTCCACCTCCTCCTAGCTCCTTCACTGACATGGGACGTGTACCACCTGACAGGAGCACCATCCTATGTGTGCAGGCTTCAAGAGAGGCAGACAGAAGAGTCTGCCTCTACAACACAGTGCATCTTGGAGGGAGGTGGATTCATTTAGGTTAGGGGGTTAATTTAATAGTGTGGTGACAGTGGAGGCTTATTTAATGGTGGGAGCTATTAATTTATTTGTGGGGTGATGGTGGGGTATTGAATTTAATAGTGGGACCTATTCATTTAAGGTGGGTTAATGGGACCTTTCGTTTAATGCTGGAGTGATTTGGGGCTATTAATTGAATTTGAGGCTGAGTTTGGGGAGAAGGAGGGTTATTTATTAATTGGGAATATGAATTAAATAATGTCGGGAATGGTTGTGGGAAAAAGTTATATTTATTAAATGTAAATGCTATTAAATTATTGCTGGGGAGGGAAATGTGTTTATTCATTAAATTGGGTATACTATTCATTTAATGTTCGTGCTGGTTGTTAAACGTTAATAAATGTGGGTGCTACTGATTGAACGTTGAGACTTTCTATATTTCATTTTTCTTTTTTCCAAATAGGGACCCAATATTCCAGGATCAGACAAGCAGGAACTGAGCATAAGAAACCAGCAGCCGCAGGTAGTGAAAGCTGCAAGAACAGGTAGGTTCATTTGTATTAGCTCCTTCATCTTGTCAATGTCACCTATATTTAATTTCTTTGACATCCATTCAGTCTCACATCAGTGCACCCACCATAATAATCACACTTCTTAGCCGTCCCTCTCAGGACCCACTTTTAATAGCCTGTAGTTAACAAATAAGCACTTATTATAGATGTGTGACATGTCCTCTTTAAGCTAACGAAGGCATGTATGCTTCATATTGCTCAGTGAACAAGCTGCTTGACCAGAAACTTACAAATTGTTGCACCTTTTACAAGCTTTAGTTTGAAACTAAAGGAGTGTTTCAAAACAATGTTTACTAGAAAAACACAGCATTCTGCTGGGTATTGTCAAAATGTAACCAATTGGAACAACGTTGTCCCTTAAAGTGCTGCATGTTTAACAAAGGAACTAATACTCAGTGGCACAGGTAGAACATACCTGGCACCAAGGACAATTTTAAAAAGACGCCCCTATACACATGAATGGATCCCTCAATAACCAACATTGCTATACACCAATTACATTGTTATCCATCTAGTACAAATGTCTGATCCATATACACCAGTGATGGGCAACCTGATATACTAGGGCCACACATTACCCTTAATCTCAGTAATAAATTAAATAATAAACCTAATCACAGAAAGAGCCACTTATCTATAATAACACAACAGCAGACATTTAAACAAGTGTTATAAGCTATAACAAACAAATCTGACACTAAAACAGGAAGGAGCCGGGGGCACAGGTGAAGGCTCGGAGGGCCACCTGGGGCCCATCACTGTTATACATATTTCTTTTACCCTGTTCAGCTATAAAATCTGTCCAAATCAATATATAATCTCACTGGGAGGGCAAATTAATGCACATATTTTTCTTTGGGTCTGGAAACACTATCCTGCTGGGCCATGTATCAGTTGTATAGGCTGCTATAGCTGTAACTACACCCTTGAACTTTACAGTATAAGTTCTAGCGTATAGAACAAAAGAAGTGGCACTAGGAGGATAACCATAGAGCAGAGATAATAAGAGAAGTGGTACTGTGCATCTGTCTGTACATACAAAATAAGAACAGACAGTGAAAGTTGCAGTCAGTATACCGAACCAGAAGCTTGGTATTATGTAGTCGTCCATACAAATGCATAATAAGAACAAAGCACTAGATTCAGAATAAGTGGCACAGTACAAGTATGCACAGATACAGACTAAAAACAGATATTGAGAAGGATGGTATGTTTCATCCACTAGCAATCATGGAAGTCCTCAGTCAGACTCTTCTTTCCTCCTGCTATGTGGACACCACGTGGCCTCTGTGGTTCAGGGTATTGGGCAAATGGGTTTTGGGTAGAATGTGCATCCCAAACAGCAGTGTTTTACTTCTCTCCAGAAAATCCACATTTTCTCTGATGATTGTTAGAGTTTCTGTGTATACCCTTACTGTACATTAATGCATGCATCCTCCTAGCCTTATCATTGGACCAGTGTCAGCTTCAAATATGAAAAATTGTAATTGTTTAAAAATAAATGCTGGTCTTTATTGTTAACACAGCAATATAATAGTTGACTGGCTTCACAGAGGAACTAATAAATAATGCGGATGACAAGAGAATCATGTTGGCAGGGTGACAACTGTATCGTGCCAAGTACAAAAACGTAAGATCCTGAGCTAAAAACACTGATAACACAGAGACACAGGAAGATTCCTATTAATTTAAATGTCTGTTGTCAAACTTAGAATACTTATTTCTATTTATTAGTTTGGGGAGAATATCCTGTACAGGCAGGGCCGCCAAGAGGAATTTGGGACCCCGGTACAGCAACTTTCTGGGCCCCCCTCCACATATAGCAAGAGAAGGGATGTGCGCCACACAGTGATGGGGGCGTGGCCAACATGGGCTGTGGGTGCGCCTCTTTAGAAATTACATTATGGAGGGAATATAATTAGCTGCAAAGTGTCTCCGGAATGTCTGTGAGGTACTTCACGGCGGAGATTTTTTACAGAAATTTCTACCGTAATTGCCATCAATGTGTGCGGTGCGATGTTTGTGTACCCCCCATTATGTATTCAAATGGTGTTGCTCTCACCTACCTGTTATTGCAGCTTTCACAACCTGATACTGGATTCTTGTATAGATCCTAGAAAGTTGGGACCTGTTTGGAAAATATGTAATTTTAAAACAAGTAAAATATGTGTGATAAAAATAATCAAATAAATATATATGTTTGAAAGTGCTCACATAATGAAACACAATTGTAAGTGTATAAGAGAAATGGCTGCCGCTAGTGGCTCTGCAACCCCATACAAAGATAAATACACAATAAATATTAAGATGCACTCAAAAACCCTTAAACATATACTCAATAATGATGAGAGAAAATTACTTAACTCCAAACTAATTTATTCATAAAGTAACAATATGGGGAATATTAAATTTCCGGCAATGTGGCATGTGAACATTGTGCTGCGCAAACTGCCAGCCATACCAGTAAAAATCCCCCCTAAAAACATCATAAGCCCCACCAGACACATAATAAGCCCCCCCAGCCAGGGCCACCTTAACAATATTATGGGTCCCCGGGCAAAGCAGTGCACCGGGGCCCATATATATATATATATATATATACATACATATACATATATAGTGTGTGTGTAAAAAATAAAAAGTGTTCTTACATATATATATATATATATATATATATATGTAAATATAGAAGTGATTTTATATATATATATATATATATATAATATTACTTTTTTTAATATATATATATATATATATATATATATATATATATATATATATATATATATATAGGAGCCCCTTTAACTAACCTTAAGTTCGATCCCCTTATCTTCTTTTGTTTCTCGCTGAGTCTCTCGGTTCTGCGGTCCTCCGTGCTGTGCTTGCAGTGAATGTCGGGCGTGACATCATGCCCGACATTCACTGCAAGCACAGCACGGAAGAGGGGACCAGGGAGGGAGCTGGATCGCCACCTGACCATCTGATCTGAACAGTCAGGGGACCGCAAAAGGTAAGGTTTTTTTCCTGTCTTGGTCCCCCTTTCCCGCTGGGCCCCCGGGCACCTGCCCATCGTGCCCAGTTGGAAAGGTGGCCCTGCCGCCAGCACAGCTAACCCCCAGACACATTATAATCTCACCAAACACATCATAAACCCCCAGACACATCATAAGCACTCTCAGCCTAGCATTACCCCACTAGACACATCATAACCCCCCAGACACATTATAATCCCCCACACACGTAATAAGCCCCCTCAGACACATCATAATCCCCCCAGCCTAGCATAACCCCCCTAGACACATCACAACTCCCCCAGACACATCATAAGCCCCCCAGACACATCATAAGCCTCCCAGCCCAGCATACACACCTAAGCTGAGCTGGTGCAGAGCTGGAACTCCTCCTCCTTCCTGTCCAGGCTGCTGCGACAGTGTGTGATGTCACTGTCCGGGGACTGACATCTGCTGATAGCTGTCAGCTCGCTCCCTCCCCCTTTACACCCCCCCACCAAAAAAGACAAATCAAGGGTGTGCATGTGAGAGCCACCAGATGGTGGAAAAATAGGAGAAGGTTTAGAATATAATCATGATGGAGTTTGTGACTAGACTGACTATTCCATGAGACTGAAATAATGGTGTTCTTGTTACCTATTGAGGGGTGTGGTATCAGGGAAAGAAGCAGCCTCAGTGCTCATCTGATAATCTGGTAGTTTTGGGTGGAGTCAAAAGGGTTCAATTAAAAACCAATAGCTTATTTAGCTGCAATGCATCATTTGTTAGATCTGTTTGGGTCCCTGAGGGACAATGACAACTATTAGGCGTGCTTCAAACAGACCAAGCAGGAGTAGAGTGCAGCGTGGGACCATTGGATCCATCATGAACAGAGTGTAGCAGGTAAGCATTAGATATTTATTGTACCTGTTTGTACTCCACCCAAAACGTAATTTTTAGTTTTGGTGGAAATATCTGTCAACACACCTCCCCACTGACAATTTTTCAAATGTGATAGAATACATACTAGTCAGTGAAAACAAAACACAACCAGGTATTTGCAGCCCCTCCTATAAGCTACTTGTTTGTCTTGATGAAGAGAGACAAAAAAATACACTATATGGACAAAAGTATTTGGACGCTTGACCATTGAACCAACAGGGACTGTAATGAAACCAAAAACAAATAACAGTCCTTCAAACAGGCGCTAAACATAACAAGCCGCTTGTAGCTACCTCATAGATGACACACCTACTAACCCCAAAGATAAGCACACATATAACAAAAAGAAGAACTGACAAGCGCTAATAGGGTTCTTAGAGGAAATCATACACAGGTGCAAAAGTATTAAAAAGCTTCAGGACTCTTCCCGTCATGACTTCTTGTAGTTCACTTACTAGAAGATGGTAGATATATACAATGGTAGATGTATACGAGTTCCCTCTGCAGAGATACCTCTATATCCAAAACATCGACTTTCCTTTACTGGTGACTTCTCATGTAGAGATCTTTCATACCACTAACACCGTGCTTCAGACACTGTCGTCTTGCCTCCGACTAAAACATGGAATGGGCTTTCCTATACAAATCACCACCGCCGCTTCTATGAGTCTCCTCTCAAGGATAAATCAGATGAGGCATCCAGAGGTCACGTGGAAGGAAGAAAGAAAAAAATCCACATAGCGTAATTCTGTGGAATAAAATCACTGAATATTTTATTCGCACACTTGTATGTTGAAACAATCAGTATAGATTCCAAGATAACACTATTCAACTTTACATAATAAACTTGTACCAGATGTATAAATGATATTGCACCTTCCCATATAAATAATGCTCACACCAAGGATAGAGCAGGAACCGACACAAGAGATCAGAATGTTACACTGTTAGACTGAACATTCTGAACTCTTGTGTCGTTTACTGCTCTATCCTGTTTGGACGAATTAGCGCTAGTCAGGGACTGTAATGACATTGTAGTCAAATACATATACTTCAATATGGAGTTGTATCCCTTTTGCAGCGATAACAGCTTCCACTTTTCTTGAAAGGCTTTTCACAAGATGTTGGAGTGTTTCTGTGGGTATTTGTGTCCATTCATTCTGTAGAGCATTTATGGGGTCAGGCACTGATGTTGGACGAGAAGGCCTGGCTCGCAATCTCTGTTCCAGTTCATCCCAAAGGTGTTCAATGGTGTTGAGGTCAGGGCTCTGCGTGGGTCAGCCAAGTTCTTCCACACCAAACTCATCAAGCAATGTCTTTGTAGTCCTTTATTTGTGCGCTGGAGCACAGTCATGTTGGAATATAAAAGGTCCTTCCCCAAACTGTTGCCACAAAGTTGGAAGCATAGCATTTCCCAAAATGACTTGGTATGCTGAAGTATGCCCTTCACTGGAGATAAGGGGCCTAGCCCAAGCCCTGAAAAACAGCCCCATACCATTATCCCTCCGCCACCAAAATTCACAGTTGGCATAATGCAGTAAGACAGGTAACGTTCTCCTGGCATCCACCAAACCCAGACTCGCCCATCTGACTGCCAGAGAAGCGTGATTCGTCACTCCACAGAACACATTTCCACTGCTCCACAGTCCAGTGTCGGTGGGCTGTACACCACTCCATCCGACGCTTGGCAGAGCCGGATTTAGACCTTATAGGGCCCTAGGCAAGATACTGGTTTGGGGCCCCCCTCCGGGAAACAATCCATAGCACTACTTTTTTTTGTTTTGTTTTTAAAGCATGGATTATATTAACTTTTAATACCTACTAGAAAAAGAGTGCAAACAATGTTGTACATAGCTTTAATCTTTAATAATTATTACTTTTCATTACTCACGTTTGCTGATGAAAGGAAAGGTTATTTCACTCCCTGACGGTTGCTATTATTGGTCCAACTCTGCGCAGTCTACCTCGATCCTCCGTATGATGTCACTTCATTCCCTGCACGCCCAGTCCAAGCACACTGGGCCTGCGCACACTCTCACAGCTCCCTCCTACAAAAAATGTATTTTGGCAAATAAGTTGGAGAAGTATAGCAGAGAAAAAAATGTCCCCACCTTTATCACTTTTGTTCCTCCTTCACACTGTTTTCTCTTTAGTACACTGTACTCCCTTCATCATCACACTCTGCCCTCCATCGTGCTTTTGCCCTTTAATCATCACACTGTGCACCCTTCACCATCACACTGTGCCCTCCATATTTTTGCTCCCCTTGTTTATTTCCCCTCACAGTGCCCTCCATGTTTTTGTTCCACATGTCTCCTGTTTCCCCTCACCCTCTGTGCCCTTCATGCTTGTTCCACCGTTTTCTTGCCCCTCTGTGCCCTTCATGCTTATTCCACCTTTCTCTTGCCCCTCTGTGCCCTTCATGCTTATTCCACATTTCTCTTGCCCCTCTGTGCCCTTCATGCTTGTTCCACCTTTTTCTTGCCCCTTTGTGCCCTTAATTCTTGTTCCACCTTTCTCTTGCCCATCTGTGCCATCCTTGCTTGTTCCACCTTTCTCTTGCCTCTTTGTGCCCTTAATGCTTATTCCACATTTCTCTATCTATCCTACCTGTTGTCTTATCCAACCAGCACTAATGTGAAGATGATGTGGGCTAGAGAGCTGAGCTTTCCCGCAGTCACCATCTGTAGAGCCTTGCAACAGAATTGGGTGGCTTATTACCCTTCAAAGTTTGGGATTGACCCTTAAGTCCTACTTAATGAACAAGACCTTCCTGTTTTATGCAATCAGACAGTGAACCACTTGGACAGCATGCTGGTTCAATGCAACTTCCGTGGGAAAAAATATGTGCCTCCGTAAGTTAACTTACCTTTCATTTGCCTTTTTTTCTTTTCTGTTCTGTTCTCTTCTGTTCTTCTTGTCTTATTTTCTTTTTTCCTGTATGGCGCGCTGACGCTGTTCCTCCTCTCTGCTCCAGCAATGCTCCTGCTCCTCGCCGAATCTTCACTGAAAATGACGTCACGCCCGACATTCAGTGGGAGAGAGGAGAAGAGACTGCCGGGAGCTGGCGCACGGTCAGCTGACTTTTTTTTCTTTTCTTTTTTTACTTAAATAAATGTTTGGCCGCAGTTCTTGTTTGTTATGCCGGCTGGACAGAGGGGAATGGCAGGCGGAGGGGAGCGCCCCTCTGTCTTTCCTGCCCTGCTCACCGTCGGCTCTGGGAGGGCCCTCTGGGGACCGCCAGGCCCTAGGCAGGGAAATCCAGCCCTGACGCTTGGCACTGGTGTTGGTGATGTGAAGCTTGCATGAAGCTGCTCGGCCATGGAAACCCATTCAATTAAGCTCCTGCCACACATTTTTTGTGCTTACATTAATGCCAGTGGAAGTTTGGAACTCTTCAGTTATGTAATCAGCAGAGCGTTGGCAACTTTTGCGCACCATGCGTCTTAGCAATTGTTGACCCTGCTCTGTGATTTTACATGATCTTCCGCTTCGTGGCTGAGTTGCTGTTGTTCCTAAACGCTTCCACTTTCTAATAATACTAATAATATCACTTATAGTTGCCTGTGGAATATTCAGCAGGGATGAAATTTCTCGAACCGTCTTATTGCAAAGGTGGCATCTTATCACAGTACCACACTTGAATTCACTGAGCTCTTCAGAATGACCCATTTTGTATCACAAACGTTTGCAAATGGAGATTGCATGGCTAAGTGCTTGATTTTATACACCTCTGGCAACGGGTCTGATTGAACCATCCCAATTCAATATTTAACAGGTGTGGCCAAATACCTTTGTCCATATAGTATTTCTTGGAAAGTGAATGCATAAAAAAATGAGGTGACAGACATGGCAATTTATTTGACTGTATGTAAAATAATATTTTTTTGCGAAAAGTTACAATATTTGCAGCTAAAACCTAATAAATGTTCATGTTTAAAATAAAATTATAACTGAAACATTGAAAACATAAGCATTATTTAAATCTGTTTGGTTTCTGTATGAAGAATGTAAATGAAATACTCCTCCACAGTAATTTGTTTGTGGTCAGGGGTTAGGGACGGGAGCTGATAGGGAAATAAGAAGAGGATGTCTACAGTCATTTGGAAATTTCTGTTTCCTAAATTAGCACAATGATCCCCAAGCAACAGAGGCAGGAACTATACCCAACACATGTACAGCTAATTTCCAATTGAGATGTTGGGTGTAGCTTCAGAACTCTTAAGCTATTATTATATGTAAAACACCAGAGTCTATTAGCCCTATAACAAGGGAATACACATGCAGGAGTTATCTCAATATCTTCTGAGTAATGAGAAAACAGTGCTTAAAAGCTGGTATGGTTATTGAAGGCAAATTGTTGTGCAGTTTATGGCATTAGCAGGCAAACAGGGGGATTCCAATTTTCCACAACTTGTTTCTACTTTTCTCTCAGGTGACAATGGTTTTCCGCCACATCTTCTTCTGCCAACCCCCACGACCTGTGTTCCTCTCCCCTTTTGTTCTTGTTGCCAGGTGCTATTATGCTGCTTAGCAACCTATTTGGATGTTTATGACATGTCTCCACATTAAACACTTACACATATGAGGCAAATGCTGGAAGATTGGGATTGGGAGGAACAGGATAAGAAAGTTGATGAAGTCACATCATCATACTGTGTTCAAATAACTCACTATCATATCACAATTTAAGCAGACACTATTATTGAGCATATACACCGTTCAGCCTCAACATTAAAACCGCCTGCCTAACTTTGTGTAGGTTTATCTCGTGCCGCCAAAACAGTTCTGACACATGGACTCCACAAGACCTCTGAAGGTGTCCTGTGGTATCTGGCACCAAGACGTTAGCAGCAGATCCTTTAAGTCCTGTAAGTGTTGAGGTGGGACCTCCATTGCTCGGACTGAGATCTGGGGAATTTGGAAGCTAAATTAACATCTTGAACTATTTGTCATTTTCCTCAAACCATACCTGAACATTTTTTACAGTGTGGCAGGGTGCATTTTCCTGCTGAAAGAGGCCACTGCCATCAGGGATTTCCGTTTCCATGAACAGGTGTGCTTGGTCTGCAACAATGTTTAGGTAGACGGTACATGTCAAAATAACATCCACATGAATGGCAGGACCCAAGGTTTTCCAGCAGAACATTGCCAAGAGCATCACACTGCCGCCGCCAGCTTGCCTTCTTCCCATAATGCATCCTGGTACCATCTCTTCCCCAGGTAATCAATGCACACCCACCTGGCTGCCTACATGATGTAAAAAAAATGATATTCATCAGAACAGGCCACCTTCTTCCATTGCTCCATGGACCAGTTCTGGCACTCACAAAACCATTGTCTGCGTTTTCGGAGTGGACAGGGATCAGCATGGGCACTCTGACCGGTCTGCAGTTATGCAGCAAGCGTTGATGCACTGTGTGCTCTGACACCTTTCTATCATAGCCAACATTAACCTTTTCAGCAATTTGTGTTACAGTAGCTCATCTGTGGGATTGAACCAGACGGGCTAGCCTTCGCTCCTCACATGCATCAATGAGCCTTGGGTGCCCATGACCCTGTTGCTGGATCACTGGTTGTCTGTACTTGGACCACTGTTGGTAGGTACTAACCACTGCATACTGGGTACACCCCACAAGACCTGTTGTTTTGGAGATGCTCTGACCCAGTCGTCTGGCCATCACAATTTGGCCCTTGCCAAAGATGCTCAGATCCTTACGCTTGCCAAATTTTCCTGCTTCCAAAACATCAACTTCAAGAACAGACTGTTCACTTGCTGCCTAATATATCCCACCCCTTGACAGGTGATATAGTAATGAGATGATCAATGTTATTCCCTTCACTTGTCAGTGGTTTTAATGTTGTGGCTGATCGGTGTATGTCTCAGTCCTCATGGACCAAGGATTAAATAGGAAATATATCTTTAGATTGTAAGCTCTCACAAGCAGGGCCCCCCTACTCTTGTATCCTGCCCCCTCCTTCTCCCTCTTGTTCCCGTGCTCTCACGTCCCATGCTTAATATTTTGCTTACATCCCACTAACTGTATTTTGCTTTTATCCTTTAATCTTCTTTTCTGTTTATCCAATTTTTGTGCTGCTATGTCTCTATAATGTCCTCCATCATGTCTGCCCTTAACTATGTAACCTCTGCTCTGTTACCCATGTAATGATCGTGTCATAGCATGCTACTTATTTGTGTACCCGTGTTATTCTACATCACTGCACAATTTTGTGGAGCACTGTAAATACATGGTAATAATAATAATAATCACTTCATAGGGAGGACAGAATGTGTGGGTTGCACCATCATTCAGACAGAGGCTGAACGAAGGTTAGATATGCAAAAATAATAGCTTGGGGATAGATGATACTACTGCTGCTGTTGGTTTACGTAATGGTCATGATGCGGATATCAGATATTCCTTTTTCTCATGCAGCTATAAATAATATAATTAATAATAATAATAATAATAATAATAATAATGATCATAATAATAATAATAATGATAATAGCTATTTATGTTTGTTTATTCATACTTAAATAGGGTTGGAGGACTAGTGTCACTAACCTCCAGAACAATCATCATTATCATCATCATCATCATTTATTTATATAGCGCCACTGATTCCGCAGCGCTGTACAGAGAACTCATTCACATCAGTCCCTGCCCCATTGGAGCTTACAGTCTAAATTCCCTAATATACACACACACACAGAAAGACAGACAGACAGAGAGAGATATTAGGGTCAATTTTGATAGCAGCCAATTAACCTACCAGTATGTTTTTGGAGGGTGGGAGGAAAACGGAGCACCCGGAGGAAACCCACGCAAACATGGGGAGAACATACAAACTCCACACAGATAAGACCCTGGTTGGGAATTGAACTCATGACCCCAGTTGTCACAAATCGGGATCTTAGCCGCACTTACCTCATCCGCCGCTGTCATATCACGGCTACCTGGGTCCCTTCTGGTCATCTGCAGCATTCCCGTTCTCCACACTTCTCTCCAGAGGATAGTTCTTGGCTCCAGTGTTCCTGACTGCATTACAAGTGCAGTAATCCTGTCTGCACTCCTAAGTGCAGTGTTCCTGACTGCATTACAAGTGCAGTGTTCCTGACTGCATTACAAGTGCAGTGTTCCTGACTGCATTACAAGTGCAGTGTTCCTGTCTACATTTCCAGACTGCTAATTCCCCTGCTATATTCTACAATCAGCACGAACATGAGCAAGAAGTTCATCCAGGCTGCTAAGTTCTGTTTCACTCCTGCTCCAGCTAGTCCCAAGGGTCCCGAATCGGATCAAGAAATTCAGACGACCGTGACAGTTTGTTCTGGCCTAATGGATCCGCTAGGGGAACATACCCCGAGGGAGGACTATGTCCAAATATTAGCTGAACGCATTGAGAGACAAGAAACTAACCAGGGGCAAATTTTGAGATTGCTGCATGATGTTTCTACACGTATGGATACCTTGCAGTTATTCCGCAGTCAACCATCCCATACTCCACCTGAGCCAGTAATACCTGCTTCACTACTTACTTCATCCAGACTCCATCTTCCCACGCCAGCTAAATACAATGGCGATCCGAAGAATTGCCGCGGGTTTCTCAACCAGTGTAGTATACACTTTGAATTACAACCCGGAAATTTCCCCACTGCACGTACCAAAACTGCTTATATTGTTTCGCTACTATCAGGGCAAGCTCTGGCATGGGCATCACCGCTCTGGGAAAAATCTGACCCAATTTTATTTGACATTGATAGCTTCCTGTCTACCTTCCGCAGAATATTCGACGAGCCTGGAAGAACAACGTCAGCCGCTTTAGATATTCTGCGCCTTCGGCAAGGGCAGCAGTCTGTGGGCCAATATGCCGTTCAATTTCAAACACTTTCCTCTGAACTATCTTGGAATAACGATGCTCTTGTTGCGGTTTTCTGGCAGGGCCTGTCTGACCACATTAAGGATGTATTAGCGTCTCGGGACTTACCTACAACGCTAGACCAATTGATTACCACCTGCAATCGGGTTGATCTTCGGTTCAGAGAAAGAGCTCTAGAAAAGAGGAAGCTGAAACACCCCAAGTTCCACCCTATTCAACGGGTCCGTGTACCGTCTCCTTTCCCTGAAGGACCCATGCAATTAGGCAAAGCACGTCTTTTACCCACCGAGCGAGAACGGCGAGTTAGAGAGAAACTTTGCTTATACTGTGCCAGTTCCGGACATCTGTTACATCATTGTCCTCGTAAGCCGGGTAAACACAACCTCCTAGCTGACGATGAGGAAGTGAGCCTAGGAGTGGCTCTTCGCTCCCCACAAGGCAAGGACTGTATTATCCCAGTCACTCTGAAACACGCTCAAGGCTCCCAATACATTTCAGCCCTGCTGGATTCTGGAGCAGCTGGGAATTTCATGTCTGCCAGATTAGCTGCTGAACTAGCCATTCCACTAGAGAAAATTCCAGTGACCATCTTTCTCTCTGCGGTTGACGGTAGCCGTATTCCAGGGGGTACCATTACGCATCAGACTTCTCCAGTGACGCTCCAAATAGGAGTTCTGCATTCCGAGTCTCTTACCTTTTTGGTCATCCCAGAAGCCACTAGCCCTGTGGTTCTCGGGTTTCCATGGCTTCAAACGCATAACCCCCATATTGACTGGTCGACTCCACAAATCCTGGCGTGGGCTCCAACTTGTTTCGGGTCCTGTTTACAACGTGTTCTTCCACATTGCTCCACCTCTGATAAGGAAATTTTGCCAGTTCCTTCTGCCTACCAAGAGTTCACAGACGTTTTCAGTAAGCAGGCCGCTGAAACTCTACCACCTCATCGGGATTGGGACTGTCCCATTGACCTTGTTCCGGGTAAAACCCCACTGCGTGGCAGAGTCTACCCTCTTTCTATCCCTGAGACAAAATCTATGTCTGAATATGTAAAAGAGAACTTGGAAAGGGGCTTTATTCGCCCATCCTCTTCACCGGCAGGAGCCGGGTTCTTTTTTGTAAAAAAAAAGATGGTGGATTACGTCCCTGCATCGATTACCGAGGTCTCAACGACATTACCATCAAGAACCGGTATCCTCTGCCCCTCATCACAGAGTTATTTGACAGAGTCAAAGGTGCGCAAATATTTACGAAGTTGGATCTCCGCGGGGCCTACAATTTGATCCGTTTTAGGCGTGGCGATGAATGGAAAACCGCCTTTAACACCAGGGATGGGCACTACGAATATCTTGTCATGCCATTCGGTCTGAGCAATGCCCCAGCGGTTTTTCAGAATTTCATAAACGAAATCTTTCGGGACTTACTGTACCATACTATTGTGGTATATTTGGACGATATCCTCGTTTTCTCCTCTGATATCCAGTCCCATCGCAGACATGTTAAAGAGGTCCTCAGCCGTCTCAGAAGGAATAAACTGTATTGCAAGCTTGAAAAATGCACCTTCGAAGTTGAATCCATTCCATTCTTGGGGTATATCATCTCGGGCACCGGTCTCCGTATGGACCCAGAGAAGGTGCAAGCTATTCTTAACTGGCCTCAACCATCTACACTAAAGGCAGTACAGCGATTTCTGGGATTTGCTAACTACTATCGAAAATTTATTCGTGGCTACTCTACTGTAGTAGCACCACTCACCGCCCTCACCAAAAAAGGAGCTAATCCTGCCAAGTGGTCTGAAGAAGCCCAATCTGCTTTTCAACTTCTGAAACAAGCATTTATTTCTGCTCCCATACTGAGGCAACCAGATTTAACCTGTCCATTCTACTTGGAAGTTGATGCCTCATCTGTCGGAGTAGGGGCAGTTCTCTCCCAAAAACCAGCTGATGAGCAATGGCATCCCTGCGGGTTCTTCTCCCGAAAATTTTTACCAGCTGAACGAAATTATGCCATAGGGGACAAAGAGCTGCTTGCCATCAAATTGGCGCTTGAAGAGTGGAGACATTTGCTTGAGGGAGCTCGTTATCCTGTCACAATATACACGGATCACAAGAATCTGCTCTACCTTAAAACTGCACAGTGCATGAATCCACGTCAGGCCCGATGGGCACTATTCTTTTCTCAATTTGATATCCATGTCACCTTCCGTCCCGGTTCCAAAAATCACAAGGCCGATGCTCTGTCACGTTCTATGGTAAAAGAAGAAGATTCCATCATTGTGGATCCACGGCCTATTATCAGCCCACTCAGCATCGCAGTCAGTAGACCCGACAATACACCTCCCCAGGGGAAAACTTTTGTTCCTGAGAATCTGCGTAAAAAATTGCTCCAATGGGCACATTGTTCCAGATTTGCCGGTCATGCTGGCATCCGCAAAACTCAATCTTTCATATTGAGAAGCTACTGGTGGCCTACGCTTCATCAGGATGTTCAGCAATTTGTTTTCGCATGTGGCAGCTGTGCCCAACATAAAAGTTCAAGACAATCTTCAGCTGGTCAACTTTTGCCTCTGCCTATTCCCACCAAACCCTGGACCCATATTTCTATGGACTTTGTTTCCGATTTGCCCAATTCTAATAATTTCAATACCATCTGGGTCATCGTTGACCGATTCTCTAAAATGGCGCATTTTGTTCCTCTCCGTGGACTCCCATCAGCACCTATCCTGGCTCAGCAATTTATAAAGGAGATCTTCCGTTTGCATGGGTGTCCTGAAGAAATCGTCTCAGATAGAGGAGTTCAGTTTGTGGCGAAATTCTGGAGATCCTTGTGCCAAGCACTACAGATCAAACTAAACTTCTCTTCGGCCTATCATCCCCAATCCAACGGGCAAACGGAAAGAGTTAATCAAGACCTAGAAACATTTCTCCGTTTGTACATATCCTCTTCTCAAGACGACTGGGTGGATCTGCTTCCTTGGGCAGAATTTGCTCATAATAATCATTATCACGAATCCTCTGCTTCCACTCCATTTCATACGGTCTATGGCCTACACCCCAGGGTACCCTTGTTTACTCCACTTCCTACAGCCTCAGTACCTGCCTCTGAAGTTTTCCTAAAGAATTTTTCAGGCCACTGGCGCCAGGTACGGGAATCTCTACTTAAAGCGTCCCAACGCTACAAAATTCAGGCCGACAAAAAGCGACGAGCCATTCCAAGCTTGAAACCCGGAGACAGAGTCTGGCTGTCTACTCGCAATCTACGCCTCAGAGTTCCATCTATGAAATTCGCTCCTCGCTTTATTGGACCGTTTAACATCTCCCGAGTCATCAATCCAGTGTCCTACAAATTACAACTACCATCTTACCTCAGGGTACCCAACACCTTCCATATCTCTCTCTTGAAACCACTGGTGCTAAATCGGTTTTATACACCCAAACTGGTTTCTCCTGAAGTGCAGACTGAACATGGTGACGAATATGAAATTAAAGAGATCTTGGACTCTCGGTTTCGACATAAAACCTTACAATAACTAGTCGACTGGAAAGGCTATGGTCCAGAAGAGAGGGCCTGGATCAAAGCTTCTGATGTTCACGCTCCATCTCTCATCAAAAAATTTCACCGCAAGTTTCCAACTAAGCCCCAATCTAAGTGTCCAGTGGCCACTCGTAAGGGAGGGGGTACTGTCACAAATCGGGATCTTAGCCGCACTTACCTCATCCGCCGCTGTCATATCACGGCTACCTGGGTCCCTTCTGGTCATCTGCAGCATTCCCGTTCTCCACACTTCTCTCCAGAGGATAGTTCTTGGCTCCAGTGTTCCTGACTGCATTACAAGTGCAGTAATCCTGTCTGCACTCCTAAGTGCAGTGTTCCTGACTGCATTACAAGTGCAGTGTTCCTGACTGCATTACAAGTGCAGTGTTCCTGACTGCATTACAAGTGCAGTGTTCCTGTCTACATTTCCAGACTGCTAATTCCCCTGCTATATTCTACAATCAGCACGAACATGAGCAAGAAGTTCATCCAGGCTGCTAAGTTCTGTTTCACTCCTGCTCCAGCTAGTCCCAAGGGTCCCGAATCGGATCAAGAAATTCAGACGACCGTGACACCAGTGCTGTGAGGCAGAAGTGCTAACCACTTAGCCACCGTGCTTCCTAATCACATGTAAGTGGTCTTTTAAATGCAGAATAAATAAAATAGTGAAATATTTTAACATGCTTCATGAGTGGTGAAGGCACCTTTTATTTCTTTCCAATTTCTCTTCTCTCACTCCATTCTTGACTCTGCAATCAGGCTACCACCCCCAACATGTCTCTGAAACTGCTCTCACAAAAGTGATCAATGATCTACTTACTGCTCTAAGGGTCATTTCCCCATACTCATTCTCCTGGACCTCTCTGCTGCTTTTTGACACTGTTGATCACCCTCATCTCCTACACAACCTTCACTCCACTGGCCTCTATGACCAGGACACAGTTCTTTCCAAGTTCACTTACTACCTATTAAATCACTCCTTTAGTGTTTCTACCTCTGTCCCATCCCCTCCTCCTCTTTTTTCTTTGTACACCTTTTCTCTTGGGCATTTGTTCGCTCATTCAGCCTCCAATACCACCTCTGATGCTGATGACACCCAAATCTATATCTGTTCCCCTGACCTCTAACCTTCTGTTCTATCTCATGTAACAAACTGTCTTTCTGCTATCTCCACATGGTTGTCCCAACGCTACCTAAAACTCAACATGTCCAATACAGATCATATAATCTTCCCTCAGTCTCCCAAGCCCGTTGCCTTGGTGTCACATTTGACTGCGCCCTCTGCTTTATTGCTCACATCCAGACTTTCTCCCTGTCCTGTCGATGCCACCTTAAAACCATTGCCAGAATACACCGTTTACTTACTCAACATGCTACCAAAACTCTTATCCATTCTGTCATCATTTCCTGTCTTGACTATTGCAACCTCCTGCTATTTGGCACTTCCGACACCCGTGTAACCACACTTCGATCCATGTTAAACGCTGCTGCAAGACTATTCTTCCTCTCTCACCGCACCACATCTGCTGCACCACTTTGCAAATTCCTAAACTGGCTCCCTGTGTTCTCCAGAATCCAATTCAAATGACTCACCCTTATCTACAAAGCCCTCAACAACACCACATATCAAAATACTCTCCCTCTCGCCCTTTTAGATCTACCTCTGACCTGCGCCTTGTCTTGTCTCTGGTAAACACTTCTCATTTCCGCATACAAGATTTCTCCTGTGCTGCTCCCCACTTATGGAATTCCCTACCACTATCAATCAGGCTTTCCCACATTCAAATATTTAGCTCTCTGAAAACCCATATCTTTTTTAGAGCTTACCTTATCCCGATAATACTATTCACACTAATGCACCCTCACAACTGTCCCACACTCACTCCTCTTGTTTCATCTGTGCTCTCTTCCATTTAGAACACTGTTTCCCAACTCCAGTCCTCAGGGACCCCTAACAGTGCAGATTTTCCAGGTCACAAGTGAAATAATTAGGACCACCTGTGGATCTTTCAAAATTATTATTATTATTATTATTATTATCCTTTATTTGTTAGGTGCCACAAGGTTTCCGCGGTGCCGTACACAGTACAAAACAGTCGACTATACAGGGTGAAACAGTACAAAACAATAAACAAAAATACCAATACTTCAGAAACTCCAGGCAGGCTGATGCAAAAAACGGAGCAGAAGAACAGGTAGGGAGACATGAGGGAAGAGGGCCCTGCTCAAGTGAGCTTACATCCTAAGGGAGGGAGAACAGAACAGGCACAGGGGGAGCCAGAAAGGTAAGGGGGAGAGCGAGTTGAGAGCGAGTGGCGGGGTTATGTGGATGATTGGTATGCTTTGAGGAAGAGGTGGGTTTTCAGCGAATGTTTAAAGGAGCACAGAGTAGGAGAGAGACGGATGGAACGAGGGAGTTCATTCCAGTGAAGGGGGGCAGCGCGGGAAAAGTCTTGGATTCTGGAGTGGGAAGAGGTGATAAGAGTTGAGGAGAGGCGTCGATCGTTGGCCGAGCGCTGGGAGCGGGCAGGAGTGTGAATGGAGAGGAGGCTAAAGATATAAGGGGCAGTAGAGTTGGAGAGAGCCTTGTAAGTGGTGGTGAGGAGTTTGAAAAGGATTCTGTAGGGGAAGGGGAGCCAGTGTAAGGCAAGGCAGAGAGGGGAGGCTGAGGAGGAGTGGCGTGAGAGGAAGATGAGTCTCGCGGCCGCATTGAGTATAGAGTGGAGGGGAGAGAGATGGGAGTGGGGGAGGCCGGTGAGGAGGAGGTTGCAGTAATCCAGGCGGGAGATGATGAGTGCGTGGATGATAGTCTTAGTGGCATCCTGAGAGAGAAAGGGACGGATGCGAGCGATGTTGCGTAGTTGGAAACGACAGGCTTGGGCAAGGTGATATTGAAGACCGAAGGAGGAGACGAGAGCACCAAGGGAGAAAGTGTAAAATGTGTCAGTTAGTAATGAATACACCTGTGCTCCAGCAAAGAGATATAGAAAACATGCCCTGTTAGGGGTCATTGAGGACTGGAGTTGGGAAACACCGATTTAGAATGTAAGCTCTCTAATGAGCGGGGTCCTTCATACCCTTTGTTTTAATGTCTGCATTTATTTTTACTTCCTGGTATGTCCCTGTTTTATGTATGTCATGTTTTCCCTCCTGTACAGCGCTGCGGAGCACTGTGGCGCCTTACAAAGATACAATAATAATAATAATAATAATAATAATAATAGCTTCTATATTATAAGATATTGCCTACGATGTTGCCTACGCAACATCGCCCGCATCCGTCCCTTTCTCTCTCAGGAGGCCACCAAAACCATCATACACGCACTCATCATCTCCCGCCTGGATTACTGCAACCTCCTCCTCACCGGCCTCCCCCACTCTCGTCTCTCCCCCCTCCGCTCTATACTCAACGCGGCCGCAAGACTCATCTTCCTCTCACGCCGCTCCTCCTCTGCCTCCCCTCTCTGCCTTGCCCTTCACTGGCTCCCCTTCCCCTACAGAATTCTTTTCAAACTCCTCACCACCACTTACAAGGCTCTCTCCCACTCTACTGCCCCTTATATCTCCAACCTCCTCTCCATTCACACTCCTCCCCGCTCGCTGCGCTCGGCTAATGACCGTCGCCTCTCCTCCACTCTGATCACCTCTTCCCATTCCAGAATCCAGGACTTTTCCCGTGCAGCCCCCCTTCACTGGAATGACCTCCCTCGCTCCATCCGCCTCTCTCCCACTCTGTGCTCCTTCAAACGTGCACTCAAAACTCACCTCTTTCTCAAAGCCTACCACCCATCCACTTAACCCTTATCTCCTCCGCTCATTATCCCCTCTCTCCCATTGCCTCAACCGGCTCCTCTTGTGCCTGGTCTGTCAACCCTCCCTTAGTATGTAAGCTCGAATGAGCAGGGCCCTCTTCCCTCCTGTCTCCTTACCCGTTCTTCTGCTCCGTGTCTATTGCATCTGCCTGCCTGGAGTTTCTGAAGTATTGGTACTTTTTGTTTATTGTTCTGTACTGTTATACCCTGTATAGTCTACTGTTTTGCACTATGTGTGGCGCTGCGGAACCTTGTGGCGCCTAACAAATAAACGATTATAATAAGAATACTTTTATTAGAAATGCTAGCAGGTGTACTTTGGTGTGGCACCTTATAAAATAATTTTTTTGTCATTAGTTACAAACTGGATGTTTAGAAAATCCACTGACATTAGAGGATGTGTTCTGACATGGAGCCAAACCGTCAATGGTGTAGCCAAGGGGTTAGTGAGGTTACCAGACACTATAGGGTTTGGTTCCACTTTGGCTGTGGAATATTCGTAATGAAGCCGACTGTCATAAATATGATAGTTGGAGCTTGTATATGTACATTAAAAACATTGCAACTGACACATTTTGCACCCAGGACATATGCATAAAAATTCTATTGCAAAAAATATGTACTTATGTGTGTGCAATAAACTGAAAACACAGCAATATCTCTTTGTGAGGTTTACGTTAGGCATACATGTAAATCTGCTTAAACCCCACAATAGCATAGAGATGCAGGTTCACAGTGTTCGCATTAGATGGAAAAGTCGTGTTACCCTATATGTTTGCAGTATATTGTATTGCGATATATACACAAGAGCGAATATTGTCTTGACAGTGTTAGTAATAAATTTGAAAGTTGCATTATCCTTTTGAAATGTTAAGAAATACATATGTCTCAATATCTGTTGTCTACTGCTTTATAAATCCAATGGAAATTTTTTCCTGCAGTAATCCAGATGGAAATGATAAATAATTAATCCAAAGAAACAGTGAATGAGGTACTATCACCTGGAGGGGTCAATACGTAATCACAATCAGAAGCGGCTAGATGGTCTGCTGGTACATCATTATTACATATATTTAGCCTCGGCATTCAGTACATTCCAAAGATACAGCTCTCCAGGGCTTGTACTACACTTTTGTGTACCCTTTCTATACTCAACTTATTCTTGTGCGCAGGGCCGTCTTTCCCATTGGGCACAATGGGCAGGTGCCCGGGGGCCCTGCAGCCCAGGGGGGCCCGTCGGAGGCAGCAAAAAAAAAAAAAACCTGGAAAAAAAAGAAGACAATACTTACCTTGCGGTCAGGTGGCGATCCGGCTCCCTCCCTGGTCTCCTGCTCCTTACGGCGCTCGCAGTGCATGTCGGGCGTGACATCATCACGCCCGCCCGACATCCATTGCGGAGAGCGACGGAGGAGGAGACTACGGAGGGAGCCGGATCGCCAGCTGACCGCAAGGTTAGTATTGTCTTCTTTTTTTTCCAGGTTTTTTTATTTTTTTGCTGCCTCCGACGGGCCCCCCTGGGCTGCAGGGCCCATATATATAATCTTTTTTTTAATTTTTATATATATATATATATATATATATATATGTATATATAGGGGCCCCGGTGCACTGCTGTGCCCGGGGGCCCAAGATGTTGTTAAGAGGGCCCTGCTTGTGCGCCCCCAGGCTACCTCTCTAGGAATAAGAAGCTGCAGGGCCAGCAGGTGGTCGGGTCGCTTCTTACCATAGCAGATGGGATTGAATGAGCAGAGGTGATACCCTCTGCTTTTATCAGACTGGGAGGGCATACCCTAAACCAGGGCACCTGATGGTAGTGCTCTCCCGGAGGGGCCACAAGTCCAAGATACACTCAAATATAGATATGGTTGCATTTTGGTATGCACGCACAGTATGGAATTGTGTATATCAGCACACAAACACTGAGGCACTGTATGTCCAACTGTAAATGAGGCACATTAGGGGGGTTTAGCATGTGCCATGAGGACATAGGGCCTGATTCATTAAGGATCTTAACTTGAGAAACTTCTTATTTCAGTCTACTGGACAAAACCATGTTACAATGCAAGGGGTGCATATTAGTATTCTGTTTTGCACATAAGTTAAATACTGACTGTTTTTTCATGTAGCACACAAATACTTGACAGCTTATTTGTACACTGAAATTTAAAGTTGAAATTTGTGTGCTACATGAAAAAACAGTCAGTATTTAACTTATGTGCAAAACAGAAAACTAATTTGCACCCCTTGCATTGTAACATGGTTTTGTCCAGGAGACTGAAATAAGAAGTTTCTCAAGTTAAGATCCTTAATGAATCAGGCCCATAGTTATTAACTTATCTACAGGTTACTGTGTGGAGAATGTGGCATTGTCCATATCAGCCAATCAGATTTTGTCATTTTCCTAGATGAATTTAGAAAAGGAAAGTAAATGTCTGGTATATATGGTAGATACAGTGCAAGCTACATCACCTGTTCTATAGTAATGTATAGAAATATAAAGATGTCACTCAATATTTAATAGTCGTAGTTGTCTCATGTGGGCTATAACATTTACCATATATTAGAAAAGTTATTGACTCTATGTAGGCAGAAGCAGTGTCTTTACGAATGTAACAATTGGGGTGTGATACAAAGCATGTAATAGAAAAACAGAACCAGCTTCCTGTTCATAATGAAATAAGCATAACACTAAATAACATGCTGCAGCCACAGAGCCACAATCTTCACACATTTCTCGTGATGCTGTATATTCAAAGATGCAGCTTGTGAAGGCTTTACGAATGCCTACCGTGAGCATTGTGCATACATAGCTGTGTTTCCAATTCTATGGCCCAGAAGTTCGTGTCACACACTAGAATTAGATGTTTGTTATGCAATAGCCACAGTGACTCAGGAGCAGTTCATATTGGCCGCCAAATTTGGGCATATATGTGGGATTTTCACACACAATGTGACTTTCAAATGGTAGAGTCAGAATTTGGCATAAAAGACGGTGGGTGGGGGATTGTGTGGACATGCGCTTTGCTCCCCGACATTAGGAAGGCATATTTTTTAAACATTATGGGCCTGATTCATTAAGGATAGTAAAGCCAAAAAATAATAACTTTGAACCTTGGCAAAACCATGTTGCTATGTAAGGGGTGCAAAAGAGTTTATTATTTTGCACATAAGTTAAACACTGGATGCTTTTTCCTGTAGCACACAAATACTTGATAGCTTAATTTTTACACTGAAATTTAAAGTTGACCTAGGACATGCCCTACCCTAAATATAAATCTGTCTTCACATTTTAAATTTACCTCCCTCTCCAATGTAACATGGTTTTACCAAAATTCAAAGTTACTCATTTTCTTTGCTTTACTTTCCTCAATGAATCAGGCCCTGTGTATTTATTTAAAACATGCAATGTATCAATCAGCGATTCTCAAAACCACATGCCAAACTGTCACATTACAAATGGCCTACTATTTGAGCATGATGGCTTTAAAAATAAATATATACATTGCCCCCATTGCATCCAAACAGGTTGGCCTGGGGACTTTTTCCTAAGGCAATGCTATTTGAATGGAATCTAACTAAATTTAATAAATAATTAAAAAGTCAAACAGGATTCCCCATGAAAATCGTTAATAAGCATGGGATTCTCCCGTCATAGGGAAAAGCTGCCTCAGGTCCCTCATTCCCCACTTTAATATAAAATAAAATCTTCTTTCTTTGTTTTTGATCTGCTGTAATACAAATAAAATTCATACTCTTTTCTTCTGGTTAGATACATTTCACATGGGAGAGCAGGGATATTGTCATTTAATAGACAGGGCTATGCGATAATAAGCCTCAGTGATAAATAGGAGCCTAGGTCTACACAAACCATTTGCACAACACCTGTGAACAATTCTGCATTTATAATATGTTAGTATCTTAGGCAGGGTACACACTACCATGTTTTCAGCAGATTATCGGACCAATCAGACAACAAACGACTGATTGGCACAAAATCACAGTAGTATGTGTCAGGAACCCCTCCAGCCAGTACAACAAAACCCGGAATCTGCTCCGAAAGTCTGGTGTTCAATGGAGCCCCTAGTGGTGGGGACAGACTTGGCTGCAGACAGACAGAGGGTCGTGAGATGTGTACTGACTGGGGAGAACCCAGGGATATTGTGAAATAGCATACAGCGGTGGTGAAGTCCAGGCAAAAGGTCAGGGCTGGCGGAAAACAACAAATCCAGGAAACAGGCAGAGATCGAGGTCACAGGCAATACAGCAGAGTCCAGTACACGGTCCAAGGTCATACACAGCAAGATCAATCCAAAGGCAGAGAAGGGGAATTGAGCAGGGAGCAGGTAAGTATGCACAGAGCAGGAACTATAACCAGCAGTGAGGCCCAGTCCTCACTGCCTTAAATACTATGATGGACAAATCAGAAAGGAGGAGGACGCGGCTGACAATAAACCTCAGGAGGCTGCTAATTAATTACTAGCTGGGAACTAGCATAGGTAATAACATAACCAGGAAGCATGTATAAAAATATAAATGAACCAGTTTAAATAATATGAGAGCTCCCCCTGGAGTTGGAGGATGTCACTACACCCTCCTGCATCTATGCAACAAGGATAATCCCAAAGAATAAAACCAGAGCATAGAAATAGAGCACGCGCCCGGCTGCTAGATCACGCCAGGATGTGGCGTACCACCGCGGCTCGTGACAGTACCCCCCCTTGAGGAGGGGTTAAGGAACCCCTTAATCTAGGCTTATCTGGAAACTTCTGATGAAAAGCTCTTCTTAACTCATTGGCATGCAAGTTCCTGGCAGGTATTCATGATCTTTCTTCAGGGCCATAGCCTTTCCAGTGAACCAAATAGTGGAGTTGGCGTTGTACCCATTTAGAAATCAAGAATCTTTTCGATCACAAATTCCGTGTGACCATCCACTATCACTGGGGCAGGTTTGCTTGGCTGTTTCCTGGGAAACCTCCAGAAAGTAAGAGCTGGCTTCAATAAGGATGCATGGAATGTACGGGGTATCCTTAAAGAGTTGGGCAGTTCCAACTGAAAAGCCACAGGGTTAATCTTCCTGATTATCTTAAATGGCCCAATGTATCTTGGTCCGAACTTAAAGGAAGGCTGGCGGAGCTTGATGTTCTTAGTGGAGAGCCATACTCTGTCCCCATCCTTGAACTTACAAGGACGTCTGAAGCGATCCTTAAATAACTTGGCTTGAGACTCAGCTTACTTCAAAGATAAGTTTATCTTTTTCCAAATTCTCTTCAGAGAATGAGCAATGTGTCCGATCTCAGGGTGGGTGGGTGGGATGATGTCAGAAATGAAACAGACTTGGGATGTCTCCCATAAATGCAGAAAAATGGGGCATAACCAGAGGAAGAGTGTGGTGAATTATTGTAGGCAAATTCCGCCCATGGCAGGTATTCTACCCAGTTGTCATGTAATTCAGAAATGTAGCATCTTAAATACTGTTCCAAAGACTGGTTTATCCTTTCCATCTGTCCATTAGTTTGTGGGTGATAGGCTGATGAAAAACTTAGTTAAATGTCAAGCAAGGCACAAAATGATTTCCAGAACTGGGCCACAAACTGAGTTCCTCTATCTGATATAATATTAGTGGGTATTCCATGTAGTCTGAAAACATTTTGAATAAACAGAGGAGCCAAACACTTAGCAAATGGTAGCTTAGGTAAAGGAACAAAATGAGCCATCTTACTAAAGCGATCGACTATCACCCAAATGCAATTACACCCTTTAGACAAAGGCAAATCCGTAATAAAATCCATGGAGATGTGGGTCCATGGAACACTGGGCACGGGTAAAGGAATCATCTGTCCCATGGGCAAATCTCTGGGTGTTTTCACCCTGGAACAAATCTCGCAGGACAGTACAAAGTCTCTAACGTCTTTCTTCATAGAAGGCCACCAAACAGAACGAGAGAGTAATTTGATAGTCTTGGTGATACCTGGATGTCCAGATAATTTGCTGTCATGGACCTCAGACAAGACAGACTGTCTCAGACCAGCTGGCACAAACAACAAATTGGGAGACATGGAAGCTGGTGCCTGATCCTGAACTGCCTGTAACTGGGTTGCCAAACCCTGAGTTAGCCCTGAAACAATGGTTTGAGAAGGTATGATAGGAGTGTTATAAAGGGGATCCGCATGTTTCTGTAAAAAACTTCTGGATAAGGCATCTGCCTTCAAATTCTTAGAACCAGGGCGATATGTGATCACAAAATTAAATCTAGAGAAGAAAAGAGCCCAGCGCGCCTGTCTGGGATTCAACCTCTTAGCAGTCTCAATGTATTGAAGATTTTTGTGATCCGTGTACACCGTGATGTTATGCTTAGCGCCCTCCATCCAATGTCTCCATTCTTCGAATGCCCATTTAATGGCCAGTGACTCCCGATTTCCCACATTATAATTTATCTCTGCTGCTGAGAATTTCTTAGAAAAGAATGCGCATGGGTGCAACTTTTCATCAGAACTGGACACTTGTGACAGAACTGCCCCCACCCCAACCTCAGAAACATCCACTTCAACAATGAAAGGTAGCTCTGTATCAGGATGTTTGAGGATAGGAGCAGAAACAAAGGCCTTTTTTAGGGTATCAAATGCTTTGACAGCTTCTGGCGGCCATACCGCTGGATCAGCTCCTTTCTTAGTTAATTGAGTGATAGGTGCCACAATTACCGATAAATTACGAACGAATCTTCTGTAGTAATTAGCAAACCCAAGAAACCTTTGGATGGCTTTTAGGTTACTGGGAAGGCTCCAATCAGTGATGGCTCGGACTTTGGCTGGATCCATCGTAAATCCGTTGGCAGAAATGAAATACCCCAAGAATGCCACAGTGGAGACTTCAAACTCGCATTTCCCTAATTTGGCAAATAGATGATTGTCTCTAAGTTTCTGCAGTACCAAACGGACTTGTTCCCGGTGTTGGGGCAAGGACGAGGTATAGATCAAGATGTCATACAGATACACAATGACAAATTTACCCAGATAATCTCGTAGTACATCATTGATCAAATCCTGGAACACGGCTGGTGCATTAGAAAGACCAAACGACATAACACAATACTCGTAATGTCCAGAATGAGTGTTAAAAGTGGTCTTCCATTCATCGCCCTTCCGTATGCGTATCAAATTGTACGCTCCACGTAAATCAATTTTAGAAAATACAGAAGCACCTCTTAACTGGTCGAACAACTGAGAAATCAGTGGCAGAGGATATTTGTTTTTAATGGTGATCTGATTCAGACCTCTGTAATCAATGCAATGTCGTAAATCTCCGTCTTTCTTTTTTACAAAGAAAAATCTCGCACCCAGGGGTGAACGAGAAGGTCTAATGGACCCTTTTTTCAGGTCCTCAGAAATATAGTTCTCCATGGCTTTGGTCTCTTCCACGGAAAGAGAATATAAACGAGTCTTAGGAAATTTACTCCCAGGCTGAATATCAATAGTGCAGTCATACGGGTAATGTGGTGGTAATGTATCTGCAGCTTGCTTGGAGAAAACATCAGCAAAATCTTGATATTGCAGCGGGAGTGTGAGACCTGGTTCGACTGAAGCAGTAGCAACCTTAAAAGGTGTTGCTAGGCATGTCCCTTGGCAGTTTTTCCCCATGCCACCAATTCTCCTGTGGACCAATCAAGGACTGGGTTGTGCTTGCTAAGCCAAGGGTACCCCAGAACCACAGGGTATGTAGGTGAATGGATAAGGTAGAATGACAGCATTTCCTTATGGAGTGCTCCCACTGTCAGGGTAAGAGAGCTGGTACTCTCTAGCACGCTTCCGCCCTTAATTAGGTGCCCATCCAAACCAAAAACAGATACTGGAACTTTTAATGGTTGGGTAGGAACTGCAAACCGACGAGCCAGAGAAATATCCAGAAAATTTCCAGCTGCTCCGCTGTCCACGAAAGCTAGGACATCAACACTCCCAGAGACCAGGGAAATCTGGGCAGGTAACTGGAGGGAATTTTTATTCTGTACAAGGTAAACGCCTAAATTAACTTTTTATTTAAATAAAGCCGTAGGTGATATGGTGGCGGAAGAACACTGTATTCAACCTTGTCCATCCAAATCGCACATTGTTTGTTAAACTTAATGGGACAGACGTCCCCAGGCAATCCGGGACCCGCACCCCTCTGGGCTAATCATAATACAACGCAAGTCAGCCCAGATGAGCTGTACTTGCACCGCACCTAAGCCGATTCTTCGAAGGGCACGGGTTCCAAACACCTGGCTACCATAAATGTGAGCTTACCCACTTTGGTTATACCGTACAGTGTTCATCTGCCACATTAAAGGCTGCACCAGCCGCAGGAAGGCAGACCATGCTGTTTTCATACAGCAAGTGCCTCCTGTTACCTCCAGGGTTGAACCACAACACCCTTAACATACCAAGACATGTGGTGCCAGGTACATCCAGAGCTGAACCACAGCCTATACCTACCATGGCCTTCGACAGCCATACCATACCAAAGCCCATGGACATGTGGTGCCATGTACATCCAGAGCTGAACCACAGCCTATACCTACCATGGCCTTCGACAGCCATACCATACCAAAGCCCATGGACATGTGGTGCCATGTACATCCAGAGCTGAACCACAGCACGTACCTACTGCGGCATTTGACATCCGAACCGTATGAAGGCCCATCAACATATGGTGCCAGGTACATCCAGAGCTGAACCGCAGACAGTATCTACCACAGACTTCGACATCCATACCATACCAAGGCCCATTGGCATGTGGTGCCAGGTACATTCAGAGCTGAACCACAGCACGTACCTACCGCGGCCTTTGACATCCGAACCGTATCAAGGCCTATTGACATGTGGTGCCAGGTACATCCAGAGCTGAACCACAGCCCATGCCTACCATGGCCTTCGACAGCCATACCGTACCAAAGCCCATGGACATGTGGTGCCATGTACATCCAGAGCTGATGTCAGACGCCGTCCCTGCGCCTCCTCCTCGGGCAGGAACAGACGTCCGTCTTCAGAGCGCCCCGTTGCTAAGCAATGGGGACGCGTCTTCCGGCGATGCGGTGCGCAGGCGCGCCCATCGCCATAGCAACGGGACGTGCTTTCCAGTTTCCTGTCGGTGGTCAGAACAGCTGACCGCCGATCCACTGCCCACCAATGGGAAGTTACTGCTTCCTATTTAAAGCCTGCTCTGACACCATTAGGGTGCCAGAGCAACTGGTTTACCTAGTCTCCAGCGTTCCTGCATTAGTATTCTTGCCTTGACTCCAGTGTTTGACCCGGCTTCCTGACCTCGCTTTCGGATTCTCCCTTTGTTCCATCCTGATATTCTGGTTTTGACCTCGGCCTGCTGACCATTCTCTGTCTCCTGATTCGGTACCTCATCCTGACTCTGCCAGTTTGACTACGAATTTCTCTATATCTCGCAAGTAACTACCTGGGGGGGCCGCGACCTGCACGTCATTGCCGCTAAGTCCAAACTTTCTTGCGGGGGTCCCTGGTGAATACCAGCGGCGTGTTAGACTCCGCGCCTCCTGGTGTAGTAGTGCCAATACTTGCAGGTACTAAGGTCACGTCTGTGACAGTTTGCTCTGGCCATGTCAACCGACTCAGCTAATGAACCCTCTGCACGTGACCTTCTACTCCACCTGGCTCATAGGGTGGAGAAACAAGAAGCGGAGCAGGCACAGTTACTTCATTGTATCCAAGGAGTCGCAACTCGCCTTGAGACCCTCCAGGCCTCCATGACTTCTGCTCAAAATGTTCCCGTGACTACCGCAGATGGCGTCGCCACCTCCTCCTCCCCTGCAGTGGTTTCCTCAGCAGCCCTGAGACTCTCTCCACCGGACAAATTTGACGGAGAGCCTAAAAAATGCAGAGGATTCCTTAATCAGTGTCTCATCCACTTCGAGTGTAATCCTGCATCTTTTTCCTCTGAACGCATTAAGGTGGCATTTATTATGTCCTTATTATCCGGACAGGCCCTCGCTTGGGCCTCCCTACTGTGGGAGCGAGATGACCCTATGCTGTCCAACGTCACCACCTTTATTGAAACCTTTCGCAAGGTTTTTGATGAGCCCGGACGCATCTCCTCAGCTGCCTCCAGTCTCCTTAACCTCCGCCAAGGATCCCAGACCGTCGGGCAGTATGCAATACAGTTCCGCACTCTGTCCTCTGAGCTCAGTTGGAATAACAAAGCTTTGGTAGCAGCCTTTTGGCAAGGACTGTCAGACCGAGTTAAAGATGAGTTAACCTCTCGTGAGCTTCCCGCTGATTTGGATTCCCTGATCTCTCTATGCAATCGCATTGATCTACGTTTCCGCGAGCGTACTCAGGAACGTGCCACTTCCAGATGGTCCTCTACTCGCCTTGCTCCCATGTTTCATAACCCGGTTCATCAAGAAGAACCGATGCAAATCGGCCGTTCCCGACTCTCTGCCGAGGAACGTCAACGACGCTTCAAGCAAAACCTATGTCTGTATTGTGGAGATCCTGGTCATACCATTTCATCTTGTACCAAGAGACCGGGAAAAGCCCCCTCCTAATCGGTGGAAGGGAGGCCGATTTAGGAGTTGGAGTTATTACTCCCTACACCATTTCTAGCAATGACTGCCTCATGCCTATCTCCTTGCATACATCTGTCGGCCCCTTTGAGACCTTAGCCTTTGTGGATTCCGGTTCTGCCGGAAATTTCATCTCCACCACTCTGGCATCGCAACTCCAATTAGCTACTATCAAATTGCCTCAGCCGTTATTCCTCACCGCGGTAGATGGGAATCGGATCTCCAACGGGTCAGTTTCTCACATCTGCGCTCCTGTTCGGCTGACGGTAGGGGTGCTACATTCTGAAGTCATCGAGTTCCTGGTTCTTCCTCATTCTGTCAACACTGTCATTCTAGGATTGCCTTGGCTCAAGCTTCACTCACCCCAATTTGATTGGAATCGTGCGATGGTTACTTCTTGGGGCTCACAATGTTTTAAGTCCTGTTTGTCTGGTCTAAAACCAGGCCAGACCTCTCTTCCTTGTCATCTGATATCTCCTCACATTGAATTACCACCTTCATATATTGCCTATCAAGAAGTGTTCTGCAAAGCTGCAGCTGAGATCCTGCCTCCTCATCGGCCCTGGGACTGTTCCATCGAATTACTACCTGATAAACCACTTCCTAAGGGCAGAATCTATCCCCTATCTCTCCCCGAAAACACTGCTATGACCACCTATATCTCTGAGAATCTTCAGCGTGGCTTTATCAGGAAGTCCTCCTCTCCTGCGGGCGTGGGATTTTTCTTTGTCAAAAAGAAAGACTGTACCCTACAGCCGTGTATTGACTACCGGCGATTGAATGCCATCACCATAAAGAACAGATACCCGTTACCACTCATCTCTGAGCTCTTTGATAGAATCGCTGGATCTAAGGTCTTTACTAAACTAGACCTGCGGGGGGCGTATAACCTCATCCGTATACTCTCTGGAGACGAGTGGAAGACTGCATTTTGTACTAAAGAGGGCCACTTCGAATATCTAGTAATGCCCTTCGGGTTGTGCAATGCCCCCGCTGTCTACCAATCTTTTATTAACGAGATTTTTCAAGACCTTCTCTACATCTCTGTAGTAGCTTATCTGGATGACATCTTAATCTTTTCTTCAGACTTGGCCAGTCATCGTGATCATGTAAAAGAGGTCCTGTCTCGTCTATGAGCCAATAAGTTGTACTGTAAACTTGAGAAATGTGTATTTGAGAAGCCACAGATTCCCTTCTTGGGCTACATCGTGTCAGGGGCCGGTCTACAGATGGATCCAGTCAAGTAATCCGCCATCCTCAAATGGCTTAGACCTATGGGTCTGAAAGCTACCCAGAGATTCATTGGCTTCGCCAACTATTACCGGCGGTTCATTCCACAGTTTTCTTCTATCATCGCACCAATTACCGCTCTGACTAAGAAAACTGCTAATCCTCATGTTTGGTCCACAGAGGCCATCGACGCCTTCGAAGCACTCAAGAAAGCCTTTTCTTCCGCCTCTGTGCTTGTTTAACCGGATCAAGATAAACCATTCCTGGTTGAAGTGAATGCTTCTGCGGTAGGAGTCGGAGCAGTTCTTTCACAAGAATCCATTTCAGGGGGACTACTGCCATGTGGGTTCTTTTCTAGGAGATTCACTGCCTCCGAATCTAACTACGGTATTGGAGATAAAGAGTTATTGGCGGTCAAGTCTGCGCTTGAAGAATGGCGTCATCTTCTGGATGGGGCTCGTCATCCAGTTACTGTATTTACCGACCACAAGAACCTCATCTATCTCCGGGATGCTCGGTGTCTAAATCCCCGGCAAGCCAGATGGTCCTCATTTTTTGCCCGCTTTAATCTCATTCTTACTTATCGTGCTGGTTATCTCAATTCCAAAGCTGATGCCCTCTCCCGCTCTTTTGATGTCTCCGATTCTTCACCCACTACTGTACCTCCACCAGTGTTTGAACCCTCCTGTATTGTGGCCATCACCTGTACTCCTCCTGTGGGCTGCTCTTTCCTAGAACCACATCTACGCTTAAAGGCGTTACGTTGGGCTCATGCCTCAAGGTTTGCTGGTCATGCTGGTACTGAGAAGACTCTCTCGCTGTTATCTCGACATTACTGGTGGCCAACTGCCCGTACGGATGTTCGAGAGTTTGTAGCCTCATGCTCTATTTGTGCCCAGATTAAAGTGCCTAGACAATCTCCCGCTGGACTGTTACAGCCTCTTCCGATCCCTGATCATCCATGGTCCAGCATCTCGATGGATTTTATTACTGATTTGCCTCCCAGTAGTGGCTTTAACACCATTTGGGTCACAGTAGACCGGTTTTCTAAAATGGCCCATTTCGTTCCTCTAAAAGGCCTTCCATCTGCATCTAAATTAGCACAAGTCTTCATCAAAGAAATATTTCGTCTCCACGGTTGTCCTCTGGAAATAATCTCTGACCGAGGCGTCCAGTTCGTGTCTCGATTCTGGAGAGCCTTCTGCAAGGATATAGGTATCGGTCTCAAGATCTCTCTACTGGATATCATCCCCAGACGAACTGCCAGACGGAGCGAGTAAACCAAGATCTAGAGGCTTTCCTTCGCTGTTTTTTATCTCATAACCAGTCTAATTGGAGTCTTCTGCTACCTTGGGCCGAGTTCACACACAACAATCATGTCCATTCTTCTTCTGGTTTTTCTCCTTTCTTTACTGTGTATGGGACTCATCCTACTCTCCCCACGTTCTCTTCCACTTCCTCCACGGTTCCTGCCGCCCATGCCATGACTCAAGATATGGCTAAGTTATGGGCTACCACCAAAGAGAACCTTCTGAAATCCGGACAGCATTATAAATCTTCCGCTGATCATCGTAGAAGAGTTGTGCCGGCTCTCCAAGTGGGGGACAAAGTGTGGCTGTCCACCCGGAATCTAAAATTACGGGTTCATTCCATGAAACTTGCACCTCGTTTTATTGGACCTTTTCCAGTGACCCAAGTATTTAATCCAGTTACGGTTCGACTCCAACTTCCTCCTGAGATGAAGATTCATAACACCTTCCATATTTCCCTCCTCAAACCGCTGGTCCTAAACAAATTTGTTCATACCTCTACTGTTCCTCAGGCCATTCCCACTACTATTGGCAATGAATATGAGATTAGCCAAGTTCTTGCTGAACGCAAAGTTCGAGGTCGTTTCCAATATCTAGTACACTGGAAAGGCTTTGGCCTGGAGGAGAGATCTTGGGTCTTTAAAGAAGATTTACATGCCCCTAGACTACTGGCAGACTTCCTTAAACATCGTTCTGTACGTAGTGATTTCCCCAATTGTAAGGAGAGGGGTACTGTCAGACGCCGTCCCTGCGCCTCCTCCTCGGGCAGGGATGGAAGTCCGTCTTCAGAGCGCCCCGTTGCTAAGCAACGGGGACGCGTCTTCCGGCGATGCGGTGCGCAGGCGCGCCCATCGCCATAGCAACGGGACGCGCTTTCCAGTATCCTGTCGGCGGTCAGAACAGCTGACCGCAGATCCACTGCCCACCAATGAGGAGTTACTGCTTCCTATTTAAAGCCTGCTCTGACACCATTAGGGTGCCAGAGCAACTGGTTTACCTAGTCTCCAGCGTTCCTGCATTAGTATTCTTGCCTTGACTCCAGTGTTTGACCCGGCTTCCTGACCTCGCTTTCGGATTCTCCCTTTGTTCCATCCTGATATTCTGGTTTTGACCTCGGCCTGCTGACCATTCTCTGTCTCCTGATTCGGTACCTCATCTGCCCGGTTGGTTCCTGACTCTGCCAGCTTGACTACGGATTTCTCTATATCTCGCAAGTAACTACCTGGGGGGGCCGCGACCTGCACGTCGTTGCCGCTAAGTCCAAACTTCCTTGCGGGGGTCCCTGGTGAATACCAGCGGCGTGTTAGACTCCACGCCTCCTGGTGTAGTAGTGCCAATACTTGCAGGTACTAAGGTCACGTCTGTGACAGCTGAACCACAGACCGTACCTACTGCGGCCTTTGACATCCGAACCGTATCAAGGCCCATCAACATATGGTGCCAGGTACATCCAGAGCTGAACCGCAGACCGTATCTACCACGGCCTTCGACATCCATACCATACCAAGGCCCATCATCATGTGGTGCCAGGTACATTCAGAGCTGAACCACAGCACGTACCTACCGCGGCGTTTGACATCCGAACCGTATCAAGGCCTATTGACATGTGGTGCCAGGTACATCCAGAGCTGAACCACAAACCGTATCTACCACGGCCTTCGACATCTATACCATACCAAGGCCCATCAACATGTGGTGCCAGGTACATCCAGAGCTGAACCACAGCCCATACCTACCCCAGCCTTCATCCATGAGTCCCTGCACCACACTCCACTGACAGAAGTGGCTCATGCATTCTGTGGCCATTTGTACTGTGCTTCGATCAGGTAGCGAACACTCGCACCAGGATTTTGGAATGGCAGGTGCTGTCCTCTGCTAAGAGCGTGAGCTAACTCCAGCCCACTCTTTTTAAACTGATCCCTTCTCTCTGCCCCTTCATGACACTTGTTTGCATATTATCACACCTACTCATTTTGTTAACCCTTAGTAATCTAAAAATGGTTGTGCACCCAAACCACAGCTTTTAGTTTCCCTCGGGTTTAATTCATCTCTCAGTTCTAATTCACCATACATCATCTGTCACAGGGTACCCGTGGGGAAGATGAGGTGTCTGTGTCCGCTGTAACTGCACTTGTAGACAGTGTTCCTGGCAATGCGTGGAGAGCTGATGCGCTGAGTCTCATGGGGGAGAGTGCAAGCCAGAATACCTCCTCGTATTATTATTCTTAGTCTGACAACTGAAATTAACTTTATGGTAGATCATGAAATCGGCACTTGTAACACTCAGGGGTTTTACAGTCTTGTTTCCAATATTTATTATTTTAAATTACATTTTCCACAGGGGGGATCAGTCAACACAACCCAACTGTTGGTATTCCTGGATAGAGAGGGGAATCTACACACTTCTTAATAAAATTCTCAGGAGGATGATCCATTACAAAATCACTGTGGAGTATCCCCGTACATCAGACCCTCACTTTGGGGGTATTGGACCTTAGCGTGGGTTATGTTTAGAATGGGGGAAGGGAAATATAGTTGCAGATCTATGTGGCCATTATAGGATCCATATTAATATTGTGTAATTTAGTGAGACAAAGTTTGAAGAGAGGAATCCTTATCTTTTAAACCTTCATGCAGTCTCAGTATAATAACACAAAAACAAAGTGTGGGTAAAAGGGATTCTTGTACATCGTCGTGTGACACAGACGTGTTAATCTGATCTCTGTTCTACAAAAATGATTACCATTATCCTTTATCTCTCCGGATGGATAGATATGTGTGACTAAACGCCCCTTCCCTAAACTATCAAACTGTTAAAATGGTGAAGGCCTGGTGTCCAGGAGCCCTGTCATTTATATGATTCTCAATAACCGTAATATTCACCTGTCACAGGAGTTCTTCATTCCCAGCCCTGACTTCCTCACTATGCTTTTGTGTCAAGTGTTATTGCATGGTGCCAAATGTCCAATTGTTGCGTTCAACACCTTGAAGTTTAAAATTCACCATGTGTTACCTTATGTGCTTAGTCAAGGTAGTAATGGATTGTTATCCATGTGAATTAATAATCCATCTAATGTCAGAGTAACATTATTGCTTAGAACGTCTTTGCATTTCTCCTTCCTTACGTCAGCATAAAAGCATTCTGCACAGTGTTTGCTTTAGCTTGTGAAATATAATATTACTAAACTGCGGGTTTGAAAAAGTGAAGATGTTGCCTATAGCAACCAATCAGATTCTAGCTGTCATTTTGTAGAATGTTCTAAACAAATGATAAATAGAATCTCATTGGTTGCTATAGGCAACACCTCCACTTTTTCAAACCCGCAGTTTAGTAAATCTAGCCCTTAGATTCCAATGAATCAGAAAATTAATGAACATGGTGAACCTGCTCTTAGACCAGAGGAAGAGCACAGATCTGAAGGTAAATAATGTGTACACATGAATCGGCATGTTGATCAGGACTTTTTTTTTCCTGCCGTTGGTAAATCGCTAGACTTTTCCTGTAATGTGTACCTAGCCTTGTTGAGGATTGACCTTAAGCTCCAATTGGATAATAGATAACAAACAATGAAGAACATAAAATGAGGTACATTTATAAAAGTTATTATCTGAAGTTACAAATTTACAATATTGAATATAAATGCGCAGAGAATTTTCATACACTACGGAAACAGGGAAAAGTTTGTAATCACAACCCATGATACAATATATAGAGAAAATAAGTGGCACATGCAACTCAAAAAGCTAGTACATCACAACAGTAATTGTAGTACTTCTGTTCATAAATAATCCTGTTTGTCTTCAATTGGTTAAACAGGTTACAGTGTATTTAAAATTTCTGCAGAGCGTCTTCGGATTTTTGGCACAGCATCAGATATTTAGTGGCTGATTCAATTCGACCATGTTAGTGTAGGAATAACGCAGCGTTAATACTATTACCTTTTATACGGTAACTTTAACCTGGTTTTTTGCTCGCCGCCCAGAGGGTTGCAAGCAAAAATCAGCATTAAAATTACCATACTAACCATAATACTACAGACTTTTACCATAATAACAGGAATAGTGCGCAGGCCGCGTGGTTTTGCTGAAATTTTATGCAGTGGAATGAATATTGTGCCTAAACTATTTTTGTTGGAGTGAAAAGCAAATAGTGTACAAATAAAAAAGAGGTACTGAAGAAATGTGTTGAGAGACATCTAGTGGTAACTTAGTGGTAATACATGTGCAGCATACACAATAAATGATAATATGACAGTATAACATTGTGACGCGCAACCTGTGAATCTGGATACTAAATCTGTTTATAGCTAATATTGTATACATTAGCTTGGAAACCGCCTCTTTTGGAGTCCCAGAGCAGTGTCACACGGACAGTTGGATTCCAGCTGCAAAAATATTTGTCACCACCAGTATAAGGGCACAAGCAATGACAGTAATGAGAACTGAGGGATGAATTAAGCTCAAAGGATTTTAAAAGCTAAGGCTAGATCATTAAACTGTAGTTAGTACTCTGAGGTGAATAGTTTAACTAAAGGGAATACGCCTATCTGATGTCATAAGGGTGGGCCAGACATAGCACATAAGTTAGATGAGCGGAGAGTTAAACAGCCTCTTGGCTTCTGGACGTTGGTGGATAAGTATCACTCTCTTCCCTGTCTGTCCCTAGTGCAGTTTTTCATTGTTTTGCTTTCAGCCTCTCACTTTCTTCCTTGATTGCTTTTCTTTTACTTTTACTATCCTTCAACCTTTTGTTTCCCTTTCAATTTATTGTTCAGCATTTTTTGTTGCCCCTTTCTTTTTATTCTTCTAATTCTATAATCCCCTTCTTCCCCTTCACCCCCACCCTCCCTCCTCTTTTTTGGGCCAGCTTTGGTTCCACTTTTCCTTGTTTTTCGCTCTGCCCCCTTTGTCTCCAGCCTTTCCTTCAGCTCTTACCTTGGTCCTTTCTCCCCTTGGGTATTTCCTTTTCTATGGACCTTTCTTCCAGCGCCCCCTCTCTTCTCCAAACCGGCTCTAGCTCCTGACTAAGCTCTATCATGCACAGCTCACCCTCCAGGAGGGTGAGTGGGCGCACTTCTTACCCTCAGTTACGGTCCGTGGCGGAGGGATACAGCAATCCCCAATTCCGTCGCCATACGGCTGGAAGTGACGGACGTCACTTCTGGTCCCGCGGCCATTAATCCGGTGCAGTCCAGGGGCTATAGGGCGGCAGGGGGGGTGGCGCCCCCCTCCACAACTCGGGACACTAGGTCCCACGGCCATACTTTTGCTGGGGGGATTAGCCGTGCCCCCAGCGTGGGATATATTTGGGACGGTATGTCCCACGGCTCTGATTCCTCTGGGGGGGTGGAAGCCCGCCCACCACGTGGACATGCCCCCCGCCATTATTATGTCCGTTAAGCATAGGCACAGTCAGGCTGGAGGGAGTAGGTATTAAGTTTCCGTATTTCTCTAGAACCCATTGCAATGGAATAAATGGAGAACTATTCTACTGTTTAATGTATACCAATAAAGTTCAAATGGAAATCTTAATGCATTAAAGCATGGGGATGTGCTGGGAAGTAATTGAGTGCCCATGGTACACGCACTTCTTTTCTTTGTTTCTTTTATGAGCTAATGTGTGGGTGCACCCCCCTTCTAATTCTATGAGGTATATCATGCCATTGGGCTGAATGTCATAACTTTGTACGTTCTGGCTGTGGGGTGTGCTGACACTTTGACTAGGTCCCGGTCAGAGAGCAGGTCAGGTCAGCACAGGGTTCACAGTTAGTGGACGGGAGGGGTCAGAGGTCTGCAGTTTGTGGCTCCCTGTCTCAGGCTTCTGTCAGTAACATGTCTCTCCCAGCAGATGCAGGAGCCACTGTGGTATACCGGTTTTACCATGTCCATGAGCAGTGGAGGATATACCTCGGCACAATCGGGAGTGGGAGGTCAGTTTGGCGGTTCTGAGGGCTGTTCCGTTCTGTAAGGTGAGATCCATATGTATGAATTACCTGGTGTACAGCCATTGTGGTCTGATTGTTATAGCTTCAGTATTGTAGCCTCTTGGTCCGGGGACTGCCCCCAGAAACTGCTAAGAATTTGCGGAAAAATTTTGTGACGCACGCGGATGATCAGGCGCTGGGGCGACGGGCTGGCCGTTATGGAAGTTCCCATCTACCTGGAGCTTCAATGATGCGGTGCGCTAGCACAGCCATATTTCAGGAGGTTAGAGTTTCTGTCCGGGACTGGCAGGTGCATAGACATGTTCTCCGTGTCCAAGCAGGCTGAGTAGTCAGTGTTCGGGGCGCTTTCAGGAGGTGGCGGGGGTGACACGAGCTATAAGTCCTATACAATTGGCTTACAGACGCGTATTTATTTATTTGCCTCCTGTTACTGGGAGTCCCGGCCACAGGAGGAGAGGGACATGTGGATATACTTGCACATGGTGCAGGAAATGTACACTTCCTCATGCCCAGGGATGTTGCTAGCGTTTGGTGAGGCATTCAGGTGAAAAATACGATGGCCTTGCAAGTGTAACGAAATAAGGAGAGTATAGCTTACTGGTTTCTGCGCTGCTCAACAAAGAGGCGTGGAGTCTAACATGGCCCAGGTCTTCACCAGGGACCCCCACAAGGGAGTATGGATTTTGCTGCGGAGACAAGCAGGTCGCGGTGCTCAGAGAGAGCAACCAGTGAAGCGTGGATGGAAGAGGAGTCAGGCGGTCCGGGTCAAGCCGTGCTGGAGAGAGGTGCCAAATGGGAGATCCGTAAGCGAGGTCCAATAACGAGCCGGGTTAGGTACTAGTAGCGCAGGAGACTGGAGAGAGGTCAATAACAAGCCGGGTCATACACGAGGAATCACTAGGAGACAGGAGAGTAGTCAGAGAACTAGCCGGGTCATACACTGGAAGGCACTGGATACAGGAAACAATATAGCACTGGAGTACAGGGGACCTAATTCTCTGGCACCCACTAAGTGCCAGAGCCAGATATTTATAGTGATGGGGGGCTGGGCTACCTATTAGCGGTGGTGCTAGGCAACGGGACGCGCCACCGACGGAGATCCGGAAGTGCGCCTGGTTAGCTAGCTGTCTACGGAAACAGGCGTCCATCCCTGTGCGAAGGACACAGCATGGGGACGGCGCTTGACACCAAGCCTCCTGCTAGGTTATCGTGACAGGGTGAAATGGTTGAGGGTGTCCCAGTGTGGTTGGGGTGTTGGTTCCCCGGCCACGATGTGGCGCCGGCAGGCCGGACTAGGTAGTGTTGGTGCTCCTTTTCTCAGCGAGGGCTGCTGTTATCCCTTCATCAGACCTACTTGCCCACACGGAGCGGCGTGCAGGTTCTCCCACACTTGCCTCATATGTGTAGGGGGACACCCCGCAAACTCTTGTGACAAGGCAGTCAGAGGGGAAGGGACAGGTACTCAGCCCTCCTCTGGCCCTGCAGAAGGCAGGATCGCCGATTAATGTGGTTAGCTGGAGCCGATGGCTCGATTGCTGCCCACTCCAGTGGGAAGTAGAGGGGTCTGTCAAAACGGTTGCGATAGTAACGCTGAAATATTCCAGTTTATTTCCCGAGGTTTTAGGGGACAAAGATAAAAGAGAGATTGCGTTGGGGTGTATGTTCGGCCCTTTTCAAATCCCTCACTTACTGGGGCTTGGTGGTTTCCACGGTATGGGGTGGTTCCTAAGCAGGCGGCAGGAAAGTTTGGGTGGATACAGCACCCGTTATTCCCGCATGGTGCAGTGGTGAATGATGCTATCCCTGAGTAGTTCTGCGGTGTGCTGTACCAATCTTTGAAGCTGCGGTAGCCGTAGGGAGGGGATAGCCAATGGGTATTATGTGGACTAGTGCTTACCTATGAGATATGCAGTCTCCTGCGCATTTGTTTGAGTGTGTCATATCCTTCCTACACCAGTGCGGCTGTGTGGGCACAGGCCATCATGACATCGCCCATTACTTGGAAGATTTTCTGGGATTGCACCCTGACTGCGAATGCAGCTGGGGCGGTTGGTTTGGGGGCTACGTTGTCCGAGACTGGTGCACTGCACCTTGGCCCGGTGAATGGGTGCAGTCAAGCTGGACTGATAGATTGGTTCTCCTAGAGATCTTCCCAAGCAAAGAAAATAGTTTTCTGGTGTGATAAGTTCGGAGTAGTGCAGGCCATTTATCGGCAACAGTATAATTCGCCTCCGGTGATTACTCTGTTGCGCAGGATGCTATTACGCTGTTTGTCCTATGATATCTGCTTCCAGGCCCTCTACGTTCCCAGAGTGGAGGATACTCTGGTGGATGCCTTGTCAAGGGCCAATGGGATAGGTTTAGAACTTTGGCTCCCGGGGCAACCCGCCTCTCTCCTCTACTCTGTGCTCCTTCAAACGTGCACTCAAAACTCACCTCTTTCTCAAAGCCAACCAACCATCCACTTAAACCCCATCTCCTCCGCTCATTCTCCCCTCTCTCCCATTCCCTCAACTGGCTCCTCTTGTGCCTGGTCTGTTTAACCCTCCCTTAGGATGTAAGCTCGCATGAGCAGGACCCTCTTCCCTCTTGTCTCCTTACCCGTTCTTCTGCTCCGTGTCTATTGCATCAGCCTGCCTGGAGTTTCTGAAGTATTGGTACCTTTTGTTTATGGTTCTGTACTGTTATACCCTGTATAGTCTACTGTTTGTACTATGTGCGGCGCTGCGGAAACCTTGTGGCGCCTAACAAATAAATGATAATAATAATAATAATAATGGGTTCCTCTTGTCCCGCTTATGACTGGCAGATTGTCAAGCCGACATTGAGGGTGTCACAACCAGTAGAGACAGAGGAGTACCTGTACAGTCTGCTCACGTTGGCACTACCAAGACGCAGAGTCTAACGAAGTGCAAGGTCTTCACCAGAGGCTCCCGCAAGCTTCCTGACCGCAGGTTGCGATTCTCCTAGGAGGTGATGAGTGAAACTGTAAAGAGAACCAGGACTATAACTGAAGATGCTTCGAATGAGGAGTACCAGGATAGCTGAGAGATTAGGAAACAGTAGAGCAGTTTGCTGATTAACACAGGAGGCTGGTAGTGATGGTAGCAATAACCGGGAGAGCGTCTACCATGAGGATAGTGGAGTAAACACAGAGGCTGTGATGATCTTCGGATTGATGTGCTGTAGAATCAGAGAACAGGTAGTAATAATCTGCAGAGCATAGGGTAGTGGAGTAGACACAGAGACTGTGATGATCTGCGGATAGATATGCTGGAGACTCAGAGAACAGGTATCGATAATCTGCAGAGCGTTACCACAGGATAGTGGAGTAGACACGGAGGCTGTGATGATCTGCGGATAGATGTGCTGGAGACTCAGAGAACAAGTAGCAATAATCTGCAGAGTGTTACCACAGGTAAGTGGAGTAGTCACAGAGGCTGTCATGATCTGTAGATAGATGTGCTTGACACTTCAGAGAATAGGTAGCAAGCAGCAGCCAAGGAACAGGACATCTGAACAGGAGAGTAGACCTGAAGATCTGGCAACTTGGTAGAGAAGGTGCTTTAAATAGACAGAGCTGAAAGGCAATTAGTCAATCAAGGGAATGCACGAAGTATTGAGCAGACCAGGTGTGTGCCTGCTCAGTTCAGCCCAGCAAGTGAATGCAGCAAGAGGGAAACAGGTGAGAACAGTGACCAGAATGAATGTTTAGCTGGTGCAATGTGTGACAGAGGGTCTGGCCAAATCATCCCTTGATCCTGCAACACGGAAGAAGTATTGTGTGGCTTGGCAGGAGTGGTGCGCTTTTCCAGAGCTGTGGCCATTACACATTAGGCTAGCTTGAGTTGGGGCGGGGTGTCAATAGAGTAAGTCTGTCACACGCCGGTCCCCCATAGTTAGGTGCCGGCGCTGTGACTTTCCCTTTAAGAACCATGATTCTGCTTGCTTCTGCCTCAGAGACATTACTTTCACAGGTGTTCCTGGCTACTGTGATCTGGCCCTCCCCCTGAACCTCATTGGTCCTGGAGCACTATATTAACCTCCCAAGGTTATGGGCTCATTGCCTGTTCTTCGTGTTACTCTGATTGCATTTGGATCTGGCTGTATACCTCTCCTTCCGTGTCTCCGTTACCTGCTCGCTGGACTGAACTCCTTACCGCTGTTCACCTGCAAGCTGCAAACTTCTCACTGCTGTTCACAGGGCCTGATCAACCACTAGGCTGACCAGGCTGCAGCCTGGGGCGCTGGGTCCCGGGGGGCGCGGCGCTGCGGGTATTTATTTATTTTTTTCATTATTTTTTTTTTTTTCTTCATTCATTTTTTTTTTTCGGGGTGGGGGAGGGGGGGTTGCCGCGGGGGGGTGGAGGGCTCGACGATCAAAAGCATTGGTGGTCAGTGGTTAGCAACACACAGCCAATCGCCAGGCTGCCTGTTGCTGTGCAGCAGACAGGAAGCAGGACGTCTTCACTTCCTATCTGCTGATCTGAGGAGAGGAGCGACGCTGGCACAACTACAGGTAAGTGAAGGGGGAACTGCCCTGCATATCTATAGGGAGGGGGAAAACTGCCCTGCATATCTATAGGGAGGGGGGAACTGCCCTGCATATCTATAGGGAGGGGGGGAACTGCCCTGCATATCTATAGGGAGGGGGGGAACTGCCCTGCATATCTATAGGGAGGGGGGGGCAACTGCCCTGCATATCTATAGTGGGGGGGGAACTGCCCTGCATATCTATAGGGAGGGGGGGAACTGCCCTGCATATCTATAGGGAGGGGGGGAACTGCCCTGCATATCTATAGGGAGGGGGGGGGAACTGCCCTGCATATCTATAGGGAGGGGGGGAACTGCCCTGCATATCTATAGGGAGGGGGGGAACTGCCCTGCATATCTATAGGGAGGGGGGAACTGCCCTGCATATCTATAGGGAGGAGGGATCTGCCCTGCATATCTATAGGGAGGGGGGGAACTGCCCTGCATATCTATAGGGAGGGGGGGAACTGCCCTGCATATCTATAGGGAGGGGGGGACTGCCCTGCATATCTATAGGGAGGGGGGAACTGCCCTGCATATCTATAGTGAGGGGGGGAACTGCCCTGCATATCTATAGGGAGGCGGAGAACTGCCCTGCATATCTATAGGGAGGGGGATAACTGCCCTGCATATCTATAGGGAGGGGGATAACTGCCCTGCATATCTATAGGGAGGGGGAACTGCCCTGCTTATCTATAGGAAGGGGGGGGAACTACCCTGCATATCTATAGGGAGGGGGGGAACTACCCTGCATATCTATAGGGAGGGGGGGAACTACACTGCATATCTATAGGGAGGGGGGGAACTGCCCTGCATATCTATAGGGAGGGGGTGGACTACCCTGCATATCTATAGGGAGGGAGGAGAGGGGGGACTGTCATGCATATGTATAGGGAGGGAGAGGGGGACTGTCATACAAATCTATAGGGTGGGAGGGGGGGGGGCTGCCATGAAAATCTATAGGGAGGGAGAGAGGTTGATATGTATGAAGGAGGGCAGAGGAGGGGGGCTGATATATGTGACTGGGGGAGTTTTGATGTGACGGGAGGGGGGGTGGGATAGCTACAGAGTGGAGGTAAGGAAAATAGCTGCAAGGGGGATGGATGCAGGGTGGAAGGTAAAGAAAATGGCTGCAGCAGGGGTTAAGGAAAATGGGTGTGGGGGGGTTGTGGTTAAGGAAAATGGCTGCAGGGGGTATTTAAAAAATAGAGCAGCTTTGGGGGGCAGAATCTCATGGGTGGTCTCCTCAATCACTAGAATACTAAATATTAGTGAGATGGGGCTGGTAGAGGTTTGTATTTGATTGACAACAAATATTCAGATATTGCTTATATATGCCTGTCCAATAGAGTACTTTTAGCTGGCCATAATGGAGTGTTTTGTTTTAACTAAAGGGCCTAATCATTCAGGGTTTGCATTATAATACATTTTTGCATTTTCAAAACAGGACGCCAACTTTCCAGAAGCCAGCGAGAGGATAACAAAGTTGCAAGAGAGAAGAGCAAGAACAGGTAAGAGACAATGGCACAATCTGTCTAAATTTGAATGCTAGAGAATACACCTGAACATTCATATTCAGGAGTGTTCCTATACACCTAAATATATTCGGAGGAGGGGGGGCGCTGCGGCCGTATTAGCCTAGGGCGGCCAGAACCCTTAATCAGGCCCTGGCTGTTCACCTGCAAACTTCTCACTGCTGTTCACCTGCAAGCTGCAAACTCCTCACCGCTGTTCACCTGCAAGCTGGAACTCCTCTCCGCTATTCATCTGCACACTGAACGAGTATCGTGAGTTGTCGCTAAACCTGTGCTTTATCTATTGGTTCAACTTTACTTCTGGCTGGCTAAGATCGCTGCATCTCACTGTTAGAGCTACTATCAAGTTACCTGTCAACTGTAGTTCCACATCTGACACGGGTTATCCTTACTTTGCTGTTACCTGGTTACTGGACTGTTATTGTGAACTACTTGTTGTGCCGGTGGCTAGTACTTGGGCTCAAGTTGTGTGTCTCTGTTCAGTTGCTCCATACTACAGTGAACTTACCATTGCAGTTACAACGAATCCTGCTACCTGTAGTTCCACGCATGGTTCAGATACTACTCACATCTCTGCTACTTCTAGGCAACATTCTACTGCACGTGTCAGTGTTCATCCAAGTCCTTGGGTGACGTTTAACGCTTACTGCTTTACTTAATAAGAATCAATGATTCCAATACCACCTGCTATGTTGAGTCATCTCTACTCTCGGACCAGCTAGTTCTATATACTACTCTGTTTGGACTGTAAGCTGTACCAGTGATTCACATTTATCTGCTGTGTGGTTCTGTATTGGATCCTAGTGTTCTTGTTTATCATCACTGCGTTGAACTGTATATCATCTCATCTCATGCTGTTGCCAAGGGTTACCGACTATTAAGTAGCATATGTGAATTGTGTCTGCATTACTACGAATTGCTGTGTATTCATCTCTGCCAATATATATATATATCTATTTCCTTCCTGTTGTACCAACATTCAATACACTACGTTGCAGCACTACTATTTTCTCCTGTCTTATTATTGATGCTTGTAAGCCGTGAACTTATCCTGTGAATATCATTGTATTCTGCCTCTACCATCCTCGATAGTAGATCCCCAAAAAACCTCAGAGCCGTGACAAAGTCCTGTGGCAGAATCTCTGGCGGGAATATCATTCTCCACTAGGCTGCTGGGGGAGGGTTTCCAGGGTTTTGAAGGGTTGAATGAGGGCACGCCCAGTACCCCTGATTAGAAGAGTCACATTAGTGATTTCTCTCTTGTCACAATTACATAGTAACATAGTAACATAGTTGATGAGGTTGAAAAAAGACACCAGTCCATCAAGTTCAACCTATTTTGGATCTTCTGCGATCCTGCACTTATATTTGAAATTGATCTAGAGTAAGCCACCACCAATCTGTTTCAATTGTGAAAATCCCCCCAGATTTAATATTGCAGTCCTATTTTTACCCTATATCCACTAATATCCTTCATTTTAATTAACGGTCGTATCCCTGGTAGGCCCTGCGCTACCATTAGGCAGCGTTAGGCAGCTGCCTAGGGCGCCGGGCTCTGGGGGCACCACTGGTGTCTGGCATTGTGTGTCCCAGCCGCCGCACAAGTTCAGATCCACGGGGGGTGGGGACACTGATCGCTCATTTTTCACGATCCTCCCCCTCCCACCTCACTGCCTGTCGGGCGTGACATCATCATCACGTCCCGACAGTGTCAGTGAGGAGCCCGGCAGAGAAGCAGCTGCTGAAGGAGAGACGTCCGGTAAGTAAGAAATGCTAGGGGAAGGGGGTAGTGTGATGCAGTGGGGGCAGTTTGAAGGAGAATGGGCAGTATGCAGGGGGGCAGTATGAGGCAAGTTTGGGGGCAGTGTGATGAAGTGGAGGGGCAGTTTGATGCTAGGAGACAGACTGATGATGGAGGGGAGGCAGCATGATGCAGGGGCCCCTTGTCAGGGGGGGAGGCATTGTGATGCAGGGGGGGGGAACAGTCTGATGTTGGAGGGGAGACATTGTGATGGGGGGCAGTGTGAAGGAGAGGGGACAGTGTGATGCAAGTGGGGGAAGGGCACTGTAATGCAGGGGGGACAGTGATGATGGAAAGGAGACATTGTGATGCGGGGGGAGCAGTGTGAAGGAGAGGGGACAGTTTGATGCAAGTGGGGGGGCAGTGTGATGCAGGAGGGACAGTCTGATAATGAAGGGGGGACATTGTGATGTGGGGGAGCAGTGTGATGCTGGAGGAGGGGCATTTTGATGCAGGGGGGACAGTAGTCTGATGCTGAAGGGGGGACTGTGTGAAGGAGGGGGCAGTGTGAAGGAGAAGGCAGTCTGATGCAGGGCGGACAGTGTGATGAAGGGGGCCCAGTATGAGTGAAGAAGGTGAAATGTGTGATGAAGGGAATTAACATACAAACACAATAAGAGGTGTGCCAGGGGACTACAAAAAATGGATACGTAAATTAATAAATTATACATTTATTAAAAATACATACACAAAAGCAACAATGATGTCTAATAAAAAATAAATAAAATAAGTATGTTCTATATTTATGTATGTTCTAAATTTATATCGTTAGCCTAGTGCATGACAGTAGATTGTGATATTTATTTATTTTTATTTTTATATTAAACATCATTGTTGCTTTTGTGTATGTATTTTTTAATAAATGTATATTTAATTGTATTGCACCATATTTGTGCTGATGTTTTCTGAATTAAACATTTGTGTAGTCCCCTGGCGCACCTCTTATTTTGTTTGTATGTTTGCTCATTTTTAAGGTTTGGCACCCCTTAGAGAGGATCATGGAACATGGGATATTTCCCTTTTATTAATATTTTGATTCTCACAATTGGTCCCTGGATTGGGAGCGCTTAAGTGCTATATTGTTATGATGAAGGGAATTGTCTGTTGGCAGCTTATTGTGTCAAGTTTTTCGCTCCTAAATCTAACACTTGGAGGCCTCCCCTCTAGAAATCCTGTGTTTGTCCCTGGGCAACAGTAGAGTCTGAACAGCGTTCTGCATCAAACATCACAGCATCTGGACTGCTGTAGGTGGTAAGGCTTATCTCTTTTTTCAAAAGTCAAGTGTTTGAGGGTCTGGGAAGTGGCTATTTGTTCTTTTGTTTTTTGCGTGGGGGCGGGGGGGGAGTAGTTTGAAATTATGCCTAGGGCGCTGAGACACCTTGCACCGGCCCTGATCCCTGGATACACTTTTCCGCTAAAAATTGGTCTAATCCTTTCTTAAACATATCTATTGAATCTGCCATCACAACCTTCCCTGGCAATGAATTCCATATCTTGACTGCCCTTACTGTAAAGAACCCCTTCCTTTGCTGGTTGTGAAATTTCCTCTCCTCTAACCTTAGGGGGTGACCGCGTGTCCTGTGTATGGTCCTTGGGGTAAAAAGTTCCCATGAAAGTTCTCTGTATTGACCCTTAATGTATTTGTACATAGTAATCATATCTCCCCTTAGACGCCTCTTTTCTAAAGTAAACATGCCTAAACTGGCTAATCTTTCCTCATAACTTAATGACTCCATACCCTTTATCAATTTTGTCGCCCTTCTCTGAACCCTTTCTAGTTCCAGAATATCTTTTTTATAGAGTGGTGCCCAGAACTGTACTGCATATTCAAGATAAGGTCTTACCAACGATTTTTACAGTGGCAAAATTACACTATCTTCCCTTGCATCTATGCCCCTTTTTATGCATGCCAATACTTTGATTGCCCTTGCAGTTGCTGCTTGACATTGAGCACTATTGCTAAGTTTATTGTCTACGAGCACTCCCAAATCCTTTTCAATTATAGATTCTCCTAAATTAATTCCATTTAATTTATAGATTGCGTTCTTGTTTTTGATCCCTAAATGCATAACCTTACATTTATCTATGTTAAACCTCAGATAATTAATGTAAGCTGTTTCAAAGGTGGCGAGGGCGCCCATGAGATCGCATTATGTTGCGCTGCTTTTGTAATTTTCTATTTTGGTGCCTCCGTGTGAGCGAGCTAATTGCCTCTTCTAGTTCTGCTCCTTTGCCAGGGATGCTAGCACAGCATGGGGTGTTGTCCTCCGCTTCTGTATATTGTGAAGTGTGGAGATCCAAATCCGACCAGCTTGGTGGAGGGCGCTGGGTTACAATGGTTCCAAAGGATGGTTTCGCTGTTTGCCGATGGCAACAATGAGGGAAGTCGTTTGCCTGCGTCTTGAATCCGTGATCCCATGGCTGGGGAATGGTGATGGTTCTCCCCGTAGCAGGTATCAGTTTTTGGTGGTGTGCGAGCATACTGTGGTCACACTAGGCCTGGACAGTTCACATTGCGGCACCCATTCCTTCTAAATCGGGGCCGCCACATCTGCAACGGTTGCAGGCGCGTCTTGCCCACTATTTAAGGAGCTTGACAGGTGTAAATTTAATATGTATGAGTGTCATATGCAGCCTTCTCATCTTACGTGACTTTTCTCCTCGCTTATTCTCTCTGCTGCAGTGACACAGGGTTTCGGCTGCTTGTTGCATTTGGAGGCAGGGCACAAGGGGATGTCTCCCTTTTTTTCCTCTAGAAAGTGAGCCTGATTGGCACTTGGCACCATGAGGTTTTATGGTTTTACCTTCGCTTGTGTTTCTGCTCCCCTCTTTGTTTCCCTCTTTATCTTTTGAGAGCATGTGCGTCTCTGGTAGAATGTGCTGCTGTTGGTGCGGAGTATGTGTGGTCTCCATGAGTCTCAATGATTCCTTTCTTGCTCTTTTTTTTTTCTTTTTCCTTTTAAGTTTTAGTTACACTTCCTAGGAAAGTTGACTGCAGTTGCTTATGTATGCTAATGTTTTGTGGTGCTTTTCTGCTTTTACAGACCACTGGACCCCGTGGCCTATTTGGGTGCTAGGACACTCATTTGTGATGATCATTGGGCTGCGTTGCATACTGCGTTACATACGGCAGCAAATGACATATCTTCATTTACAAGGTCGGTAGTGGTTAATTGGATAGATCAAAGGCAGGAAGAATGGTATGCTGTGGTAGCCTGGTTAACTCGCTCTCTAAGTGGCTGGCGGATTGAGCAGCTGCTTATTAGATTTCGGAACTCCCTTCTCTATAGGTGGGGTGGTGTTCATTTGAGTGATGAGAGCATGGTTTTGTTTATACAGGATGTTTATTGGAGTTTAGCATCGATTGGGTAGGTTGGTGGCGGGCCTCGGGTCCTAGGGATCTGGGCGTGGCCGGAAAACGCAGTGCAGTCGACGGCCAGTGGTTAGGGCGCACTTTACGGTAGCAGGCACTGTTAGGACTCTGCCTATATTTTGTATATAGCAGCAGTACCTAAAATCCACCAGAGATGCTGCTGTTCCTGAACTTTTCACCATGCCTGTAGGAGCTAATCTAATTGCCTGATGCCTGATTAGAACTGCAGCTGTCTCACAGCTTCAAATACCTGCCTCAATCTGTGCTCAGTGCAGTTCATCGTTTTTACCTGGCTGCTGCTTGTCTCCTGTTATCCCTGTTCCTGCTTTGCTTAGCTGCATTTTGACCTCCTGTTGTGACCCTCTGCCTGATTCCTGGACCCTGCTTGTTTGCCTGTTGCCCTGACCTCAGCTTGATTACTGGACTACGCTTATTCGCTTGTGACCATGACCTCTGCTTGGCTATTGGATTCTGCTACCCTGATCTCTGCTTGGTCACTGGACTCAGTTTGTCTGCTTTCCTGGACAGCCTCATGCCTCCTGGACTTTGGTAACTCATTATCCTTGTCCCTGTTATTTAGCTCTACCTGACATTACTCGGATCCTGTTGCTCTGTGTACTTTCCTGCCATTTATTACATCTGTTCATATCTGTGGATTTGAGTTATACCTGCTTAGACTGCTACCTGGAAATTTGTATACCCCACAAACTGAATCCCTGTTTATGTATTTTGCCTGAATAAAGTCTTTTGGTTTATTATACTTCTGTTGCTGCTTCCTGAATGCACTAGGAATCGTAACAGGCACCCCTAACCCGCCTCTGTTCGATTGAGTCGGCTATAGTCTTTGTCCAAATGCCGCCCATGCAGGTCGGTTTGTGGTTGCATTCCGTTAGCTCAGAAGGATTGCGGGTTCTGTAGTACCCGAGGGCGAATACCCCATATAAGGAAGATATGTGCGCCCAGGGTGTGTTTGGTTGTCTCCCCATCTGCGGGTGTCCCATGGTTAATGCTGGGGCATACTGGCTTGCCTGGCGGATGTCGAACTGACTGTTCTATTTCTCCACCACCATACCTTCAAAATAAACTCTGTTAAGTTTGCCACACTAAGATGTTGTGTCATTTATTCAAGAATGGTTAAAATAAGGTTAAGAGGTTAAAGGAAGCCGTTAAGCATTTTTTTGGGGTAGAGGAACACAATAGGGGGTAAATGTATCAAAGTGAGAGTTTTCCGGCGGGTTTGAAAAGTGGAGATGTTGCCTATAGCAACCAATCGGATTTTAGCTTTTATTTTGTAGAATGCACTAAATAAATGATAGCTAGAATCTGATTGGTTTTTCAAACCCGCCGGAAAACTCTCAGCTAGATACATTTACCCCCAGATATAAAGTGAGTATCCACACCAATGGTTCTGAAAGTATCAATCACTTCTGGAGTCAGAAGATAAAGATTTATGCATAAACTTTTACAAGGCACACAGTACAGATGGCTCCTTTTACATTTATAGCAAGAAACATGTATCATTATCTGACAATTTTCCTTCATTAAATTTAAATTGTCTTATTTCTTGAGTTTAATAGACTCTGAATGGATGCTGTTGTGTGTAATGAATAGTTAGATGAGGCTGCATATTGCATAATAGTCATTAAATGATATTTCTGATAATCCCCATGTCACCCAAAACATAATACCCAGGTCACATCACTTCATTGATAGTCTCAAGCTCATTACAAAAAAAGACAAGTGAGTTGCTTACTGACTATTAGACAAATTCATAGCAGGTCCATAAAGGTACAATACATTGTTATGTGTAAATGTGGCATTCTACTGCAGCTCTGGTAAAAAGTAAAGTTATACTTCCCCACTCCAGCACACCAATACTGACAATGAAAGCTCCTCTTACATCTTAAACATGGTGTCCTAATAGCACCTGATACAGTTCAAAAGCTGAGAAAACAGTACTTTGAGTTATTGTAATCTCACTGCCCCACCCTGTGTATGAATCAACCAATCCAATGCATTTCTGTAAAGCAAGTCCATCAATTTGTCACTCAGTCTGTGTCTGCTGTGAGATGCACCTCCTAACATGTCAACCAGGATTATTTGGTTAAGTATAAACACTGTCGTTATTTAATGTATATATTATTTGGTTACTTAGTAATACACAACCTTTCATATATAAAGTCAAATAAGGAGCTAACTTGTTCTTCAAGTCTTCTCTCACCCCATGTAGGTTAGTGATTGCCACTATGCAAAGGAGGGAAATATGAGTAGCAGAGTTCATTGCTCCAGCTCCTCATTGGCCTGAATTGAGTTACCAGCTACAAATTAGTGCTGCACAACACAATGTGGGCAAGACCAAATTACACCCTGGGGGTTTGCCTAGTACATCTGAAGTGGTAGGGCTCCCTTAGCCTCTTTCCTCCCCTATAAAATTGAATGCAGTGCCATGCACTCAAGTGGTGGGTGCATGTGACAATCGTCCATCGCTGGTCTATTTGCAGAGCGGCAGTCAATGAGTCGTACCTCCTGTGCTATCTAGCAACAGGGCTTCTAAGGTTAAGACATTTATCAGCAATTAAATTGTATTCCGCAGCTAAGGACCTATTTATTGTATATCTATATTTTATAAGAAACATTTGATTTATAGTTTTTACAATTGTTGTTGTCTGTCATCATTTTAATCTCACACGAGAACATAAGAGTTAATGTCCATCCTATGACACTTCCCATCATTCTGACAATCGGGACAAAGATGTTAACAGTCGTTACGGGAGGACAGACCTCTCAAATCAGGACTGCCTAAATTGGTACAGTTGCAAGGTATGATTTTACTCAGTTCTAATCCTCTGTGCTCTCCTTCACTTGCCTCCTGTCCTCTCTCCTCTGCACACACTACCCTCCTCCATCCGTTCCTCCATAGAAGCTGGAGCGCAGAAGGAGTCTTAAAGGAAATGGGTAAGAGCTCCTACAGATGGATCGATTAACCTACTATTTTTTTATATTTTTTAAATGTGCAGTATGTCAATTTGGTTGGTAAAGTCAAACTGCAACCCCAAAATACGGTCATTTCATGGAGTGGGCTGTAAACATTTTGGACATCAAAAACTAAAACTGGTTTAATGAATTAAAAGTTAAGTAAAATGTTCATTATTGTGGTATAAATTATGTTTTATTATGATCATTTATAACTTTACATTTCCGACAACGTTTCCTCTAAGCTAGAGGGCAGTTCGTACATGGATTGGATGGAACCTTGTCTACCGAATGCTGAGCTGATGAAAGAACTTGTTGTCACATCACTGCCTCACGTGCAGTCATCAGAACCTATGAGTGTTAGGTTGTCATTGGTCATGGTGTCTTTGTGGAACAGGTGGCTGGCAGTTTTGGGGTGCTAATCTATGCAACATATGACCTGTAAATAGGAGGTCTATATGCTAAAGGGGGTTGGCAGTTTGTGGTATTTCTTAGCATAAGAAGCATTAATTGGACAACTGAATCACCAGGATTTAACTGCATCACCTTGTTCATGCGATACCACATTACATCCTATTATTATAAGGTTTCAACCTGAATCCTTATTTCTTGTAGTACCAGTACCAGTGTTGACTTTTGGGGTGTGCCACCTCTGGTAAGGCACATGGTCCTATATTTAATGGCTCCCTAGGGTATCATCTGTAGTATGACAATAGCATGGCCCATCTGTAATAAAAAGAGGGGAGAGAGGAAAGAGAACCAAAAGTGGGAGAGAGGAGAGAGAAACAGATAGAGAGAGAACCGGAGAGGAGGGGAGGGAGAAAGAATAAGAAAGAGGAAAGGTAAGGGGGAGAGAGAATCGGATAGAGAGAGAGAACCAGAGAGGGAGGGAGAAGAGAGAGCCAGATAGAGAAAGAACCGAAGAGGGCAGAGAGGAGAGAGAATGAGTAAGAGAAAACCGGAGAAGGAGTGAGGAGAGAGAACCAGTTAGAGAGAGAAGCGGAGAGGGTGGTTAGTAGAAACACCCAGAGAGGGGGAGAAGAGAGCACCAGATAGAGATAGAACTGGAGAGGGAAGGAGGAGATAGAACCAGTAGAAAGACAACCGAAGAGGGAAGGAGGAGAGAGAACCAGGTAGAGAGAGAACTGGAAAGGGAAGGAGAAGAGAGAACCAGATCGACATAGAACTGGAGAGAGGGAAGGAGGAGAGAGAGCCAGATAGAGAACCGGAGAGATAAGGAGGAGACAGAAGAAGATAGAGAAAGAATTGGAGAGCGGGCAGAAGAGATATTCAGATAGAGAGAGGGCGAGTGAGGTTTAGAAGGATGCCAAACAGAGGGAGACAGAAACAGAGAGGGGAAAGTACAGGAAACCAGACAGGGTTGTAGTACCAGTGTCTTGTAAAGAAGGAGGCGAAGATAGAGGACCATTGAAGAGGAAGTGGGGGAGAGAAAACCAGATAGAGACAGGATCAGTGAGGGGAAAAGGAGAGAAGTAAATAATTTCCACTAACGCAATAGTGAGTGACCAGCAACAAAAAATGTGTTATCTATACCCAGAACAGGATATCCTGATAAAGTTTTGTTTATCTGATATTCACACTTCAACAAATATGGTCAACATAGCAAGAATTTGTATTTATTGTTTGAATTGGTGCACATAAAATGTGTGGAGATGGAGGCAAACTTAAAATGTACCTGCCAATGCTTTAACATTAATAAAACAACCTAAAAGTCATATTGCAAAGTAGATTTACTAATACACTTAGCATTCGTGAGAAAAATAAACTATAAAATTGTGCCCCACCCTCCCTGTATCACACATTATTTAAACTAGCTGTTGGGTCTGAAAGCTGCCAATTAGGCAGATTCAGGCAGTTGCCTAGGGAGCCTGGCTCTGGGGAAGGGGGTGGGGGGTACTGTGGCTGAGGAAACACATTAGTAATGTCTCAGGGTAAAACATTACTAGTTAACTTAATGAGGGCAGTGAGATTGCCCAGGGTGCAAAGCCCGCCTGCTATTTTCCTATTTTCCCATGCTGCAGACCCCCAGGAATATATAAATGAGGTACTGCGGTAGCAATGCATTTCCACATCTGTCCAGCATCTGGCTACTGGGAGCACTGTGACTTCACGACGCTGTCAGTGATTAGGGGCCAAGAAGGCAAAGAAGAAAAGGAAGTAGAGAAGCGGGCAGGAAGAGAAAAGAACAAGAGAAGGTTATTACATTAATACCGAGAAACTGGGTGTAGAGTAATCTAGAGAAAACAGGGTGGGGAGGAGGCTAGAGAAATCCAGGGTGTTGGGGGGAAAGGGGGGGTAGGGGTATGTTTCGAATTCCTCATGAGTGACAGACTATTAATTTAAAGGAACTGCAGGGTTGAGCAACCATTTATTTTTTAAGTATTTACCCACTGTTTGCTCTCCTCTGCTGCTGTCTATTAGTAGGTAATTTAAATCTGCAGAAAACATTAACACATGCAGAAAGGTCATCTAAATAACATAGAAAATTAAGCAAGAGGACATGTGAGAAAAAATCTGGTTGACAAGGGGGCATGTGAGAGGAAAGCGGTTTGGCAGGGGGGGAATGTTTGAGAAAAGCACGTGGGCAGGGAGGCATTTGAGAGAAAACCTTGTGGGCATGTGTGAAAAGAGCTGGCTAGAGCACCTAGGGCAGGGGTAACATATGTGACAAATACTGAGGGGCAGGTGGTGGCAAATTTGAGAATAGCTGGTGGGCATATGTGAGAATAACTGGTGGGCAGATGGGCATGTGTGAGAATAACTGGTGGGCAGCGGGGAACATGTCAGTGTGTAACAGGTGAGTGAAGGTTTTTTTTTGTAATTTGTTCTGCAACCTATCATCTGTAGCCTCCCCTCTAGAAATCCTGCATTTGCTTCTGGGTAGCAGTGGAGCTTGGACAGCATTCTGCATCAGTGCATCTGGACTACAGCCTTCCCCAATAGCAAGCCAGGAGGAGATATTATTTTTATTTTACAAATGACAAGCATGTGAGGGGCTAGGGCGGGGGTAATGGGCATACTTGCCAACTCTCCCGGAATGTCCGGGAGATTCACGCATTTTGCGAGAGTCTCCCGGACTCCCGGGAGAGTGTGGTAATCTCCCGGATCTGCCCATTTCACTAGGAAGTGCCCACTTCCTAGTGAAGTGGGCAGAATTAGGTCCCAAACGCTGTGGTTCCCGGTTAATCGCTGCCTTTGGCCCCGCCCCCGTTTGAGTCATTACATCACGGGGCGGGTCCAAAATGATGCACATTTTGGAGCCCCGCCCCCCCATCACGCCCACCTCCCCTGGCAGGCTCCCAGAAACCAATTTGGTAAGTATGGTATTGGGGGGAGAAAGGGGCGGTAAGCTGAAACTTTGTCTATGGCGCTGTGCAACCTTGCACCGTCCCTGCATAGGATATTATAAGGAGCAACTGAGCATGCTCCTACCAGTACATGGGATATTCTGTCTCTTTAATATTCATGAATATTCATAGCAGCCAGAAGATGGCTAACTTCATGTGAACATATAAAAAGGTGAATATAAAACAAACTATAATATATAATATTATATAATGTTAACACGGTAAACATTTAATAAGCATATAAGTTTAATTATGTGCTGCCTGGTCAGATATGTGTTTAATGCCCTTTTATTGGGAGGGGTATTGTCCCTTTTTAACCAGATACATTTTTACATTTAGGCAATCTGGGAATTACTTTTTTAATCTATACAAGTTAATTGGATATAGTTTATTTCAGTGCAGATATGGAGAATATACTGTCACAAAATACACTCCCTCTCACCATCTTAGATCTGCCTATGATCTGTGCTTCGTCTCCACTCTGATAACCACCTTTCACTTCAGTCTCCAAGACTTCTCCTGAGCTGCTCCTCACTTATGGATCTCCTTACCCTGCCTCTCCAGACTCTCTCCTAAACTTCAGTCTTTCAAGCACTTCAAAATCCATCTTTTGACTATCCTAATAAACACCTGATACTACTTCCTCTGCATGTTCCACCTGCTACACTCCCATCTCCATTCTGAGTCACACTAGCTCCTACTTACTCAGCATTAGCCTCTCCCTATAACTTGAAAGCTCTCACAAGCAGGGCCCTCTCAACCAGCTGCATCATGTCTGCACCTCCTTTAACTGTACCAATAGCCATGTCCCCTCTAGTGGAATATAGGGGGCTTGCAATGAATATCACCCAGGGTCCCACATTTATCGGTGTGTGAATAGAGGGCAGGGTATAAGATCAGATAAAAATAAGTTTATAGGAGCTGTCTACGCTAGCAACTTATATTTACACAAGTTGTCAAATTCACACTTGCTACATCTGTATGTGATTTGAAATTGAGGGATATATCTGCAAGAAATGATTTGCAGTGTGTGGTATTTCTCTGTAATATATGGTTGCCAATAATTCTATGCAATATTTGTCTGATTTTGGCCTAATGACTGAATAAGAGAACTAGCACACTACCTGTAATTACCAACTGCCTAAGGTCAGGAACTAACACACTACCTGTAATTACCAACTGCCTAGGGCTAGGAACTAGCACATTGCCTGTAATCACCAACTGCCTAATGCCAGGAACTAGCACACTACCTGTAATCACCAACTGCCTAATGCCAGGAACTAGCACACTACCTGTAATCACCAACTGCCTAATGCCAGGAACTAGTACACTACCTGTAATCACCAACTGTCTAATGCCAGGAACTAGCACACTACCTGTAATCACCAACTGCCTAATGCCAGGAACTAGCACACTACCTGTAATCACCAACTACCTAGGGCCAGGAACTAGAACATTGCCTGTAATCACCAACTGCCTAGAGCCAGGAACTAGCACACTACTTATATTTATCAACTGATTAGGGCCAAGAACTAGCACACTACCTGTAATCACCAACAGTCTAGGGCCAGGAACTAGTACAGTGCCTGTAATCACCAACTGCCTAGAGCCAGGAACTAGCACACTACTTATATTTATCAACTGATTAGGGCCAAGAACTAGCACACTACCTGTAATCACCAACAGTCTAGGGCCAGGAACTAGTACAGTGCCTGTAATCACTAACTGCCTAGGGCCAGGAATTAGCACAGTGCTTGTAATTACCAACTGCCTAAGGCCATTAACTAGCACAGTACCTGTAATCACCAAGTGACTAGGGCCAGGAACTAGCACAATATTTTAACTGCCTAGGACCAGGAACCAGAACACTACTTGGAATCACCAATTGTCTAGGGCCAGGAACTAGCACAGTGCCTGCAATCACCAACTGCCTAAAGCCAGGAACTAGCACACTACTTTTAATCACCAAGGGCCTGATTCATTAAGGATCTTAACTTAAGAAACTTCTTATTTTAGTCTCCTGGACAAAACCATGTTACAATGCAAGGGGTGCAAATTAGTATTCTGTTTTGCACATAAGTTAAATACTGACTGTTTTTTTCATGTGTAGTAAGACAATACTGGGTAATACATACAGACAGAGAGGTAAGAGAACCCTGCTCGCAAGCTTACAATCTATAGGACAATTGGAGTTTGAAACACAAGGGCATGTGCTACATCATATTGCACAATGGACCAGCTACAATGCAAAGGTAAAAGTATTGAGTGGGCTGTGTGTGTTGCAATGTTGGTCAGAGGGTTGTTGTCTTGCGTTAGCAGTGTAGAGGATGGTAATAGAGTAACCTAGGGAGATTAAGATGGTGGTTGAGGAATATCATAACCTAATATCAACTGTAACAGATGTGCATAATGTATAGTAAATAGGCTACATGAGGAGATGTATCTTAATGACAAATACAGTTAATTTAATAAATTATTAAAACAACCTGGCCGAAGCCAGCTAAGAATCCACAAATATGGATGTAAATAACTTCTGCATATGCACAATAGAGGTGAAATATAAATAATAATAAACCCGCAGAGGTGCAGAGTTTCGCAATGCGATCTTTCAGATCGGTCTTTGCTTCACATTCCGCAGATTGCCATTCCGCCTTGTAGCAGTTGAGCTGGCCTCTCATTTGACGTTTGTTAATTGATCTATATTTATTATCAGAATTTTTTACAATGTATATATTTTTTTTTAGTTTTATATCAAATTAGTTTTCTTTTGTTTGAGATTGGTTATTATATGTAAACAGTTTTACAGTATACTTCCCCTCTATGTGCACATAGAATGTTTTTATATTTTTTTTTATATATAATTATACATGTTATTTCATTTCAATAACATTTGTGTAATCAGGAGCCTATTATTTGAATTTTTTTTATTTTTTATATTTATTAATAATTTTTTTAGTCAGTTTTGTTTAAAGTTTTTATTCTGCCATATGTGTTTAACCATTCATGAGGTTATTGAAAGAGTTAGTGATCTGGAACCAAACTAGATTGGTTCTCCTTATGGTCTTTTGTGTATTTAGAGTTAGGCACAGCAAAAGTAAAATTAACCGAAGTAAATTTATCTAAGGGAGAGATAAATGACAAATGAATCATATTATTATAGACTTTCCATTATAGAGTGGATGATAACCTGATTACAATCGTCCGCTCTATAGTTATTTATATCAATTCGGTGTAGGTTTAATAATAGCACAGTTTGTTTTAAAACATTTTTTAGTGGTTTTCTATTTTCTGTTAGGTCACTGCTGTCTCTTTTATAGAGTGCCTTAAAAGGGTTGTATTTTGTAATAAATTTTCCGGGACTGTCCAGAAAAATTTGAGGCAATTGTCAGATGCTGGGGGTACAAGTGCATCTACAGCCACCACTTATGTAAGGCTAGCCCTGATTAATATTAAGGAAGACGTGCTGGATCTGCAAACAATCTCCCTTCACATAAATGACACAACTGTGACAAAAATAAACTGTTGTTAAATTACATTCTGCCTAAAGTAACAACTATTAGATAAAGGAAACAGTTTTGATGTTGGGGTTATGGTTTAGATGTCTTTGGTGTGTTGAAGTGATGGGAGAATGGTCATGCAGAGATGACACCTCCCACCTTGTATATTTTTGGGAAATTCCAGTAATTAATTCATTGTTTCCACTAAGTCATTGCTAGTGACCAGCAAAGATGTGTTAGTTACCCCCAGAACAGGATATCCTTCAGCTGTTCTTCACATTTCAACGATATTGGTAACTATACCAAGATTGTGTGTTGGTTGTATGAGCTGATGCACAAAAAATATCAGCAGAGGGAAACTCATATTTGCCAACGCTCCCAGAATGTCCAGGAGTCTCCCGCATTTTGGGTGAGTCTCACGGACTGCCGGGAGAGAATGGCAATCTCCCGAATTCTGCCCACTTCCTAGTGAAGTGGGCAGAATTTGGTCCAAAATGCAGCGATTCTCCGTGAATCGCGGCATTTGGCCCCGTCCCCCGGTGGAAAATGATGCATTTGCGTCATTACGTCACAGGAGGCGGGTCCACAATTACACGATTTTTGGCGCCCCGTCCCCTCACGCCCACCTCCCCCGGCAGGCTCCCAGAAGCCAACTTCAGAAAGTTGGTAAGTATGGGGAAACTTAAAGTGTACCAGCCATGCTGTTTTGAAGCATGTAGCATTAATAGTACAACCTAAAAGCCATACTGTAATACTAATAATAATAATAATAATAATAATAGTAATCAGGTACATTTATTAATAAATAACATTCTTGAGAAAAATGTAACTATAGGGCTCCCCCTTCATCCCTGTGTCACACATTAAGTTAGCCATTAGTGCTGAGAGCTGGCAGTTTTATGATGTCACAGGATGTTATTTAAGAGCAACTGAGCATGCCCCTGCCAGTATATGGGATGTTCACAGTCTCATGAATATTCATAGCTGCCTAGATGATAACTTCATGCAGTCATATAAAAACCTGAATATTGAAGACGCTATGCAGTGTTCACATAGTAAATATGTAATAAGTAAACATATTTAGTCATGTGCTATCTGTTCGGATATATAGCTAACGCCCTTTATCTGAATGGTCTTCACCTATTCATTTCCAGGTCAAATGTGCTAACTTATTTTATTCCTCAGTCCACATAAGCAAATTGGATATAGCTTATTTCAGGGCAAATAGGAATTTCTTGTGTCAGTTTATTAGATTATACTGTTTTATTCTATGGCCATATACGGTCACTTAGTGAAAAAACTGCTGCCTTCCCATAGTTACTTTAAATTAATTACTACAACCCTAAACATTTACATTAAAATTGAATTGCTTAGTTCTCCTGAGTATATTAATACCACATAATAATACTTTATATAAGGTCTGATAAAGGGTCCTGGAACACAAGTGGAGATGTTAGTTGTACATTTTAATTTTTCTTGATGATATTCTTGAAGCAAACACATCCCAAACTCAATCCCTTAAAAAAGGAAACTCCCTGATATCCCACACCTGCACTAATATATAATTATATTATTATTTTTTCTGGTCTTTCATACAGAATGAGACCGGGCACCACTCACAATAGTAGATTCCATTCCTATCTTACCCAAAAAGTGGCACCAGCACTCATAGCCTGGGCTGATTGTGGCAATTTCAGAGGGACGAAAAGGTCTGAAAAGCCGCAACCAGTACTAGCCTATGACAGGCTGGGTTGGTGACATGTATCGGAAAACCCACTCAGAGCACGCAGTGGGACAGTATGTGCGGGTACGATATAATGACGCTACTTCTTCCCACTGCCTTTGAAGCTGCACACATGATCTAACAAGCAGTGTTATCTGATCAGGAGGTTAGTTCCTTATTATTCAGCGTTTAAGCCTCTGTGTGTATGAGATGCCTGCAGAAGTCTCTTACTGTACTTTAACAACTTTTTAACCCCTTATATATCAGCACATGTGGATCTATTGATCTATTTACATCTTGTAGCAGCCTGTCTCACTTAGTCAGGATTTTGTCCAACTGCAAGGACAGTTGAGAGGTATGTTCCACTTTACATTGTACTGTTCATGAAGGCAGAGCTGTGTGCATCTAACAGTAGTGCACACAGTATTGCCTGTGTATTTGTCTAAAATTTGTTTTTAATGTTAACCATATAACATCATATGGGCCCCCTGGATTAAGTGCCCCGGGCCCCCCAGAGCCTTAATCCAGCTCTGAGAGTGAGGACAAATAAAAGAACAGATAAAGAGGAAGGGACACATTGCAGACATAAGGAAGGAGCATTTTTACTTCTGAGTTTATTAATACCAAATAATAGTAGGGTGTACAAGGCTTGATAGAGTTATAGCGTGTGGGAAAAAAGATGGAAATTAGTTTTAGATCTTAATTTACCTGCATTATGTGCTGTGTTTGCACATAGGTACAACGGGTGGGGTACGTATTGACGATGATTACAATAACGAAAAGAAGGACACTGACATAAGAATCACGATGAGCATCAAGGCAATAGTCAATAAATATCTACATACCATTATTTAGATAAACTGTTTCTCCGGCACCAATTATACCTGTCAGATGTAAATTGCGAATAGAGAAAATACGTCCACTGCTAACCTCATCACTTACCCTGGTCACACCACAATTGGCGCTTTTAAGGCGGCAATGACTGGACCTGTTGCCGCCTTAAAAGCGCAAATCGCACTGTGACCAGTGTAAATGACGAGGTTAGCAATTTACAGCTGACGGGTATAATGGGTGTTGGAGAGACAGTTCATGTAAATAATGGTATGTAGATATTTATTGACTGTCGCCTTGATGCTCATTGTGATTTTTATGTCGATGTCCTCCTTGTCAATATTGTAGTCATCGTGAAACTGACTACCAGTGGGTACAACCTATCAAGGAAATCCCATGAAGGTGGATAGTATGAAACATTGACCTGTGCTTTAGGATATATATACAGTTTCTTGTGATCCTAAACACCAAATAAACAGAGATCTCCTCTCTAGACACCGGCCAAATTATTTAGAATCGATCAGGTTTTTATACCTGACACTCCACCCATAGCCCTAGCTTGATGGGCAAGTGACACTCCCACCTTTCCTTTAAAAGGGAGATCTTATTAGCTGCTTCTGTTTGATTACTCTCACTGCAGACAGGCCATGTAGCTGTTTGGAAAAGGCCCTTTCAACCATGTAAGTTAAGTTAAATCAGACTTTATACCAGTATTTTGGAGCACATATGTCCTCCAACTGTTTATCTTTAAATTAGGTGCACTGCTGCACAATTGTATTATTCTGCTTGCATCCTTTCTCTGCAGATTGCCAGCTTAATGCCTCCCTTTGTTACAATATATATATATATATATATATATATATATATATATACATATATATATATATATATATATATATATATATATATATATATTTATTTTGTAACCTCCTTTGGTAGGTGGTAGTGTACAGCTGTCACAAGGCTTTGGTACAACTGGCCTCAGACAGTTCTTTTAAGCAGAATAAAACAAAGGACACTTCAAAATAAACACCTTACCTGTCTGGCACTAACTAAACATGCAGGAACACCCTCTCTCCTGTGAAGGACATTGTGTCCCACACGCATACAAAATATAGAGCTAATTGGTCACCATTTGCAGAGTGTCTCAGGAGTCATCCAGCTTCCGCCCTAAATCTGAGAAGGAGACTGAGCTGACATCTCATTCAAATACACTTCACAGATGCAACCATCAATCAGCCCACCTTCAGAACCAAAGACCTGGACATGGCCTTGTAAATGGAGCCCACCATTCTCTCTCCATTTACACCCCAGGGACCCTTACCAGTTTTTCCTAAAGCCAAACATACTCTTTGAGAAGCTTTTCCCAAACACCAACAATCTACCTGGGGTTTAAAAGTACATAAAACAGATAGCCCCGGTGTTACGCGTTGAGGCCCTGTTACATGTGATTATCATATAGAGAACACACTGCCCTCCTTTGGGACACAATTGTGAATATTTCTTCATTTTACTTCTGTGTGGAGATTATGGGGAACTTCTCTGTGTACCTACTGGTGATCTAAGAACTCAGGCAGTGAACCTGTCCTATGGATTTCAGATAAGCACTTTATTATTTATATATTGTAAGTTTGCATTTTATCTTTTATGTTGATTAAATAATTTTTGGGAAAATACTACACCATATAGTATTTTTATTTCACCTTCTCACCCACTACATGTTGGAGTAATATAAGAGAAGTAAAGCGGTATATGAACACCTGAGAAGCGTTTTTCTACACGTTAAGCTGTTCCACAACGTGTATCTGAGTGTGTAAGAAGAGGTGAAGCTGTTTATGAACACCTGAGAAGCGGTTTTTACAGATAAGATGATTTATATTATAATATCTGGTACGCATGGTCTATTGAACACTGTGTGAAATACACTATTGTCTGATACATTACTATATAGAGTTTATCTTCATTGGTGTTGAGGTACCCTGCTGTAAAGGAAGGATACCATTCACAGCTGACCTCACAGATGAGCATTAATACATCTTACATCTGGTATGCGCATAACACACGCCGGGTGACCATAGATGACACCATCTAGAACTTAATTTATTGGGTTTTCTGTATCACTTATCACCCTCTTTGGAGCACTTGATTGAACTTTATAGACTGTGACTCCATATGCAATCTTTCTGTCACATATTTTGATAATATACTGTTTGTCGATATAATCTCAAACATTACAACAGAATGCGCCGTCCTTCTCATCTTCTCTTTTTTTCACAAACTTTGTCCGGACCTACCATCCGGATCTTGAAGGCTGGCTGCTACACATAATTGTGTAGGTGCTTGAAGTACAGATTAATACTCAGTTTTCCATATATCCAATGATTGGGTTAAGCGCCATTTTGTTTTGTTGACCCCATACAGTGAGGGGAGAGTTTGACGAAATTCATCTGCACACAGGGCTGTAATGAGGGCAGCAGTGCTCTGTATCTAGTTACATCTCTGTCTGCACAGAAACAATCCAGGTTACATATCCAATCTGGAATTTTCCTTCACTGATATTGGGGCCCCGCCCACACAGGGAATGCCCGATGGTGTCATCATGATGTCTCCAGGATACCTGGCATTCCCCCAATGAAGTGGTTATTTTTCTAGCAGAAGCCAGCAGAAAGAGTAATTTCTTCCCAAACTCCATCATTGAAAAAAAGGGAACTACCTGATATCCCATAATTGCACTGATGTAGTTTTTCCATAAAGAATGAGGCATAGAAGAAGGAGGCAGTAGAAGCTGGATAATACATCCACAGCAGTGCAAGCTGCAGGATACTTGTCCTCTCTGCAGCATGTGGCAGAACATTGTATGGATTCTTTCAGTGCTTTATGGAGCTGTCCTCATTGTTGTACTCATGATAGCTGTAATGTTTTCGTCTCATATGGCAACAGAGGCCGGGCACCACTCACAATAGTGGGAGAAATCAACTTGAGATTCAGTTCCTATCTTATAGATGCACCCTAGAATAGTAATTCAGTGCTGTGTCTGCTGCACTTTCTTGCCGCTCATCAAATAAAATCTTCTTTTAGCATGGTATTATTATTATTATTATTATTATTATTATTATTATTAGTAGTAGTAGTAGTAGTAGTAGTAGTAGTAGTAGTAGTATTATTATCATTATTATTATTATTAACCTTTATTTATAGGGCATCACATGAGGTCTGCAGTGTCACACAGAGGGAAATCAACAAGACAGTACATGGTATAACAGTACAATACTGTGAATAAATAACACTACAACTCTCAACACAGCTACTGGGGTGCAAGGAGTATATTCAGCACTGTCTGAAATCTGTGCTCATTAGTCTGGGCTCAACTAGCAAGTTTAGAGCCACTAAAAGAGGAGTGGAGGAGTGGAGACAATGGAGAAGTGGAGTCAATGGCCAGAGAGCCCAAGGAGGAGGTGCACAGTGTAGCTGGTGAGCAAATGTTATAGGTAATGAGAACAGGAGGGAAGAAGGCCATGCTCAATAGTGCTTACAATCTAAAGGGAAAGGGACAGACAAACGGATGACACATGGGGGTGAGCCAATCTATGGGGATCTGAGGGCAAGAAGCAAGAGTGGGAGAGATGGAGGATGAAAGAGAGTGAGGTATACTGCATGGTGAAATGGTTAAGTGGAGGACTGGTAGGCTTTTCTAAACAGATGGCTTTTCAATGACGATTTGAAGCTATACAGACTAGGGGATAGTCTGATAGAATGAAGGAGATGGTTCCAGTAGGGGGGTGCACAATGGAAGAAATCTGGATTTTTGTTATAGGAGCAAGAGTTACTGAGGGATTTGTGTAAGAATGAGATAAACATAAACCAAACCTGATTACAACCTGCTCAGCCCACACTGATAAAGAGTTCCTTGGGTAGTAAAGACAGCAGCTGTTAAAGAAATTGCAATTATTGAGGTGGACTCTGAGAATCCTCGCTTGACACATGAAACGACTATAATGAGGAATATTAGGGGTGTTAACATTATGGGGACCTGCTACATTTGAACATCAGCAACTGCGAATTAAGTTTTTTTTTGGATAAGTCCATGTCCCTTTGTTATCCTCTGCAATTATTTTTACTTAAAATAAGTCTTTAAAGGGGACCTGTACCCTATACACACAGCATAGATTGTTGTGAGCTGAACTAGTAAGCAATCTATCTCATTGCTAAGAACCAGTGATATCACTGAGGCACTGTCTGACTGACATTCATGAGGCCTGACTTATCTTCATTAGGTACAAGTCCATAGTAAATTACTAGGCTACATTATCATGGATATGTAATTGCCCCTCAATATCACCCTGTAATGCTAGACAAATAAAATAACATGAAATGTATTCTGATAATACTCTGATAGGATGCATATATTTTATAAAAAATAAAATGTATAATTATAATTATATATTAAAAGAACATTGTGTTCTTAAACCCATGCAGATATTATCTTTCATTTTCTATGATCTTATCTCCCTGACCACAAACCCACATCCGGAAAAATACTTCCTTCACCCCTAGTCGACCATGTGAGAGACAACGTGCTTCAAAAACAATAAAGAGAAATAAAATACATATATCTAGATATATATATATATATATATATATATATATATATATATATATATATATGTATATGTTTTTGAAAATGTTTTGCAAAGAGTTTAGGATTTGCACTCTTCCAGTGCCATAAACCAACAAACACACAATCATAATAATATATTTATATCCTTCTTCATTAATGGGTCACTTATAACTCTAGTTCCTAAATATTGGCTCAAAGCTGAACATCAAACTATTATTTCTTTCATTTCGTTCATTTATGTAAAAAATAATAAACAATTATTGCATTTAACAATAATAGCTTTAAAAACTGCCTTGATTATTCATCATCATCATCATCACCATTTATTTATATAGCGCCACTAATTCCGTAGCGCTGTACAGAGAACTCATTCACATCAGTCCCTGCTGCATTGGAGCTTACAGTCTAAATACCCTAACACACACACACACACACACACACACACACACAGACTAGGGTCAATTTGATAGTGGCCAATTAACCTACCAGTATGTTTTTGGATTGTGGGAGGAAACGGGAGCACCCAGAGGAAACCCACACAAACATGGGGAGAACATACAAACTCCACACAGATAAGGCCATGGTTGGGAATTGAACTCATGACCCCAGTGCTGTGAGGGATTATTGTATTTAAACATAATATTGTAAACTTTAATTGGGTGTCACTCTAAAACGCTGTTTGAATCCTGTACAGAAAATACCATTCGATCAACCTTCTGCCAAAAAGTAATAAAAATTCTGTTCCAGTGTAATGTTTCTGTGTTATGCTAGCTGTGTGCTGTAGTTGTTTGGAGAAGCCATGAATGTTACCATTAAGATATGTGCTGTAGTAGTTTGATGTTCTTGTGACTTTAATCCATTGCAAACGATGAGCTTATTGAGCAGGAGAAGCTTAAATAAAAGTTTCCTTTTCATCACGAGATGGTCTGGTGCCCAACATCTCTTTACAACAGCTTTTCACTGTAACACCACTGGTACTAATATATTCCTGGGCCCTCTAGTCGCGGATGGCACACCCACACCATACCCGGAGCTAAAAAGTAGAGATACAGCGAGGGGGGTACCACACTACATCCTGGCATCCCAATTAAGTGTTCCTGCAGCAACAGCCATACATGTTCCCTACCACCTTCTACAATTATTATTTCCTTACCTTATCAACTGTACCCTCTTTATATATAAATTGTTCCCCAGACCTGTTAAATTGTAAGCTCATCTGGGCCTCTATTTCATATCACATTGATATTCATTAATATGATATTCAGTGTGACATCAGTGGGACTTAGATGTAGGTTAATTTAAAGCGACAATGTGTGGACCCCGCAGGTTAAGTGCTTAAACACTTAATCTGCGGGATACGGACATTGCCGCTTTAAATTAACATTGATTTAAGTTGCGCTGACGTCACACTGAAGTGTCGGACAGCTGGATGTTCGGAATCACTGGCTGTCAGCATGTCGCTGACATCGGACATCTGGAGCTTTGGTTTTTAGGTAAGTCTGTTTTTATTCTATTCGTATTGGATTTTGTTGTAGGTGTCAACCTTGTCGGAGTTCTCGTAATCGGTAAAACGATTACCACCACATGCATTACTACCAGGAGGTAACTAATAACTAACAAACCTAGCTCAGTCTCCCAGACCATTACAAAGAGATTAAGGAAAAACTGAACAAAGGTCTGATACTCGCACACCCAAGCTATAATCGCATATACCGATGCCAGTACTGGGCTGTACTTTCCCAAAAGCAAGAGATTCCAGAGGGAGTGATAGCATATGTAAGCTGGGGACTCAGAAGATCTCAGAAAAAAAGTGGAAAGGAATAAGTAGTCTAGGCAGTAACTGGAAAATGTAAGGACTATCTGTCCTCTACTCCATTCATTGTATTTACAGACAGCAATGCACTGTCGCATGTCCAAATTGTCAAGTTGGGGGCCTTGGACAGAGATGGAACACTTGCATGAGTAAATTAAAATTCCATGTAAAGTAGAAGTCTAACACAGCTCTCCAGTATGCTACTAATATAATAGTTAAACAACCAATATTCTATTCTTTGTAGACCGAGATCAGATGACAATGAATGGAATATGCCACAGATTTTAGAAAGTTTCTAGAATTAACTATATATATATATATATATATATATATATATATATATATATATATATATATATATATATACAACTAAAGGTGAAATATATAATTAGCAGCTCCTTATTGGATAACTTGTGGAAAAAATCCTCACAAAAAAGAAAATAAGAAGTGCATAAGAATAATTGGCACCACCCAAAGAGTATATAGGAATACAAAACTATTTTATTAAAACATAAAAAACACTTCATAAAAAATCAACATTCAATAATAATTCACTTATATTATGAAATGGATGGTGCACTGATCAATATCATTCTTATATTCTTACACTTATTTGTGATGGAAAAATAAAAATAAATAGGTATGAATCCTGATTGTATGGACCTTCTACTTGCTATTGCTTCTTTTAACCAAATAATTTATGTACCCCTATTTGGCTACTACCATGACAGAGTTACTACTAAAAGAACAATTATCTGTATTATTATCAAATAGTTAATAGCAGCAAAAAAAGAGTTGTTCTACAATCAGAAGATTTAGTCCACTACAAATAGGTGAATCCTTATATTAGGAAATTTTTAAGAATGGAGAGAAATATCAAAATTGCTCTATATTTTATATAGTCAATGTAAAATCCCCAAATAAGTGATTGATAAGGATAATTATTTAAAATGATATCTTTCCAGATCGGACAATTTCTGTTTGGTAAAGATGTCAAATATTGTCTTATAACCTCATTGAGGCAATGATGTTAGTGCTCATCCCACTCTTGGTTATGTCGCAATGTTCAAAGGGAGAAGAGGATAAGAGTAGAGGAGAGAGAAGAAGTCATACCTATTTATTTTAATTTTTCCATCACTAATAATTGAAAGAATATAACAAAGTATGGATGAATGCACCATCTGTTTCATAACATATATATATAAAAAGTGAATTATTTCGGTGTTTGAAATTGTTTTGTATTTTATTACTGAATGTTGATTTTTTATTAAGTGTTTTTTATGTTTTAATAAAATAGTTATGTATTTTTTTTATTTGAAATTAATACAAATATAATAGTCTAGAGGTCCTCCTATTAATTTAAATGTAATACAAAAATATTAATGAAGTAGGGAACACTAGCTAAGGGATTAGCAATTTTGGGTCCAGATAGGAGAATGTATGAAGTGATTTAGTCTGTGAAACGTATTATATCTTAACAATGATTATTAGGAGTGCTTAGTGTTATAATCTGAGGAGCATATGGAGCATAGGGAAATTCATGCGTAATTGGGGATATATCTGAATACCCCTATATTGATACAGTTAATGGAGTCACAACAATCTATAAAGACAACAGTTTAAAGAGGACTGTAGTAATGATATGATATCTACACATGGCTCTTAATGGAAACTGCTTTTCCCTCTATATTGGTATAATGATTTCAATTATAATAATCGACAGGGACCATTAAGACTTAAAAGCTACCTTTAAAGGGCTTTAGATAGAAGAAGTCCTTGATCTATTTTATTTCCATTAGGATTACAATAGATTTTTGTAATTAGCAAGATTCTGCAATAACTGTTTAGATCTATAGAGGGCTCTATTTAATAAAAAGATTATCCTGTGGATTTAAGTATTTGGTTTGTAGCAGAATCATTAACTAATTGAGCAAATGACATAAATCCAAACAGAGACAATATCAATGTATCAATAATATTTTTATTATTGATAATAGAATGTTACTTTGTTTTTTCTGATTTTGAGCACATTTAGGCTGCACCCCAAGTGTTGAGAAGGAGGTATACACAATTATGTGCTCTAGGCAGACTTTTGGGGTGCACCGGTATAATAACAAGGTGTTTTTTTGCTGTGTTCACCAGATGTACTTCAGGAATGAGCTCTGTTATTTTTCATCACCAACTCTTAGAGATGTGGGCACCACCACAGTGGCAAATAATGACTGGGTAATAGACATGAACAAAATCATGGCAACATATCAGGTGATTTCCATTAGTACAGGTTGTACAAAAGTTCCGGTGATTAAATCTTGAAGTTCCGTGGAATACCATTCTGCACTGTATTTATAAAATCACATTTTGTGGAATGACTATAGCTGGGATGATAACAGTCATTTAATTCTGCTGTGTGGCGTGGTTGGGATAGGACTTGGCATACTTGAGGCTATATTCCACTGCCAATCTCTATTGGGTATATTTGATGTATTGTTTCATAGATGTTAGCCCAGAAAGCAGACTATGAAGTAACTGAGTGTTTTGCAATTTAAAGGAAGCACAACCATGTGTCAACTTCAGTTTTTCTTAGAAGCAGCTATTAAAAGCAAAGAGGAAAGGGAATCTGACAAGTTTTGTTTAATTTTCTTTTCTTTTATTCAATCCAATTATTTATATACCGTTGAATCAGGTTTAAATTACTGGAAGAGGGTGTTGGCTGTGAATGCAGAAAAGAGAATAAGGATGTATGAAAAATATGTTTAGAACAACCGTGAAAGAAAAAAGAAAAGAAAGGGCAGACATCATTTAAAGAGAGACAAAAAGGTAAATTTCATTACAAAGAAGTTGATGAGTAAGGCTGCCAATCTAACAGAGATAGCTGTCAGTCCTGCTGTGAGAGCTGCCAATCAATCAGGGAGAGCTGCCAGTTCACTACAGTGGGCTGCCACAATAACAGAAGGAACTGTCAGTGTAAGAGTAAGAGCTGACATTTCCAGTGGGTTGTCTGCCAGTGTCTGAGAGTAAGCTATCAGAGATAGAAGGAGATCAGATCCGGACCAATGGTATTCAGATCAAGTCTAGAGGTCCAGATCCAGTCCAGATCCAGTCCAGAGGTCATGCAAATCCAATTCAGAATCCCAAAGGGAGTTTACATCCAGTCTAGAGGTCCAGAGGTGTCCATATCTGTTCCAAAGGTCCAGAAGGTGTCCTGAACTGTTTCACTTGTTTGCAGATTGCCCTGATTTGCCCCAGCTGTTCCCTTCCAGCTGCCTTCATTTTATACTACTTCTACCTTCTGGCCTGTTGAGTTCCCACTGGGGATTCATCCAGGCCTTTAATCACTATATCAAGTTCCCTCAGAACTGGTCAATGTACACAGCAAGTGTGAGTAATCAGCTACAAACTGCACTGCACCATATATGGGTTTGAGCAACAGTACAGGCAGCCTACTTAAGCTAGAGATCTGGCCTTGAACTGCCTAACATTGTGGGACTACTCCTCCCCTCATCTTGTACAAATATTTGTATATTATTGTTGGTACTATTACTCCTATCTTCTTCATATTAACAGCTATTATCATTGTTCTGACTACTGCTACCACCGTATTCTTCTTTGAGAGAGGGTTACATGTATTCATTGCTCTTATTATAAAGGGACTCCATGTAACTCATTATGATTGTCTTTGTGTTACAACTATTGTTGAGGTATTCCACACTACATGCTGCTACCTCACCTTTTCTAACTCAGAGCATGGGTTAATACAAAGAGTTTAATCCCTCTGATCCCAGTGTCATAGTCTCACTACTTGGATCAATGAGCTGGCAAGTTGACACTCCAGGGATCTTTACCTATCACCCTGGTACCCAAAGCCAGTTCCAGGAAGAGCACCAACGCTTTTCAGGACTGGGTTGGTATCCTATTGTAGAGGGATGGGATATGCTGTCTTTTTGTTGGGTCCAATATAGAGGCCATAGCCCACGATGGGCTTGAGCTCAAGCACATAATGACAGAGACCCAAATGCTGTCACAAACTCTGCCTGTCTAGCACATGTGCTGGATATAGATTTTAGAAAAAGGGGGATGGCTACACTGCTGTCATTTATGTATTTATTTAATTTTTTTTACAGAGTTTTCCCATTAATATGAATGGGGTTTCAAGCGCACGCGGAGATTGATTGCTTCAATGTGACATCTGGCACATGTACAGATCAATTGCTCTTTGCCTTGCAAAGAAATTAAAAATAAATATAGATTTGGACAGCACAGTTGAACTTTGAGTAGCACCTGTCCTTTTAAATAAGAGCAAAGTAATAGTGTTTCATTGGGTGATTAAAGTTTACTCATCATATGCAGTCATTTTGGGGTTACATCAATATTCATGACAATGCTGCCTATTTAATCATTAGAAACTAGCGACATCTCTCATGCATGACCACGGCCTCACCCCTCAGTGTTGTCACCAGTTCTTAGTAAGTCAGTTCAGCCCACAAAATGACTGTTGCACCTATATGCAGGCAACAACTCCATTCTATATATTTATGTAAATGCATTATTATTTTGAATATTATTCTTAAATTAAGGTATTGTTGATTCACACCAATTAATAAAATTATAGTAAAATCAGTGCTTAAATGGTAAATTATTATATTGCTTTTATGATTATTTTCACAGTCCTCAGTTGAGTAAACTAATTAAAAAACAATGTATTTTTGTTATATTTCTCATATAAATATAATATGTCCACAAGCCAGTAGTCTGAATTGTGACATGCAAAGATTACCTGCTCTTACAGTCTTTCATGCAACATATAAATAAGATAAGCAGGGCTGCAAATAGGGAATTTGCCCTATTTGGTGCAACATGCAGTCTTGTGGAAGAGGGAAGAGAAGGGCGGCCTCACCAAACCGCTAGCTCTCTACCATTTGTCCATGTGGCCACCTGAGCCCATTTTGTGCACAGTTCATTTGTGAGAGACCACATCTTTGGTGGATAGGGCCAGAGATAGAAATTTATTGGTAGTACATTTATTTTAACTTTTCTCCTGGCTTCCTGGCCCCTATCTTCTCACACCCTTTTCCCTCTCCCGTGGGATCTTCTCTGCTGACACCTCTCCCCTCTCCACGTTCCTTCTCCCTTGGAACCCTATCCTCTCTGCCCTGGAACCCTCTTCTCTGGTACCTTTAACCCTGTCACCTGACCATCCACCTCCTCAGATCATGCCCTTGACCTTTATTTCTTTATGATGCATTTATTTCAACACTGAAAAAAAACTTTTTTTTTGTATGTGACAAAAAACAAACAAACCGGAATAATAAACACCAGAGTCTCCCAAAAATAAACACTGGAGACTCTCTCTCTATATATTTATATTAGAGGGCTTACATTTGGATGGTTGGAGTATGGAAGAAAGATATTGTCTTCGGCCAAAACATATCTATGGTATCACACCTTCTAATATTTATTTTAAAGAATCCCAGCACCAGAATTCTTCAAGCCACAACCTCATTTTACACAACATACCCTGCTCCATACTACTAAGCCCACTTTCCACCTAATCAACATCCCTTCTAAATAAGCCTATTCCAGTTCTAAGTCGGTGAAACAGGTCTGACTCTCTGTGATGAGGATATGAGGCGTATATCCTCTTTTTATAATATAATAATACACACCATATAAAAGGAAAAACGAACGAGATAGAATATAAGTAATAAATACTTTATTGAGCCCTGTTATACACAGATATAAATTACGGTTCCATTCTGTAAATGAGTATTGAAACATCAACAATTTTGAAAACATAATTAAGTCTTTTTTATAGTCTCCATTAAATTATTAATAAATATCCCTTGTAATTGTTATTTCAGGAAAGAAGGGATGTGTTTTATAAATAAATGGCAGAAATAATAAATTAATAGGGAAAACTCAAAGAACTGACAGATTAAGAAATATACATTATAATCTGTACACATTACTTGCATAAACAATGTAAACATTTGTTAGCAAATTACACAGTCTTACTAAATTTCATAGGGAACATAGCACCAATTATAGTAACCAATAGCAACCATTTAGATATACCTTCTAAACATCCCAGTGTAAAGTAGGCTAATGAGAGCTAATATCTTATTGGCTAGTATGGGTACAGCACAAGTGTGCTATTCGCTGCTTCTCTATCTTATTTTCCAAATGCAATAACTTAGGCAGAATGAAAAATCAAAATGATTTAATAATATTTTGAATGCAATCATGACTATTGCAATTGGGAAATAAGTGTCCAATAATGGCAGATATGTAATTGTGAACTATTGTTCCAAAGGCTTTAGTAGTAATTGAACATGCACAGAGTAGGGAGGAGCTTACAGTGAAAGGGTGGAGCTTGTTGCAGTACATCCCATCTCAGTAGATAGATCTCTATATGTCATCTGTGTGTCACCAAGTTACATTAATACATAACAATCAATAGTCTCATTTTTAGCAGGACAATAACAAGGACTATAAAGTTGTCTTGAACAATTAGGATGTTTTTTTTTCTAATTAAATGTTGGCTTGTATGTTAACTTACTGAAATAATGTATAATCAGAAATAATCAAACAAACTAAATTGAAGTGGAACTAGATTAATACATTAATGCTTTACAAAAATCTATGGGGGAGATTCAATTAGTGTCGATGTGGCGTGCATACATTGCGCTGTGCAAATTGCTGGTAATTGACTATGAATTGCCATTTACCTCTATGGGGTGCGAGGACAAATGAGCGGAGATTCCAGCCATAACATCGGCGCAACGTGTCTTCATGGACGCTCCGGAGACACCTTACGCTAAATTGAATCTTCCCCTATGATTCCATAACTAGAATTTTATACACTATATGGGATTTTAAATAATAAGACTTTCCCAACATTAATGTAATATAAACCACAACCCCAACTAACACTGAATATTTTTAATAAATACAAAATATCTTTTCTTTTCTTAGTCTGTTAAAAAATCCTTACAGAATAAATTAACTGAATGGCTAACTGCCATCAAATTAAATATTTATAAATTACATATAATTGCATTGTATTGCAGGCACAAGTTCTATAAATGTCATTCTCCACAGATGATCCTGGATCGATTTGCATATAACATGGCTGCTGAAGGTTTTGTGTTCCATCATAAGTACTTTAGTTGTCCGTTTCATTTTTTTGTAGTGTTTCTTTCTTTAACCTTAAAAAGGAAAAAAATGTATATTAATATTGTGAATAAAAATTCCATGTTCATCCTATAGTGTAATATATTTACCAAAAGTAAAACAGGTGTCCATATTTTGACATCTACCCTTTGTGAGTACAGCCATATAGGACCACTGTGACATTTTGTTTCTGTGCTAGAGAGCTCCTAACAGTGTGTATTCCTTGGTGGTGGCGGGTCTGAGATAACAACGAAGTGAGTAAGGACAGGCCCCCACTATGTCGTCCGGCCAGCATCACTACAACTGGAAGCTAGAGTCGTGTAAACTTGTCTCACAGGGACTTTTAAATGAGGGATGACGTGGTGGTGGTTGGGCCCATCTTTATGCTTTGCGGATGGATTCTCCCCTATATTGGGTTCTGCAAACAACATGGGAATCTTTGATGCAGTATGAGAGGATGCAGGTGTGGGGATGCACTAAATTAGGAAGCGCGTTGTCCGAAAGTGAAAACATTTTCTCTTAGACAAGCATTTAGTAAACATTTACTTGATTTAAAAACAGTTCATATTTTGTAGAGATCGGTTTTTGGAATTAAACAACTGCACCCCCATGTCTGAAAGCTGGTTTATTTAAAAGAAATTGCTTGCAAAGCTTAGCAAGTATCCTGCAATTACTTGATTTCACAAGTAGGGGGCACTGCTCCAGGTAGTTATTGCTGATATATAACGTTTTACCTTACCCAAGCTAACAAAATAATGCAAATATGCAAAGAAATTACACATTCTGTGCAGATTAATTTATACCCACACGCTTTGCTGAACATTTAAAGAAACGTAATAGGAAAATAAGGCATATGATCATAGTTTAAATGCTTATCCACACAATCTTGTTTTATACTTAATTCTATAAGGTGCGCCCAGGAGTTATCAGTTTTGCCACCATAACCTCACATGGATTAATATACAGAATGTGTAGCACTGCACATGTGTGGTTACACTATATAGTTACACACACTATGGGTTCACTTACAGACAAGCAACATGTGCATTGCCTACAAGATACATCATAGAGCTGAACATCGCACTTTCATGCATGTAATACAACTGTGGCATAAAAGGTTAATCCTGTAATTAAAGAACAGTTACACCTACCTGATCTCCTTCACCTTCTGAATAACCCAGTGCAAGTTAGGTTTGGAGCAAAGAATCTTCCCATCCTTAGTGATAAACCTGGAAGGAACACATATTGTTAGAGAATTATGCATATATATATATATATATTTATAAATGTGTGTATATATGTGTGTATATATATATATATATATATGTATATATATATATATATATATATATATATATATATTATATATATATATATATATATATATATATATATATATATATATATATATATATATAAAAAGCAATAATACATATGGACGATACATATGCACAGAATATGCCTTATCCAGACATTCGACATATGTCTTGCTGAGGGTCAAACCTAAACAGTAAAAGCAACAGCAATGCCATTAAATTATATATATGGTTTTTCTATTATTTTTTTCTATTAGGTGTGTGTGGGGATGTATAACTATGATTTGTTAAATATATATATGCTGTTTTCTGACATCCAAAACATCACAACCAATTTCAAATTATATCAATGAAACTATTTTTACTAATTCAGGTATTAATACTTTTTTGCTTGAAATGCTTTTGCTGCCAGGATTTTTACCAAAGCATAAGTAAGAATTTCCCCATTATATTGAATTGTTTTATTAATATATCCTTAGCATCTAACTATTGAAGATTTCATGTTAATGCTACGTGCATCTTAACATATAGAGAGTCAGCTCTTCAGTACTTACAATAAATGCTACTTATCTAATGCTTAGTTGGGTTATTTCATAATGTACAATATTAGTACACAATTTAGAGCTAATTATTATACTATTAATATGATAAATAACTATATTTATCTACAGTATATGTCCGTTCCCTTTAAACTCCAATACTCACATCACAGCTTCAACACACGGAGGATCTGCTTTTTGGATGAGGAAATCTTCAAGGTGAACCTTGGGTTTGGCAGAGGAGACGCGGGTACAACAGCTGCTAAACTTGCCGGTGTCTGACAAACATTACCAGACAGAGAAATATTTTAGAGAACTAAAAATCAAGTTTCAACAAAAGCAAAACAATCATTTAGGCTTGATGTAAACAATCATTGCGTAGACATGATATAAACAAACCTTTCTGAAGATTTAAATACACTGCAATGTTAGATAATATTATTTTAACTTAAGAGTAGTTGATATTTCGATTTCACTTCCAGCCTAAGTATAGTTACAAAAGACAGCATCAAAGTAATTTAAACATGCTAGCTATATAGACATTTTAAAAAAGTGGACAGATAGCATAAACGGGCCAATTGGCTTTTATATGTCATTAACATTCTATGCAATTTAATCAGTTCAAATTAAACTTTGTACATTATTTTGAATTCCAAACAATTTACAATAACAAAATTCAGTTACTGAACCATGAAGTGTGCCTGTAGATATACTGTTAAATATTAAACAATATTGAGTGGCAGTAGACCAAGTGGGAGAGAATATTGAGAAGTCTGCATCTTAGTGATGTGCAGTAGTGTGGTGAACACTGCTGGCATTTTGTGACAATATTAATATTAGATCCATGTGTCATTATGCAAAACTTTCAAGGTGACCTTTGAATCTCCACTTACCAGCTGATATTGAGATGACTGCAGATGCAACGAGGAGTGCCAGACACAGCATTATCTTCACTGAGCACATGTTTCTGGATTGACTGGTCTGTTAGTTCTAGTTTCTCCTCTCTTGCAGGCAGAGCAGCTTAGCAGTGTGATGCCCCCATTAAGCCATCTTCTTTTAAAGACCTAAAATGAGGAACTTTCAAAAGGAAATGATCTCTAAATTCCATGTGTTGCAGCATCAGCACATGCAGGTGGAAGTGTGGCTTGCAGATGACACATTTTGCATGATGATATTGCACATTTAAGGATTGAAAGAAAACAACTGTTGGTAGCTGGACATCAAAGCAAACCAGTCATATAAATGTGGACATTGCATTGGTTTTTATTATTGCTAGCAGTAGGGGGTATATGATACATACGTATATGGCTGCATTTGGGGTACCTCTGTGTAATATATGATTGATTTTAATTTGACTGTGAGATATAGGAATGGCAATGGGGGTATCTCTGTGTACTATACGACTGATAGGGGGGTATTGGGGTGTAATATATTGTGACACTGGCACACTTCTGGTGAAACACACACAAACAATTTCTTGCTTTTTTCCTTTGCTTTATTGTCAGGATGGCAAATAATTGACAACATAAAGTTCAATACACTTTCTTTTGGCGCTAAAACTAAATTGACAGAGACCAGCTCTCTAAACACCGCCCGACTTTTTCAGCAATGGTCACAGTGAACAATGGACTACTCAGGTCCTAGCTTGATAGACAGGTGACACTCCCAATTAGCATTTCAAAGGAGTTCTTATCAGGTGCACTGCTTGATTAGTCTCAGTACAGACTCACCCTCTAAGCTTCACACCTTCACACCTTCAAACCATTTTAAAACATAAATGATAAATCAGACTCTTTACTACTATTTTGCTACACATGTCCTCCACCTCTTTAACCAATGCCTACTATTGTAAAATGTGCAACACTCTCTGCAGCCTTATTCTGCAGATTGCCAGCTAAATACCTAACTCCTCTCTTAGAATCCTGTGGCTACAAGGGTATCTCTGTGTACTATATGGCTGGTGGTGGGATATCTGTGTTGAATATATATATATATATATATATATATATATATATATATATATATGTGTACTAGAAATGAGAATTCCTAATCTAACTAATATGTATAAAGATCATGATTTTTCGGGTACGGTGGTGGTGGTATTTTGCCATGTAGTAGAAAGGCGGTTATTTGATGTGTAGTACAATGGAGATGATTTGCTAATTTGTTTGGTAGCAGTATGGTGATGAGTGTGGGAGATGGAACTTTTCACTCCCTAGGTACCTGTTGAAGCCTGAAGCAGTCAGGAATTGATTAGAGCATAGTTTGCTTGTGTTTACATTTAAGTTTAAATGATCAGGGGCTGTTTGGCCATAGGTGTTACCGGGACGTCTCCGGGTAGGCCGATGGCTAACATGATTTTTGTTCTTCAAAAAAAAATTCGTCAGGCGCTACCGCGGAAAGGGGGGGGTGGGGGTTTGGCGGGTGGGGGGGGGGGGTCGCGCCAAGTATGGGGAAGCCATCAAAAGCATTGGTGGTCAGAGGGCAGCAACAGACAGCCAGTCGCTAGGCTGTCTGTTGTTGTATGTGCTCCCACAGTGCTGTGCGGCACAAGTCTTCCCTTCACATCAGTGGTACAACTTGCCTATTGCAGACCACTTACGTTGCTCCGTTACATGCCTGCACCAGGACAAGTCTTCCCTTCACATTAGTGGTACAACTTGCCAATTGCGGACCACTCACGTTACTCCGTTCCACGCCTGCACCTGAACAAGTCTTCCCTTCACATTAGTGGTACAACTTGCCAATTGCAGACCACTCACGCTATTCCGTTACACACCTGCGCTGGACAAGTCTTCTCTACATATCCGTGATGAAACTTACCAGCTGTAGACCATTCATGTTTCCTTGTGATATAGCTACTACTCTGTATGGTACCTATTAGCTGGACTAAAGTCTACAAGTGCCTCTGTATTGTAGCTGCAAGTCGCTGACTCTTCCACTATATTGTTGATTGGTCTTTGCCTAACGTTATCCAGTTATCAAGTACTGGCCTGCTATATGCTACCTGCGTGCTAAGGCACTTGGACTCTTTCCTCATTTTATCCTGTTTATTAAACTGCTGTACCATCATAGTTCCACGGTGCCAAGACTCAGCATTTATACTATTGACATTCCTTTCCTCTATTCCATTGTATGGTTCCACTGATTCACCACACTATCCAGAGTTCCGTACCTCTGGTAAGTGTAGCTACACCTGGTGAATTCTGGGTAAAACTCCTAGTGCCCGTGACACCCTGGGAAAGACCCAGGTACTACTCCACATTCGATATAGCCAGTAGCTACTGGCATTGCCCTTGTCGTTGTTGGATCAAGAGAAGACTGCTTTGGTCACGCCCATGAGGTTGTTCGTATTCTGCCGGATGCTCTTAGGGTTGACAAATGCCCGGCGACTTTTCAGTGGCTCATGGAGCAGTGTTTCTGCGATTTGAATTTCAAGGCTTTGTTGATAAATCATGCCCCCACTGTTTAAGAACATCTGGTGCGGCTGGAACTGGTGTTTCAGAGACTAGAGAAACTTGGGTTGAAGCTGAAACTGCGGAAATGCCACCTTCTGAAGGAAAGCCTAGAGTTCCTAGGGCATGTGGTGTCTCGTGATGTCTCGTGAAGGACTGCAACCCACCAAGGAAAATGTGTAGGCAGCTCCTGATAGAGTAGGAGGGTACTAAGCCCTGTGACGAGAGGGACAGATGCTCCATGATCTTAGTTACTGCTTGGCTGTCAAGAGATAGTATGCCAGACTCCTCTTCCTGGTCCAGAAGGGCATACAAAGTCCTGAGCCCCACTAGATGGGCTCAAAAGTTGGGGTTCAAACCATGGGTGGAGGCAATTGCACCCCTTACATGGTTTTGTCCAGAAAACCTAAGTAAGAAAACTTACTTAATTTCTTCCCTAAGTTCCTTAATGAATCAGGCTCATATTCATAAATGACAAAACATTTTAAAATAAAAGAAAGTTGTTTTTCTCTTTCTTTTTCCCCGCATAAAATGCATTTATTAGGATTTTATTACTGCTCAAAGCTTGAATCTGATGCTACTGCGTGTGGTTGAGCTTGGCACACCCTTACTCTACATTGACTATGTGCATACACCCAGCCCCCTCCCCGTACAACCCCTGAAATCATAGGCTGTAGTGAGGGTACTTTCAAAAATGAACTGGATGTTGCTTCATTTTCTGGCATATTTTACAGAAAATACGGAACGTATCCGCATTGACATGCGTTAATGAATCAGAAATTAGCTCCACTATTTTGTATCACCTTAAAACACTTTCCTTGCAATTAGGGATGTGGACACTACCACCACAGCTAAGAGTGACTACACCTTACAGATCAGCAACATTTCATGTGAATGTCATTTGTAAATTTCTAAATTCCTCCCTCACCGCCACTGACTTTGTCTCCTTTTTGTCATCTAAAATTGAGGCCATCAGACTTGAAATCTCCTCCTCCATTCTCTACTCGGCCTCCCCCCCACTCTACCCTCCTCTCCCCCTAGCCACCAACTCCTAGACTCTTTCCGCCAAACCTCGGACGAAGAAGTCCACTCTCTCATTTCATCCTCCCTCCCGTCTACCTGCCCCCTGGACCCTATCCCTTCTCGCCTCCTTCGCTGCCTTTCCCCACCGCCTGCTCCCACGTTGCTCACCTCTTTAATCTGTGCTTCTTCACTGGAATCTTCCCCTCTTCTTTTAAACATGCTCTTGTCTCACCCATTTTTAAGAAACCTAATCTTGACCCCACTTCACACTCCAACTACCACCCCATTTCTCATCTCACCTTTGCCTCCAAAATACTTGAGAGGCTCGTCTGCAACCATCTCACCACCTACCTTTCCTATCACTCCCTCCTTGATCCTCTCCAATCAGGTTTCTGCCCCCTCCACTCCACTGAAACTGCCTTGGCTAAAGACACCAACAATCTCCTATCGGCTGAAGCCAAGGCCCATTTCTCCCTTCTGATCCTTGTGAACCTCTGCATGGCCTCCAACACCGTGGACCACCCCTCCTGCTTCCTACCCTCTAGTCCATTGGCCTCTCTGGCACCATCGTTTCCTGGTTCTCCTCCTACCTTGCTAACTGCTCCTTCTCTGTTTCCACCTCTGGCTATCTCCCCCCTTCCACCCTTCCAGTTGCAGTCTCTCAGGGCTCTGTTCTTGGAACCTTACTCTTTTCGCTATACACCTCCTCCCTGGGAGAGCTCATCAGCTCCTTTGGCCTCAAATACCACCTTTATGCTGATGACACTCAACTATACCTCTCATCTCCTGATCTCTCTCCCTCCCTCCTCTCTAGGGTGTCTGCCTGTCTCTCTGCCATCTCCTCCTGGATGTCCTCTAGATTTCATAAACTTAATATTGCTAAAACCGAACTTATTGTCTTCCCTCCATCTCATACCTCCTTCCCCTCTGACCTCTCTATCGCTGTTAACAATTCCTCTACCTCTCCTGTTCCCCAACTTTGCTGCCAGGGTGTTATCCCCCACTCCTCTCTCTCCTCTGCCCCACACATTCACTCTCTTGTCAAATCCTGCCACCTCCAACTACGCAACATTGCTTGCATTCGGCCCTTCCTCTTCCAGGATGCTACCAAATCTCTCATCCACTCTCCGATCTTCTCCCGCTTAGACTACTGTAACCTTCTCCTTTTTGGCCTTCCCCATTCTCAACTCACTCCACTTCGATCTGTACTCAACGTAGCTGCTAGACTTATCTCCCTTTCTCGCCGCTCCACCTCTGTCATCCCCCTCTACCAAGCCATGCACTGGCTCCCCTTCCCCTACAGAATACTCTTCAAGCTCCTCACCCTCACATACAATGTCCTCGCCAACTCCACTGCTCCTTACATTTCTAACCTCATCTCTATTCACACTTCTTCCTGCCCACTGCGATCGGCCAACGATCATTGCCTCTCTTCCCCTCTGGCTACCTTTTCTTAAGCACACATTCAAGACTTCTTCTGCGCTGCCCCCCTCTATTGGAACGCTCCCCCTTGCTCCATCAGAACATCACCCGATCTGTGCAGCTTCAAATGGGCATTAAAAACCCACCTTTTCTTAAAAGCCATTCAGTCATTCGCTTAACTACCCACCTTGTTGGCTATCTCTCCCTCTCATCCCTTCTTCCCCCTTCCTTTCTTGTTCCGTGTGACTCTATCTCTGTATCACCCTTGTGTCTTCAGTTTGTTGCCCTTCCCTTTAGATTGTAAGTTCCTTTTGAGCAGGGCTCTCTCTCCTCCTGTTTCCATCACTTTTAACTTTGCTATCCAGCTACTCAGCTCACCTCCCTCTTGTACCTTCTGCCCTCTCTCTCCTTTTGCTTTTCCCTGCACCTCTCAGTGGCTCTAACCTGTCAGCTGCCCCCACCCTCTTGGGTACAAGTTTCCAGCTTGTGCCCAAATATCCTTCACCCTTACCTTTCAGCCTGTCTTTTTAGCTGTGCTTTGAGCTTTCTGAGTTATAGTGCTTATTGTTAGCAGTACCGTGCTGTTTTAACTTGTACTGTCCTTTTGTTTGTCTCTGTACAGCGCTGCGGACACTTTCTGGTGCCCTATAAATAAAAATTTGTAATAATAATAAATTTGTATTCAGCAGAATTAATAGAACTGGTGTGATGGCGGTTTAGTTGGGGTAGGACTGGGAACACCGAAGGTCAAATTCCTCTGGTGAAATATACAAAATTTGGAGGCTAAATGCAGAATGAGTTGAATGTTTTGTGGAATAGTGCTGAGAATGTTGCTCACCACTGCCTGATATATTTTACAGGACCTTTGCTTGGCAGTATGCAGATATGTGAGGTAGTTGATTTTATTTGAACTGTCACACAAATATTAGCTCAAAACTGCAGATTATAAAGTAACTCAGTGTTTAGCAATTTACAAGTGAAATAATGTGGCAGTAAAATTCTAATAACTGTATTTCCTAGAAAGAGCTTCAAGAAGCAGAGAGAAAAGTGAAACTGACATTTTTTTTGTTTGTTGTAAACATATTTTTTAATCTAATCCATTTATTTATATATTGATAAGCTAGCATTAACTAACTGAGAAATGCCAAAAAAGTGGATAAAGATATAAAAATACATTCAGGAGAACCATGAGCGGAAAGAAAAATAACCAGATGGTGGGACACAGTCACTTTCCCTGCTGCTTTCATTGCAAAACTATCAAATTCCATTCACTTACATTTATGTACAATGCCGGCAATTCTAAATTTACACTCTGTCCACTGTTTATAAGTGTGTATGTCATACTTGCCAACTCTCCTGGAATGTCCGGGAGACTCCCGCATTTTGCGAGAGTCTCCCGGACTCCCGGGCGAGTGTGTCAATCTCCCGAATTCTGCCCACTCCACTAGGAAGTGCCCCACTTCCTAGTGAAGTGGGCAGAATTAGATCCCAAACGCCGCGATTCCCGATGAATCGCGGCATCACAGGGGGCGGGGCCGAAATGACGTGATTTTGGCCGCCCCAACCCCTCATGCCGACCTCCACTGGCTGGCTCCCGGAAGGGAGCTGAAGAAAGTAGGTAAGTATGGTGTATGTGTGTGTGTCTGTGTGTATATGTGTATGTGAGTGTGTGTGTATAAATATATATATATTTGTTATAGTGGTTGAAATGGGAATTTAGAAGTGGCAGTGTGGAAATGTAAGGATAACAGAGGGCGGGGATTAACCAGAGGTGACATAAACGCTGAGGGGGCAGGTAAAAGAAAGTAAAAGCATAGCAAGAGTTAACTCCACTGGGGGGGGGGCAGGGGTCAGCCAATCAGTAGGGACGTAGGGGGCAGGATTATAGCGGGGGAAGCAGGATAAGATACAGGTACAGGCAGTCAGCTTCCCCTTTCATTGTCTGGAGAGTTTTCCTACCCACCCAGTCCCTATTTTTGGTTTCTCACTCTGGTTTTATATATGAATTTTTCTTTTTTTTTTTTATGGTTTTTATTGTTGGGTCAGTTCGAGCGAACTTTCACAAACAGAGTTTCGTGTTGGCGGTAAGCAGCCCAGTCAGCGGACAATTTGGTCACATTCAAGCCGTGGTAGGACTCTCCCCTAAAGGGATTGGGCAATTAGTGAGAATAACCCTTCGGGGTTATGGGGCTCCGCTTAGGCGGGGGCGTGCCTCAGCTGTCCTCAATCTATTGGGGCAGAGATTATAGCTCATGGGTGTGACCTAGGGGCTGATTGGTTATATTTTCCACCTCTTCTCAATATATTGATAATTTCAATAAATTGCTGACCTTTCATTTTAGCCAAAACAAGTCTCCGTGTCTTTATTTCATAGTGGTATGTTAACTATGCAGGTAACACAGTAAAGGTAAAATGTCAACCGATAAGCGGATTATGAGAATGTAAGTGAATGGAATTTAATAGTTTTATAATGAAGGCAGTTGGAGAAGTGGCGGTATGGCATACACACCCCTACTTCCACACTGTGTGTATGTGTGTATATATATATATATATATATATATATATATATATATATATGCACACATACTGCATATAGTGGAAAAAAGGGCAATTTGCCACAGTCTGTGAAGAGAGACACTGATATTTCCTCTGGCAGTCTGCAGGCTCTGGATCACAGAGATCACAGGATCTCAGGTGGAGCACCTGGTTGTGATTTAGCTAACGAGTGCTGGGGAGGAAGCTTAAATAGCTGGACCTATTTTGTGGGCGGGGCGACCAATGCCAGTCAGTGGCCAGTGGAACTGTAAATACTTTGGTTTGTTTCTGTGAATTGCTGGAACTACAACAGTTGCTGTTTCCACCATCCTGACATTCCTGAATAAACTACAGCAAAGTGGTTCAGCACACCTGTGTCAGCACTGTTAGTTCAGTATATAAATAGCGCAGTAAATAAGTAATTTAGTAGTTAGTATTTAAATAATAATTGTCCATATCATATGTCTATTAAATTAACCCAACTGTCAACAGTTGATCAGAAGAGCTAATTTTCCACTGGTCTACTCTACACCTTATTTAGGACAGCCTCAGGACCAGCAGCCGCAGGGAGCTATGTGTCAACCAGCAAGAGATTGCCTAATTTTGTTTCATAATGATTAAGCAGCCAGAGGTAGAGAAGTACAGTCCAGGCACCAGTAAACCCGGTCTATGGTGTAGTTCACAATGCTGCTGCATGGGCTTAATAACACACAGGGACACAGTTCCAACACCTCTTAATCTTTAATGTTTAAACAGATATTTTAGGTTTGATCAATTTTAACGTTAAGTTGTGGAATTTAAGTTTTCAATTTTTTTTAAAATAGGACAATAATTTCGCAATACAGATGTGAAACCGTCAGATTCTCAGTTTCCTATCAGTGGATCCGGCCTCAGAATGTCTAAAAAAAAAACATCTGAATGTGACTTAATGACTCAATGCAATCTGCTGACGCGGTCAAGTCATCAGTGAAAGACCAGTATTTCTTGCCAAATGTGCTGATACAGAGAGTTCTACTCATTGACTGTAAAGATTTGTGAATGACTGTGGTTGACTTTCCAGGACATGAAGGAGAAGAGAGGGATGAAATTTATGAATGCAAATGGCTTAATCAGAAAATTCACTTAAGAAACCTGGGTAGTGGATGGATGTTTTCTCCAGAAACTAAAATCACTGCACAACAGCTCAAGATACCAAGATACCAAGGAAGGGGGGTAACTTTAAGTTTTTGGCGATTTTAAGTCCAGTTTCGAAACTGTCAGATTTTCTAAATTCCAGCCTTTGACATGCACAAATCGAAACTGCCATCTGATTTTTTTTAAATGTCAGGCAGACAAAAGGTGCGATTTAAGATGCTGCTGTTTGCAAAACTGTTCATAAAACCACCTGAAAAAATGCTTTTAGACCTGGTTCTGATAGGCGAGATAGCTCAGCTGTTTGAGCTATCTTGCCTGTTGGAACTAAAAAAAATGTTTTTAAAAACCAAAACAAAACCTTCTTCCCCATCTATAACCGGCCATGCTATTCGGCATTGAGACTGGTCCCTAGGAGTGGGCACAAAAATACAATCCGGCTGCCTCACCTAGGGCCTGATTCATTAAGGATCTTAACTTGAGAAGCTTCTTATTTCAGTCTCCTGGACAAAACCATGTTACAATGCAAGGGGTGCAAATTAGTATTCTGTTTTGCACATAAGTTAAATACTGCCTGTTTTTTCATGTAGCACACAAATACTTGATAACTTATTTATACACTGAAATTTAAAGTTGATATTTGTGTGCTACATGAAAAAACAGTCAGTATTTAACTTATGTGAAAAACAGAATACTAATTTGCACCCCTTGCATTGTAACATGGTTTTGTCCAGGAGACTGAAATAAGAAGTTTCTCAAGTTAAGATCCTTAATGAATCAGGCCCCTAGAGAGGATTGAGCATCCCTGGCCTGTTGTTAACAGGGTATTAATGTGATAATGTAGTGCTTGCACTTGTTGCACTACAAGAGCCAGAATGCACTGTCTGCATGCACATGACTGTTCTTGCACTTTGGCGCTTGTAGAACAACAGGGTATTGCCTCTTTAATATATCTAATAAAATAATATTGCCACCATATAAATAAAAAAAAATAGTGCCCCCTTGATCTAAATTATTTGTTAACATTGCTACGTTAATAATTATAGTATTTTAACCACCATTTTTATTCCCTGGGAATCAGCAGTCCTTTCACAGTAGCATTTTTGGTACAATCGTTATCAGGCAAGTTGCTTGTGGTATTGCAATATTTTTGTGCAGTAGAAACAAATTTGCGATGGAACAGGCAAAGGTGAAAGGTAACGGCTGCTTTTGCTTCACCATTCAACATTCTTTACTGTATTTGTAAACTAGCATTTTGCAGAACTCATATTCTATAAATAGAGTTGGGATGACAGCAGTCAATTCATTTTGCTGGATTAATTCACCATCATCATAATCATCTTTTATTTATGTAGCGCCACTTATTCCGCAGCGCTGTACAGAGAACTCATTCACATCAGTCCCTGTCCCATTGGAGCTTACAGTCTAAATTCCCTAACACACACAGACCAACAGAGAGAGACAGAGAGACTAAGGTCAATTTGATAGCAGTCAATTATCCTACTAGTATGTTTTAAGAGTGTGGGAGGAAACTGGAGCACCCGGAGGAAACCCACGCAAACACAGGGAGAACATACAAACTCCACACAGATAAGGCCATGGTCAGGAATTGAACTCATGACCCCAGTGCTGTGAGGCAGAAGTGCTAATCACTAAGTCACCGTGCTACCCAATTGGACTAGGAACACTCAAATTCCGACAATGAAACATGCAGCGACCAAATGCAGAATGAGGCAAAGATTTACTGGAATAGTTTAGAAAATGTTGCTCATTTCTGATGGCTTGCATTATACCAGTATTCTATAAAAAAAAGCAAAAAAAATAAGCCATCGACAAGAGTTATCCTAAACAATGTCCAATCTGGTAGTAGTGCCTGATGTCTTAGGATGTGCTGTGCTGGCATTTTAAACTAGCCTAAGTGATTACCTACATTGCCAAACGTTTAGGGGCACCTAAAACACTGGATGAGTGACAATAATCCAGTGATATTAATGTACCTGCAGCACCTCCACCCTTAGCGCCGGACACTGAGGAAGTAGCCAGCAGCTTCTTACCTGTGATGATAGAGGCAGCTGCTGCTCCATGTAAGTGATAGTCTGGGAGAGTTGTGCTGGGCTACGATGTCACCGTCCTGCTAAGGTAAGAAACAGAGGGGGGGTGGGGTGCCGCCCCCGATGGTGGGGAACATTGCTGCATTCTGAGGGGATAGGATGCCGCATAAGGCACCAACACTGCTTCCGCCTGCACTGCTTGCTGAAAGTCAAGCAGAGAAGAAGTAATTTCACCAATCATTAGAAATCAGCAACTATGTAAGGCACTGTATTTAGAGTTGAATGGAATTTACACCAAAAGCATTACGCCCGTGAAAAGTATGCAATCTGTGTAGTGTGCAGAATGGAAAGTATCTTAAGATACCCGGAAGTCTGCATAGTAAGTAAAGTCAGGGCCGGAGTAACCATAGGGCTAACTGGGCTACAGCCTATGGCATTCAGGGGGCCCTTGAAAGTGCTCAGCAGCAGTATTGATCGGTTGGGGGCGCCCCGGGTGCGATCAGTGCTGCTGAGCACTTTCACTGCGGTCCTTCCCCGGCGTGCTGTAGTCTCCTTACTGAGGAGATCTCGTGAGTCTCACTCTCAGGAGATCTCCTCAGTAAAGAGCGTACAGCGCACCGGAGAAGGAGGCAAGTGGCGGGGGGGGGGGGCGTGGGCAGCTCGGATCACAGGGGGGGGCCCTCACGGGGGAATGGAGGCCCCCTTAGCACAGGGGCCTCCATTCCCTTAATCCGGCCCTGAGTAAAGTGCACACATTTGAGTAAGATATGCTTACCTTAAGGTAGCAGTCGTCCGAAAAATTTAGGAAAAATAACATGACATGTGTGATACCCCATCAAAGCGGGATATCACTTTAAGATGTTCTGGGGGTAAAACTACAGTTATTATTACCATTCATTTATATAGCGCCACTAATTCTGCAGTGCTGTACAGAGAACTCACTCACTCACATCAGTCCCTGCCCCATTGGGGCTTACAGTCTAAATTCCCTAACACACACAGACAGAGACAGGGACAGACACACAGATTAGAGTCAATTTTGTTAGCAGCCAATTAACCTACCAGTATATTTTTGGAGTGTGGGAGGAAACCAAGGCACCCAGAGGAAACCCACGCAAACACAGGGAGAAACAGACTCCACACAGATAAGGCCATGGTCGGGAATTGAACTCATGACCCCAGTGCTATGAGGCAGAGGTGCTAACCACTTAGCCACCGTGCTGCCCCATACAGTTCCCAGCATGCTTCAGGACTTTGAAGGGAAAGAGAAGAACACCAGGTCCCGGGAGGTTTTTTTTTCTGCCTGAGAAAGTAGAAAGTGAGAGAAGGAGAGAAATGGAGAAGATGAGATAAGAGAAAATACAGAGCTGGAACAGAACTAACATTTATGACAGGGTAAACAAGCAGGGGCGCACGCGGGGGGGTTTCTGGGTCTCCAGAAACCCCTCCCCTCCGCTAAAGAAGTGTCCCTACATAGCGGCACTGTAATATATAGCAGCAGCGGCGCTGTATAGTACAGTGCTGCCGAAACAGCTTTCTCGCAAAAAAAATTTTTGGGGGGGGGGGCGGGGGGGAAACCCCCCCTTAAAAATCCTGTGTGCGCCCCTGACAAAAGAGAGAGAAATGGAAATGGCAGGCTGAGCAACAGAGGCTGTGAATCATATAAGCTGTGTGCAAATGAAAGTTTGTCAGTGTAAAACCAATGTGAGTTATCACCAGTAAAAGTTCACACTACACATTTAATGCTGTAAAGTCATCTAAAGACAAAAGTATTAACCCTCGATTAACCAGCTCAGGACTTGGTTCACTTGTCCAACCGATTGACTGCACATTAATCTTAATGTAACACAAGCAACTTTGACAGAAATTGCATAATTTACATAGATCACCCTTCATTTGTGCATCATTCTCCAGAAGGGATCCCCAAGGTTTAAATGCTGTATAGTACTATTACATTTCCTAGTAAAGTAAGGCCTTTATTTATAGACAGAGTTTAATAGATAGATAGATTGATAGATAGATAGATAGATATGCCTGCTGCATTGTTGATGTTATTGTACGGGCTGTACTCTATTTATAATTGCATGAGGTTAAGTACTGTGATTTGTATATTTAAATGCCATTTAAACCAAGGGCTGCATTTATTGCCAATTTTATAGCCAGGACACACATTAGAGTCTGCAGGCTTTTAAATAAAACTGCATTTGGTAAACCCTATAGTGATGCTCAGTTGCCCCTTTGTTTGTGTACTGCTGGGGAAACTCTTGCCTCTCTGCTGTGGTGTGGGTCTTATTGAACCAAAGTCAACAAAGACAACGAGAATCAGATTAAGAAGAGTCCACACTACCCAAAGGTACCATCCACCTTATCCTAAACACTTGTGTCCATACTATCACCCCTGGGCCATCACACATGGAAAAATTTGGCTTTAAGTGTTCTCACTCTTACCCCAACCACACAGCAGAATGAATTGATAGACATCATCCCAGCTCTGCACATTCTGCAAAATGTGAAATTACAAAAACAATGCAGAAGGGAGAAGCAAAAGTGGATTTGGTGATTTTATTATTGGAACTTTACAGGTCTGAGGAACAACTTTTCCTGCATCAAACTCCAACTGGGTGAAATGTTGCTGCAATTTTATTTCTCTCTACTAAAGCTAGGTGCACATTTTGCTGACCAGTCTTGTACCTGTGGATACACTGTCCGTTTGCAGATTGATTCCTGTTGTGACCCCTGGCTTGTTTCTGGACCCTGCTTGTACTCTGATTGCCATGACCTTTGGCTTTGTTATTTGGATATTCCCAATCACTGCCAGCCCTGACCCTTTGGCCTATCCCTGAATACTCTTCCTGTTACAAACCCCTGACCCCAACCTGCTCCTGACCCTCCGCTGCTTTCTTGGCAACCGCCTCCTATCTACCTTTTATGGTATTATATATAAACTTCCACTGCGCTGAGTTAGGACCTGGGGGCATCCAAGTACCTGTGAGCGCAACAAGCTCTATGGGAAAGGCGGCTGCTATAGGCGAAGACCTCTGTCACCATGTTCTGGGAGCTTATGTCAATGACCACTAGCCGCAGCAATCACACAATAAACTACTGTTTGGTCCGCAACTGTTTTGTCCGATATTGCATTAATGTGTACACTCTCTTCATCGTACCCAAAGCACATCGTATTGTTTCATTTGATGTTATAACCCGACTAAGATTTTCTATAAACAATGGAACGATGTCGGGGAAATTCTGCAGTGTGTATGCACTCATGAACAGCAGTGTAGGCAGATCTCCATAGAGTTTACAGAGTCACTATCTTTTCAGCCGTTGGTTATGACAGATGAAGAGCACAGATCTGAAGGTAAATCTTGTAAAACGTGTATAGTGTATACACATAAATCGGCATGCTGATCGGGACATTCAGTCATTGGTAAAATCGTTAACATTATTGCATCGAAATAAATTTTCTGTAGTGTGTACCCAGCCTAACTGTCCCATGATTGACAGGTCAGGTTTCAAAGAGCAGAAAAGCATAAATTCTACTTATCAATTTGAGACTAATTAGGTTTTTGTGCTTTCAAAGACATTACCAAATGTGTCAGTTTCACTAGGAATAACATTTTCAAATGAGTTTTATATATATAAACATATATTTTAGAAATATTGTTGTAACATAATGTACAAATATATTTTAATTTATTTTGTAGAATATAAGGCAAAGTAGGCAAACAGTTTCGTTTCATTATGACAGCAATGATGAAACATGAAAATTCACTTCTGTCTTCTGAGTAATTCATGTTTATTTACAGGAACTTAAGTTATACGGCAAAACATTAAAACAAAACCAAAAATATGTATGTACTTTGGTGAAAATTTTCTTTATGTAAAGAATAAGCATACATCCAACCAGATGCCAGTACTCCCACATAGCAGTATCCTGGACGCACTGCACCAGAATATAATTAGCAGAGAAGTCGTTTAGGCTAGTAAAGGGTTTGTCCACTTTGCTGCCCCTTTTTAGTTACGTTAAACAGATAAATATTCCCCATGCTTGCCTACTTTTACTTGTGTGAATCTGGGAGATTCCGGAGGGTACGTGAAGGACAAGTCCGGAGGAGGCAGGGCGCTGCAAATACTATCCTTTAGGCCCTGTGATGCTATTGTGACATTTCACCGCAGGGCCAAAATGACGCAATGCGTCGCAAATTACATCATGGAACCCCCATCCTGCCCCCTTCGCTAGCAGGTGGGGGCATGCGGGAGAGTGGGCAAGTATGATATTACCTACCAGGTGCCTCTAAAATTACCCGATTTGCTGCCTGACACCAATCTTTAAATGCCACAATTTAGATTGGTGTTCTGGCGCTAAACAAGTGTCAACCTTGTATTTGAAGTCCAAACTTCAAATACAATTTAGTTAAAAAAATAAGAAGAAGGAAGTGTCCCATAATATATGTTCATCCAATTTATGTGGATAAAAATTACCCACTTCCCCTTTGTGTTTGCACTCATTTGAATTGCAAGAAATAAATGCCTTTCTGATGATATGTAGTTTTATGTTCTTCTATCTTTTATTTCTTTGCTTTGAATCCTTAGTGCACTTAGAGCTGATTTTTGCAGGAGATTTTTGGAAGTCACTGAAAGCTCGGAGTTAACCAGAGAGCAAGACTGCGATCTTAGTGTATTACCGTTTTGATTAAAATTAATAAAAAATGGACATTATTGCTCTTACAATAAGAAATAGTCATTAAAACATGTATAACAAACTCTGATGACAACATGTCTCTTACTTGCCTTTAGATGTTAGATGTCTGCTCTGAACAATTCCAATGAAATGCATATCCCCAGGTTCATTGGTGCTCGGATTATTTAAGATATTATTAAATTGGGAAAATTGAAGTTTTGCAGCATGTAGCTTGCAGCCAACCTATGTGTTTCAATCAATACACAGTCTTTTTCAAGGATTACCTAGCTGCATAACAAACCTTGCATTATATAACAGACCTGCTTCCAAACAGGGGACAGGTGTACATCATCATCATCATTTTTTTTATACAGCACCACCAATTCTGCACAGCGAATATTTGTCATACATCAGTCTCTGCCCCATTGGAGCTTACAGTCTAACTTCCCTAATACACACAGACAGACACACAGCCTAAAGAGGATTTTGTTAGCAACCAAGTGATTAGTAAAGTGAGTGTGAATTTTTTGGACCTTACAATATATATAGAGGATGGGAAAATTCAGACTTGGAGTTACATTAAACCTCTAACTAACTCTTATTTTGAAGATAGTAGTAATCACCACCATCAGTGGTTAAAAAGTATTCCCGATAATCAGGGGCGCTGAAAGGGGAGGTGAGCGATTACTAATTACTGTCTCTAGGGCTCGCACTGCAGACCACCAACTTTTTTTTTGTCTTTAATGTATTTCATTAACATGTCAAGAAGAGGCGGAGCAAAGTGGATGAGGAGGCGGAGCTAATTCGATCTGTCCTGTCACTAGTGGAGACAAGTAGCCTGGCAACAAATCAGACTGCTGCCAGGCTGTATGTCATTAAAGAGTGTGGCTGCGGAGCTATCCGCCTTGAGAAAAAGGTGAGTACACACACACACACAGCATTGTGTATATATATATATATATATATATATATATATATATATATACATATATATATATATGGCATTGTGCGTCTGTGTGAATATATGGTATTGTGTATGTGTGGTGCCCCAAAATCTGAGTACCCTGGGGTGTATCTATATGTTTTTAATTTGTTAATTTAATTTGTTAATTGTTAAAAGTGTTTATAAAGATTTTAAAAGAAATATATATATATATTTTCTTGAGGGAGAAGTGACAGTTGGGAGTGGTTGGTGGTTGCCGGGAGTAACAGGAAGGAGGAGTGTGTGGCATAGCAACAAGTCCACTAACTTTGGTAATAACTGTGAACTCCCAGAAGGCAGTGGGAAGAGGAAAGTTCTAGACTTCTGAGGGAGAGAGATCCCTGTGTCTGCATAGACTGAGAGAGAAAAATAGGAACAGAATGAAAATTGGACAAAGTGATATATAAGCAGATTAAAAGTAAAGTAAGTGTAAGAAGAGAAGAAGATAAGGAGTGAGCCAAAGAGAGGTGTGAGTAAAAAGGAAAGTACTGAAAACAAATAAGCAGTATAGAGATCTGTGACATCACACTAAACAGACTGAGCTATGTACTGAGAACAGTGTGAGAGGAGAGAAAATAAAGAGACTGTGTAATACAAAAGATCATCAGTTTATTTGGCGTGAAAAAGTAATTTATGGGCCCCAACCACGTGCACCAAATGTTTTAGATGATGTTAATGTTATGTGATTTACCTGAAAATTGATTTATTGTTATTATATGTTAAATGCTATTGTGCTCTATGTTGATCAAATTAATATTTTGTCATTACCATTGAGTTGAAGGGGTCAGTGGCGCGGTTGCTTACCAAAATTATCTTTACCGCGTTATTAATAAATCCAAGTTATTTGTCCAATCCTTGTCCCTTTCATTGAAGTATTTATCTCCTGACCACCGGATGTACGAATAAAAAAGAACCTGAATTGTGTCTGGAGGACAAGGTAAGGGAAGGGAATCCCATCAGTACTCGGCCACCACATAAACTTTGGCGTCAAACCGAACAGGATCCGAGTGCATCAGGAGAGTAATACGCTCAGTGAAAAATGGATCAGCAACCGGCAGGGCCCATAATCCTACCATACTATTTTGGGGCCCCATGGCTCCCGAAGTACAGCGGGGACGACGACAAGCTACAGAAGACTTCATTCACAGAATTCGAGAACAAACTGGAATCCATGTTCCGACTATACCCGTTGAATGAACAGCAGAAAGTGGAGATCTTAATAGGGCAACTCACAGGGTCGGCGCTCAGAGAAGTAATCTCATGGCCGATGGACGACAAGAAAGAAGCGGCACAAGTTTTAAAAAAAATTCCACAACGTTTGAGACAAGAACTCTTCCGGAGCTGAAGATGAAACTATATGCTCGCAAGCAACAACCAAACGAGACACTGCGGGACTATGCCCTGAGCCTACAAGAGATGCTAAGAGCCATTCAGGCAGTGGACAAAGAGGAAGTACGAAACACGGACGAAGCCCTGACCGTACAGTTCGTAGAAGGAGTCGCCCAAGAAAGCGTTAAGATTCAGCTACGACTGATGAAGGCACAGATGCCAGGCAAAACCTTCCGAGAGTTTAAAGAGACCGCCATCGCCATTGTCGGTAACCAACGGAGAAGGGAGGAAGAATACCCAGAATTGGTGGGCTTCAGAGAAAGCGAAAGCTCGAGAAGAGCCATGGCAAGCAGCAGTGCCATCTTTTCCATTGGGCACGATGGGCAGGTGCCCGGGGGCCCCACGGGCAAGGGGGGCCCATATGCAGGGCTCTTAATTAGAATAAATAACCCTGCAAAAGAAAAAACCTGCAAAAAAAACCTTCAAGAGTCACTGAGCAAGTGTATCTATCTATCTCTATCTCTATATATCTATATCTGTATCTCTATACATCGATATATATATATATATATATATATCTATATATGTAGGGGCCCCGGTGCACTGCTTTGCCCGGGGGCCCATAATGTTGTTAAGATGGCCCTGGCAAACAGCACAGAAAAATTAACACGGGCCCAAGAATCGGTAATACAGAGCGGTCAGTATCCCACCGAAGACCCAATACAAACGCTCAAGAAGCAAATGGGGGAGCTGTCCGTCGGAATGGCAGAAATCCAGCGAGAGATGCGCCAAATGGCGAGGCCACCAGCACCCACCTACGGGGAACCAGAGTGGAGGCCCGAAAGACAAAGACCAGTCCGAGGCAGGTGGGAACCACCTCGCGAGTATGTACGGCGATCGCCCAACCAATTCGATAGTCAAGGGCGCCAGATATGCCGCCGGTGCCAAGGGATAGGACACATAGAAAGAAACTGCGACCAAAATGAACATTTAAACTCCGACACCCCGAGATCGAGGGCCGAATCTCGGGGCGAGCCCCGGGAATAGATCCGGATCCAGAAAACTGGAGGCCCCAGTTCATCGGACAATGTCCCACGTTACCCGTTACAATTAATGGAGTGGAGACCCTGGCTATGCTTGACACGGGGTCGCAGATTACGACCATCCGGCTCCCTACATTCCACAAGTATTGGGGCAAAGAGCAGCTGTTATCACCACCCCCAACCTGGCTGCAGCTGACCGCCAGTAACGGCCTCGAGATTGCGTGTGAAGGGTATTGGGAAGCGGACATCCAGATCGGAGCGACCTTGTTGCCAAGACAAGGCTGTCTTGTTACCGCCCCCTGTAAAGGGAACATAGCCCCCATCATCCTGGGGATGAATGTGCTGCAAAGATGCCCGGATGAGCTAGTGGCGACTTTGAAGGGTAAATTAACCCAAGCAGCTTCCCCCGGTCATCAGGCCTTTCAACATACTGTTCGGCTCCTACAAGGTTACCAAAAGTCTGCTGGTTCTTATGTAAAGATTTCGGGCACTGTCAAGTGGTTTAATGTGCGGAATGGATATCGCTTCATCAACAGAAATGACACCAAAGAAGATGTGTTTGTCCACCAGACAGTAATAAAGCGAAATAACCCATGGAAGTTTCTGCGCAGTGTTGGAGACGGGGAAACTGTGGAATTTGATGTTGTGGACGGAGAGAAGGTGCCGAGGCAGCATACGTGACTGGCCCTGGTGGTGTACCAGTAAAAGGAAGCAGATTTGCACCCTACCGACGAAGGTTCCGCAGACGTTTCTACCGGCCAAGAGGAGAGAATGCTGCAGAATCTGGTGGGGAAGTAAGTACAGAGCAAGTGAGCAAGGGAGAGAGAGCAGAAGAAGTGTCCTCTCAGCAGAGACCTGTCCAGCGCAGGCGCCCTCCTCCGTTCTTCTACAAACGGCAGCAGAAAGACTACGACTGGGATGCGCAGGCCTATCGGCTGTCAGAAGGAAGCATCGCCCTCAAGAAGAAACATCAGGGGATGACTGGGACGAAGAACCAGATGATAGACAAGGGACTTTGCCTCAGCTGCCCACCGACCCTTTTGAGCTACTATTGGCAGTATCAAGATTAGAGATTTTTCTTACTGAAACTGTTGTATATAATGTATATAATGTATATTAAAACTGTTGTCATTGAAAATGTTTGCCATTATAAATGTTGTAGATGTGCCCCAAAATCTGAGTACCCTGGGGTGTATCTATATGTTTTTAATTTGTTAATTTAATTTGTTAATTGTTAAAAGTGTTTATAAAGATTTTAAAAAAATAAAAATAAAAAATATTTTCTTTAGGGAGAAGTGACAGTTGGGAGTGGTTGGTGGTGGCCGGGAGTAACAGGAAGGAGGAGTGTGTGGCATAGCAACAAGTCCACTAACTTTGGTAATAACTGTGAACTCCCAGAAGGCAGTGGGGAGAGGAAAGTTCTAGACTTCTGAGGGAGAGAGATCCCGGTGTCTGCATAGACTGAGAGAGAAAAATAGGGACAGAATGAAAATCGGACAAAGTGATATATAAGCAGATTAAAAGTGAAGTAAGTGTAAGAAGAGAAGAAGATAAGAAGTGAGCCAAAGAAAGGTGTGAGTAAAAAGGAAAGTACTGAAAACAAATAAGCAGTATAGAGATCTGTGACATTACACTAAACAGACTGAGCTATGTACTGAGAACAGTGTGAGAGGAGAGAAAATAGAGAGGTCTGTGAATACACACAAAAGAGACTGTGTAATACAAAAGATCATCAGTTTATTTGACGTGAAAAAGTAATTTATGGGCCCCAACCACGTGCACCAAATGTTTTAGATGATGTTAATGTTATGTGATTTACCTGAAAATTGATTTATTGTTATTATATGTTAAATGCTATTGTGCTCTATGTTGATCAAATTAATATTTTGTCATTACCATTGAGTTGAAGGGGTCAGTGGCGCGGTTGCTTACCAAAATTATCTTTATCGCGTTATTAATAAACCCAAGTTATTTGTAAAATCCTTGTCCCTTTCATTGAAATATTTATCTCCTGACCACCGGATGTCCGAATAAAAAAGAACCTGAATCGTGTCTGGAGGACAAGGTAAGGGAATCCCAACAGTACTCAGCCACCACATATGTAGGTATATGGTATTGTGTTTATGTATGTTTATGGCATGGGATGTGAAGGATAGAATCTATTTTAGTTGTAATTGACAGCATACAGTGCAATCTTCTGTATTTCTGTATTCCACTATAGTGATAAAGTGATCTAATCTGCTTATAAGTTTAAAGGTTTTCTCAATCTGTCCATTTGACTGCGGATTAATGGTGCTAGAAATCCAGTTAAAAAAAAACCTTCCAACGCCTCATTCTGCTGAGATCCCTGTTGAAAGTCAGAAACTTTCTTTACAAAAAAGCTATATACCTGCAACATGCCAAATTATATTTTTCACGTGATCTCATAATCTATTGCCACAATTTTTTCTGGATCTGGTTTTAAGTACTTGAGTTGGTGGTCACAATGTTGCCCTCTGTATTGTGTGGCGGACACAAGAATGTCCTCTGCATTGTGTGGCAGACGCAAGTGTGCCCTCTGTATTGTGTGGCAGACGCAAGGGTGCCCTCTATTGTGTGGCAGACGCAAGGGTGCCCTCTATATTGTGTGGCAGACACATGAGTGCCCTCTGTATTGTGTGGCAGATACTAGGGTGCCCTCTGTATTGTGTGGCGAACACAAGGGTCCCCTCTGCATTGTGTGGCAGACACAATGGTGCCCTCTGTAATGTGTGGCGGACACAAGGAAGCCCTCCTTATTCTCTATATTTTCTGTGGTCACTTATAGCTCTGCTTTCCATATTTCGTGTACCTATACATTTTCGAAACAGGTCCCAACATTCCAGGTTGTGAAAGCTGCAATAATAGGTAGGTGAGAGCAACACTATTTTAATACATAATATGTCATGTCTAAAGAGGCGTAGCCACACCATGTCGACCACGCCCCATTACTATGTGACCACTCCCTCTTCCGCAGCACCGCTGCAGTGAGGTGGCACACTACCCCTCTCCTGCTATGTGTGGAGGGGGGAGGCTCAGAAAGTTGTCGTACTGGGGCCCCAAATTCCTGTTGGAGGTATCTTTTTACAGGTCTGGGATGTGTATAACGAAAATGTAAGTAATAAAAGAGCAAAATATATATCGCAAAAAAATAACACTATTAAAACTCAGTAGACTTTTTAAAGGGTGATGAGGATTTAGCTGGAAAATTACCAGAATAGCCTAATTTTACTTACAATATAATCACAATTTGACCCTTGTGAAAGTCGCTCAGATCCTTTCACTTGCCCATTTCTCCTGTACCAACACATTCACTGCAAGAACTGACTGTTCACTTGCTGCCTAGTACATCCCACCCTTTGATAGATACCATTGTAACAAGATGACAAGAGAGTCAATGTTATTCACTGCACTTGACGGTAGTGTCAATGTTATGGCTGTTCGGTGTATATGTGTATATATATATATATATCTATATCTAATATATAAATGCTTAGTGGCATCTGTGTGTGGAAAAAAAAAACAAGTTGCAGCGCCACCTGCTAGGCAGAGTTATACACTGACCTACTAAATTCTTAGTGTGTGTGGGAAAAAAAATTCAAAAACGGCTGAAATTTGGTAGGGCTCAAACTCATTTTCGTGAGGTAATTTTACCTCATAAACATACATGTGTAGAGGCGTGCGTTAGTGTGTGTGTGTGTGTGTGTGTGTGTGTGTGTGTGTGTGTGTGAAAAAAACTATTTTCTCAGAAAGGGCTCATCCAATTGACCTGAAATTTGGTATACTGACATTATTTGACAAAAAAATTAGAATAGTCAAGTCAGTTAACTTCCATCATCCCCTACGAGTTGAGGGGTCAAACTCATTTTCATGAGGTAATTTTACCTCATGAACACACATTAAAAAGGCCGCTTGCGTCGGGAACTAACGCTCTTCCCCTGAGGAGGCCTGGGCTAGATCCAAATGCATGACAAGAACCTTTTTAAGACCTTAAGTAGCTTGATTTGACTAGAATGCATGAGTATCATGCACGGGTTAACTTGTATATATATATATATATGTATAATTATAGACACATTATTATTATTATTATTTATTTATAAGGCGCCACAAGGTTTCCGCAGCGCTGAACACAGTACAAACAATGGACAGTACAGGGAATAACAGTACAGAACAATAAACGAGTAATACCAAGACTTCAGATGCTCCAGGAAAAGCAAAAATATTGAGGTTGGAGCAGAAGAGAAGGTAGAGAGACAGGAGGGAGAAGGGCCCTGCTCATTAGAGCTTACATCCTAAAGGGAGGGATACACATATATATATATATATATATATATATATATATATATATATATACACACACACACACTATATGGACAAAAGTATTTGGCCACACCTGTTAATTGTTGAATTTAGGTGTTTTCATCAGATCCAATGTCAGAATCAAGCAAAACATTTGTGATCCAAAATGACTTCAAGCGTGGTACTGTGATAGGATGCTACTTTTGCAATAAGACGGTTTGTGAAATTTCATCTCTGCTGGATATTCCACAGTCAACTGTAAGTGATATTAGAATGTGGAAGCATTTAGGAACAACAATAACTAAGCCACGAAGCAGAAAACCAAGTAAAATCACAGAGCGGGGACAACGACTGCTAAAGCGCATGGTGCGTAAAAGTCACCAACACTCTACTGATTCCATAGCTGAAGATTTATGAACTTCCACTGGCATTAATGTAAGCCCAAAAATCTGTGCGGCGTGAGCTTAATGGAATCGGTTTCCATGGTCAGCAGCTGCATGCAAGTCTTACATCACCAAGACTGATGCCAAGTGTCGGATGGAGTGGTGTAAAGCACAGCGACACTGGACTGTGGAGCAGTGGAAATGTGTTCTGTGGAGTGACGAATCACGCTTCTCTGTTTGGCAGTCAAATGGGCAAATCTAGGTTTGGCTGTTGACGGGAGAACTTTACCTGCCTGACTGCATTATGCCAACTGTGAAGTTTGGTGGAGGAGGAATAATTGTATGGGGCTGTTTTTCAGGGTTTGGGCTAGGCCCCTTATCTCCATTGAAGGGTAATCTTAATGCTTCAGCATACCAAGTCATTTTGGACAATGCTGTGCTTCCAACTTTGTGGCAACAGTTTGGGGAAGGCCATTTTCTATTCCAACATGACTGTGCCCCAGTATACAAAGCAAGGACTACAAAGACATGGTTTGATGAGTTCGGTGTGGAAGAACTTGACTGGCCCACACAGAGCCCTGACCTCAACCCCATCGAACACCTTTGGGATGAACCGAAACAGAGATTGCGAGCTAGGTCTTTTCGTCCAACATCAGTGCCTGACCTCATAAATGCTCTACAGAATGAATGGGCACAAATTCCCGCAGAAACACTCCAACATCTTGTAGAAAGCCTTCCAAGAAGAGTGTAAGCTGTAATTGCAGCAAAAGTGACACCAACTCCATATTAACATATATGTCTTTGACTACAATGTCATTACAGTCCCTGTTGGTGTAATGGTATATATATGCCTACTATTATGTGATTCCCACTCTTTAGGTGTGAAGTGGATAGTGAGCAAGGGTTCCAATGTGATGGATGGTAAAGTCATGGCTTCAGAGTAATGTGTGACAAAATCTACCAGGGTCACGATAAACCATTTCCCTGTACAACAGGGTTTAGGAATTAATTTTGGTATATTACTTTGGAGCTGCAGACAGCTCTGATTTTTCTAGAGACGATACCCTTCATATAGTATCAGCTTTTTATGTGCTCTTAAGAGTCATAACAGTTTGTTTTTATGTTCTGTTCATAATTTATCATATTGTGAGTGTATCATATCAATATGTTATTTTTATTTGCACGCCTCCTCCAATAGTTATATATGTTATTTATGTTTTAGGATCATATTAAACCTTATTTGTACTGGTGATTCATGAGAGACTTTATTCTGTATTATCCAAATGACAACAATACAAAAAAAGGGCCGTCGTTAGACTGAGAAACTGTTATATAACTAATAAGAAATAATCAGAACGGAAATTGCCAGCACGTATTAATATGAATAAAAATGTGAGATTTAATAAACAGAAAATTAACAACAATACACAGTAAACAATAAACAGCAATACCAATAATAATTATAAAAACACTCAGAAAATTATAATATCAGTAAAGTGCATATGGTAATTATCCAGTCAAATGCGGGTTGGTCTGTTAGAAGCAGGCAGATCTTATATAAAGTGATGTGAATTCTTCAAAAACACAGTCTCAGCCAAGTGCACGAGACCAAGTCTCGCGCAGAGAACATTTTCCAAAATCATTAGAATAAAATCCAAAAGTGTGTGGCCAGTTCACTTAATTGGTAACAATTTGTATAAATGATCTATGTATGCTTCCTGCTTTAGTTCTAATCATATTCAAACATTGTTTGTGTGGGACTCTGTCAAAGATTTAGAATTTATAGAGTCTTCTGTTACAGGAGTAAATAAGAAGCAATCTCACCCAACCAGGTGTAGTACTGTTAGGGAATATCTCCCCTTCTTGGATTCCACACAGACAAAAAGCAGCTCCTGATCAGGACTTGGCAGCACAGTGACTTAGTGGTTAGCACTTCTGCCTCACAGACTGGGGTCATGAGTTCAATTTTCAACCATGGCCTTATCTGTGTGGAGTTTCTATGTTCTCCCTGTGTTTGCGTGGGTTTTCTCTGGGTTCTCCGGTTTCCTCCCACACTCCAAAAACATACTAGTAGGTTAATTGGCTGCTATCAAATTGACCCTAGTCTGTGTGTCTGTGTGTTAGGGAATTTAGAATGTAAGCCCCAATGGGGCAGAGACTGATGTGAGTGAGTTCTCTGTACAGGGCTGCGGAATCAGTGGCGCTATATAAATAAATGGTGATGATGATGACTTCTCCATAAGATCCATGTGTTAATCAGCACAACTCTCGAATGGTATGTCACAGTACCTCTTTGCATTTATAGCTGAGATAAGTAGAAAGCAAGGATCAAAAAAGAACAAATTCTTGCTTGTTAAACCTGGTCATGAGTAGAGAATATTAGATGACCAGACGCGTTTCATCATTCAGGGTATGACTTTATTCTGTATTATCCATGATTTAATTTAAACTGCATTTATGGTCTAATTAGTGCTGTTTTTTTTTTGTTTGTTTACTTGGATATAATTGTGGAGGATTGCAGTGTCCACAAGCAGGTGCAATTCCTCCACAAGTATCTATATAGCAGCTTCACCATTGCACTATTTGTTTTTTTTATAAATTGTTACGTGTGTCATTATTCAAGGGTTTTATTTCTTGGACTTAAGAATGGGCCCCACTATATCGACCACCCTCTGAAAGAATTCCTGTATGATGGGAATGGGCTACAGCCGGACCCACAATGTGCACATTGCATGATTCCCTATAGTAATTTATGTCTTGGTAGATGCCAGGGCAGAAAAAGCTGCGCTGCAGACAGCACTACTTTTGCATATGACTGATTGACCCGCCACAGGGATATCATGGCCTAATGCCAGGAGCTGCGCTCTGTGCTTCCTACGGGCCATCAACTGTTTAGTGGCCATCCAGAGCTCAAGCAGAGCCCCTTAATCAGTTGCTCAATATATGAGCCCAGTGAAGCAACCCCACTTCCACAAACCTAATGCATATAATTGCAATCTGTATCATACGAATACAGAGAACTTGGGACCAGAGCCGGATTTACCACTACGCAACCTAGGCAATTGCCTAGGGCCCAGCGGTCCCCAGAGGGCCCTCCCAGGGCAAGCATGAGACCAACCTTTAAAAATTGGCCGCTACTTATGGGCCAGTGCTATTTGCTTGCCCCCCTGGGCTAAAGTCTGCCAGCCAGCCCCTGAATAGGGGTATATGTTATGCTAAAAACTATAGTGCTATGGATTTTTTCAGGGAGGGGGCCCCAAACCAGTATCTTGCCTAGGGCCCCATGAGGTCTAAATCCGTCTCTGCTTGGGACCTATGGACCAAAACAGGACGTATAAACGTAGTGGAGGGAGAGCTTCTAGTTAACTGTCCCAGAGCACTATGCAGGGAATTCAATTAGCTGCGAAGTGTCTCATGGACGTTCCGGAGACACATTGTGGTGGAGATTTTATAGAAATCTCCAATCATTTCTCCTTGCACCCCATAGAGGTGGCGGCAATGTGCATGGTGCGTTGTTCGCGCACCACATCACTGGCAATTGAATTTACCCCCTGGGTCCATTGATCCAATCCTTGGGTCCTTCGATCCTCTGTCAGCAAAGCATTGACTCAACAGAGTTTTACAGTCACATTCAGATATCCCTTTGAGAGATACTGACCAGCTCTACATAAGCTTAACCCCTATGGCGAGTTTACTTCCCACAGTGGTGTAGCAGGAAGCTATAGAGATAACTATCCCTGTCAAGATTGATACCTGCTTATCAGCAGAGCTGGCGCTTTCTTTTGTCATTCGTCCCTGCGGTGCTCGATTCCAGCATGTCCGGGGAGGGCTGGCAAATTTTAGCCTGGGGGTCAAGACTCGACTCTTTTCCTAGAGCTGAATGGCACTTCCAGGTAAATATCACCGAATGCTAGAGAAAGGAGTCCCACAAGCACAGCACCAGTGATCAGGGCTAATGGTCTATTTGAAGTTAGTAGCCTGGGAACCACAATCAACCCAAGTGGTAGCGGCCCTTTAATAAGGCACAGTGCTTACCAGGGCCGGATTTACCGCTAGGCAACCTAGGCACCTGCCTAGGGCCTAGCGGCTCACGGAGGGCCCAGCTGGGGGGGACAGGATCAATTTAAAAAAAAATAAAAAAAAATAATAAATTTGGCCCCTCCCCCGACTCGCGGCACCCCCCCCCCCCCGCGACTCGTGCGGGGGGGGGGGGGTGCTGCGAGTCGGGGGAGGGGGGGTCGGGTGCCGCGAATCGGGAGAGGGGGGGTCGGGTGCCGCGAGTCGGGTCCCGGCAGCCTCTTCTCCTCTCAGTGTCTCAGTGATAGAGAGAGAGGAGGAGAGGCTGCCGGGACCCGATGAGCGATCACGTGACTCTTTCTTTTTTTTTTTTTTTTTTTACATCTGGACTCACCGAGGAGGAGCAGCGCGCAATAGAAAGGTAAGTAAAACAAGGGACAGAAGTGGTGATGGTGAAGGGGCACAGAAGTGGTGATGGTGAAGGGGCACAGAAGTGATGATGGTGATGGGCACAGAGGTGGTGAAGGGCACAGAGATGGTAATTGGCACAGAAGTGGTGATGGTGATTGGCACAGAAGTGGTGATGGTGAAGGGCACAGAGGTGGTGATGGTGATGGGCACAGAGGTGGTGATGGTGAAGGGCACAGAGATGGTGATTGGCACAGAAGTGATGATGGTGATTGGCACAGAAGTGGTGATGGGCACAGAGGTGGTGATGGTGAAGGGCACAGAGGTGGTGATGGTGATTGGCACAGAGGTGGTGATGGTGAAGGGGCACAGAATTGGTGATGGTGATTGGCACAGAGGTGGTGAAGGGCACAGAGGTGGTGATGGTGAAGGGCACAGAGGTGGTGATGGTGAAGGGGCACAGAATTGGTGATGGTGATTGGCACAGAAGTGGTGATGGTGATTGGCACAGAGGTGGTGATGGTGAAGGGCACAGAGGTGGTGATGGTGAAGGGCACAGAGATGGTGATGGTGAAGAGGCACAGAGGTGGTGATGGGCACAGAGGTGGTGATGGTGATTGGCACAGAAGTGGTGATGGTGAAGGGCACAGAGGTGATAATGGGCACAGAGGTGGTGATGGTGATTGGCACAGAGGTGGTGATGGTGAAGGGCACAGAGGCGGTGATGGTGAAGGGCACAGAGGTGGTGATGGTGATTGGCACAGAGGTGGTAATGGGCACAGAGGTGGTGATGGTGATTGGCACAGAGGTGGTGATGGTGAAGGGCACAGAGGTGGTGATGGTGAAGAGGCACAGAGGTGGTGATGGGCACAGAGGTGGTGATGGTGAAGAGGCACAGAGGTGGTGATGGTGATTGGCACAGAAGTGGTGATGGTGAAGGGCACAGAGGTGGTAATGGGCACAGAGGTGGTGATGGTGATTGGCACAGTGGTGGTGATGGTGATTGGCACAGAGGTGGTGATGGTGATTGGCACAGAGGTGATGGTGAAAGGGCACATGTGATATTGTGAAGGGGCAAAAGTGACAATGAAGGGGCACAGTGTGATGATAGAGGGACAAAAGTGACAAGAGCACATACTTGGATTTATGCGTATTATTTTTGCAAACACCTTAAGTAAGTATTTCTGCCCTGACTTCAATATTTATTATGTTGTTTTGACCCAACTACTTAAAAAAAACAGGACTGCTTGGTAATTATTTAGGGGTGCCTTTTTCTGCAGCAGGGTGGCCTTGCTCTTTTCACATGTTAGGTACGCCCCCAAAGATGCAAGCCACGTCCTCACCTCCTTTGGCGGCGTGCCGCCGGCTTTCATATCTACTTAACTATAGGGGTATATGGTAGGCATGCAGCGGCACATGCTTTCACTTCTACGTAACTATAGGGGTATATGGTAGGCTGCAAAAATATAGTGCTATGGATTGTTTCAGGGAGGGGGCCCAAAAACAATATCCTGCCTAGGGCCCTATGAGGTCTAAATCCGGCTCTGGTGCTTACAATACATTAAAACACAAATAATGTAATTCAAACAATATAACATATACTGGCGAGAGGGGATACCAAGCTGGTTTAACCATTATTTTGCACCATGTTCTCACCACAACCGTGGCCGGTATCCAGCTTCCATCATACTTTCCTTTTCCCCCAGCAGTATATCTGTGCATTCCCGTATGATCAGGACCTGTGTGGTTTACTAACTACAAGTCACCACCTACAGATAGATGTTTGTAAGTTAAGATGACAGATGGGCCAATGGAGCTGATTGGACAGTCAGGGACAATGACAGCATCCTTAAATTATCAATTAACTTCACTGCTTCAATATTGCAATATTCAATATTAAAACAATGTACATACATTGAAGCAGGGACTCTAATTCCAAGGTGTTGCAAATTGTGCGACCTGGGCTGAAAAGTAACTAAAATGTCTCAAAATCATAATGCAAAGCTCTGTGGGTGGATAGTCTTCCTCACAGGTGAAGACACAATGGGGCCGATTCAATTCTGCCGCGAATAAGGCGGCGTTAACAGTATTACCATTAATATGGTAATTTTAATCTGGATTTTATCTCGCAGCTCAGGGAGCCGTGAGTAAAAATTCAGCGTTGAAATTACCGTATTAAGGGTAATTATGCGCAGTTTTACCATAATAAAGCATTATTTGCGGCAGAATTGAATCGGCCCAAATGAGCTCCCTTTCGGAAATGCCGAAGGAACATCATAGATATTATATAATACCTTGTCTCACTTTGCATGTTCACTGACAATGTGCATCATAATGACAGGTCACATTATTATCCTGTTTCGCACTTATTTCATGCTTCACCAGGGGTTATCAGAGGTCCCAGATGGCACAGCCCAGGAAGCTGTTCCAATCAGCTTCCTCGGCACAGTGTAAAAAGACGGAATTCACTAATAATTCATAATAACACAGAGTCAGGGTCTCCATGGTGACACAATGGGGATGTTATTCTGGGTCAAAACATTTCCTACATGTTCCAAAATTCCCCTTCTGAGCTTACATCTGGTTATCTCTGTATGTTCCTTTCTATATCTTTTATAAATATCCTTTAAATTATGAGCTGGTAAATTCCTTTTGATGTAGATCTCGCATCTCTCAAGGAATCTTGCAGCAATGCTCTCAGCTTTCTGCACAAACTGATGTTTGTCAGTACATTGTTATTTCTATATGAAAAACTGACAGTAGGAAACACCATGAAGTGCAGCCACAGCTGTGACAACAACACAGTTTTGAATATATGCATATAGCTAAATGTCATTTTTTTGTGGAAAAAACAGAATTTGTTAAATTACAGTAGAGAAATATTATGTCTCTTTGTATATAATTAATTTGACTCTTTCTCTGGTGGAGTTCAGTTTTATAAAACTAGACAGCACGAGCTATACTTCTGTTCTGCGTGTGTTAGTACAGCTAGAATGTGTTGCTAGACGTGTTGTGGTGATTTGTGGCACTCGCTCATACTTGCCAAGTTTTCAACGTTGTCCTCCGGAGGAAGTAGGTGTGTGGGGACGGGGCCCGGCAAATCACCTCATTTGGCCCCACCCCCAAGACACAATCACGCATAATCCTGCCCACTTCACTAGGAAGTGGGCAGATGCAGGAGAATGACCTGCTCTCCCAGGAGTCCGGGAGACCTACCTAGAATTCGGGAGAGTGGGCAAGTATGTACTAGCTAGAGACAGGGCCGGCGCTCCCATTAGGCAAGGTTAGGCACTTGCCTAGGGCGCCGGGCTCTGGAGGGCGCCCTCCAGAATGAAAATTACTTTAAAACTGTGCGGCGACCGCTGACCATACCTGTCACGGCCGCCGCACAGCATTCAGATGCACGGGGGAGGGGGGAAGAGGCTATTGCTCACCACCGCCGCCTCTCTGCTCCGTCTCCTCCCATCCACTCACTAGTGTCAGTGAGTGGAGGGAAGGAGACGGAGCAGAGAGGTGGCGGTGGTGAGGTAAGGAAAGACGGGGTGAGGGGGGAGGAGGGAGGAGGGCGCCGATTGTTGCGGGGGGGGGGGGGACTGGGGCGCCGATTTTGTAAAAATGCCTAGGGCGCCATGGAGGCTAGCACCGGCCCTGGCTAGAGAGTTGCTAGTACCAATATATTTTTTTCAGTGTGCAGGTCAGGAAAAAACATGACAATGTGCACTAAATAAAGCTAATAATAAAGAAAGTTGAAAAATTACAACTTACTTCCATAACAGACACCGTTTCTGTAGAGCCACATGTGTTTTGCTGAAAAAAAAAGACAAATAACATATATCCAATAAGTAATAGTTTATTGTTTGTGAAAATAAAGTCTAAAGTAACAAGGCACAAACACAAAATCCAGTGAACAATCTCGCAAAGCAATCAAAGCAAAGGTCAAATTTCACTGGAAATGCAGTATATTAAGTGAAACAATGTAAGCTCCATTTACGATAGCTATTTATGGAATGGAGAGCAGGGCTGCCAAGAGGAATTTAGGGCCCCATTACAACAACTTTATGGGGCCCTTCTTATAGTCGAGTACACTAAAAGAGTTTGTGGCAAAAATAGTGGGTGTGGTCATACAATTGGGGGCGTGACTATTCATCATTGGGGCAGGTCAAAATCCCTAGGCCCTGAATTCGCTGGAGCGTGACATATGTCCAAGCACTCCTGACTCTCAGGCCATCTAGCAGCACAGTGTAGTATAGAAACAATGCAGTGTGTACAGAAAGAGTTCACAGTCTTGGCCTGCACCTTACATGGGGCAGAACCCTCACCAAAAATTGGCATTATCCCACTAGAATCACAACATTTCACACACTCTCCTGCTCTCTCCTACCTGTTCTTTTCACTTTCACCACCTGTGACTGCTGGTTTCTTTAGTCGCTGCTTGTCTGGATCCTGGAATGCTGGAGGCGCTATTTGGAAAAAAAATCGGTACATTTAGAAAATTCCAAACAGCCCCACCCACGATTAATAATTAGGCCTTCCTCCAGCTCCAACATTAAAATAATAGTATTCCCATTTAATAAATAAACCTATTTTCCTCCCTACAAACAGCCCCAACAATAAATTAATAGTATTTACATTTCAGAAATATACCTATTTCCCGCAACCATCACTGATATTAAATAATTCATCGTCACATTTAATAAATAGACTTCATTCTCCCCAAACTCACCCCCCATTCAATAGCCCCGACACCACCCCATCTTAAATTAATAGTCCCCACTATTACATTGCCCCACCATCACCCCACAAGCAAAATAGCAGCCATTAATTAGCCACCACCTACCTCACACACACTATATTGACAAAAGCTCCCTGTGCCATCACACACACATTATTGTGCCCCTTCATCATCAGCACAACATGCCTCCTTATGATCACACTGTGCCCCTTCATCACAACCACGCTATGTCCCTTTATGATCATACTGCGGCCTCCATTCTGCTTTTCCCCCTTTCACGTGCCCTCCCTTCATCACACTGTGCCATGCTGCTTTTGTCCCCCTTCACACTCTGCCATGTTGCTTTTGCCTCTCCTCTCCTCTTCTTCATCAACAAACTGTGCCTTTCTCTCTCCCCCCTCTTCTTCATCACCAAACTGTGCCTTTCTTACTCTCTCCCCCTCCCTCTTCTTCATCACCAAACTGTGCCTTTCTCTCTCCCCCTCTTCTTCATCACCAAACTGTGTCTCTCTCTCTCTCCCCCCTCTTCTTCATCGCCAAACTTTGTCTCTCTCTCTCTCCCCCCCCCTCTTCTTCATTGCCAAACTGTGTCTCTCTCTCGCTCCCCCCCCCCTCTTCTTCATCGCCAAATGGTGCCTTTTTTTCTTTCTTCCTCTGCCCCCATTCTTCATCACCAAACTGTGCCTTTCTTTCTCTCTCTCTCTTTCCCCTCCCTTCCCCTTCCCTCTCATCACACTGTGCCTTTCCTCCATTCCTTAACTTACCTTTATATTGCCATCCTTCTTCTTTCTTTTTTTTTCTCCTCATCTCTCTTCTGTCTTCTTTTCTTCTGTGCGGCGCTCCTCACTGAATGTCGGGTGTGGCGTGATGACCCTACGCCCGATATTCAGTGCAAACAGAGGAGGGAAGATCCTCCCACCCCCCTGCGCAAAAAAATAAATAAATTACAATCATTAAAAAAATTAAGTTAAAGAAACCCCCCCCCCGTGCCCCCCCCCCAAAAAAAAACACCTGGATAAATAGTACAAATAGTATTCGCCCCCCCCCCCCTTCTTGGCGGCCCTGATGGAGTGTCGGGGACTCTGAAATTGGAGCCAATGTGTCACTGATGGCATAGGGGGATGTGGGATTGTCAAGATGAACTGCTGTTATTCATCTAATTTTATCACACGTGATTACACCTATGACTAAGGGTTAATTTATCATAAAACAAATAAGGTGCATATTGTTTATACCCTCTCCTTTTATCAAGTTCATAGTATTATACACCAGTCTGTTATATTGTTTATCTACTGATTTGAAGTTATCTAGTATTGGTTAGGTCCAGAATCAGAAATTTCATTTACGACCAAAACATTTTTATTAAAAAAGTAAGAGATATCAAAATAAATTTTTCAAAAATACTACTAATTTTATTATGAGAATATAATAAAGCACTCGGTCTGTGGTCTTAGCGTTTTATGCAGTCACTGGACTTCATGGTGACTTCTAATATCTTTATGCTATACTATAGAACTTTACTTGGATTATTTATTTACAGAAATCATCTGCTAACATTTCCCTTAGAGGACATTAGTAAACTTTGTATATACAATCTTGGATAATACATCATGCAGTATGAGGTTTGGTGGCTAAACATACAGTTAGTCACAAGATCATGACATCATGTATGTGAGATGACCAAGGTCTACAACAGATACCATGAGTCAGAAGGCACCTCCACAACATTGTGTCAACTCTGTATTTTCCTTTTGATAAAGATGTCTCTGTATCCATCACAAGCAAGATATATATTGTTCTTTAATTGGGTCAATTCAGCAGTTTGTGTGAATTGAAATAATCAATTATGTACCAATATTTCTGTATTGGATTGAACTGTAGTTTAAAGGATATATATGTTTTCTTCACAGCCAGGATTGATTTATCTACAGTTTCCTACATTGTAGGGAAAAACAATTCGGCCAAATTTGGCCAGGCCCAATATCTGCACAATCATGGTTATATTTGGGCAGGCTCTACTACTTCCCATATTGCCTCCAAAATTTGGGACTAATGGTGGATAATGACATTGTGAGATCAGGTAACTTCGGGACTATATTGGTACAATCTGGTCTGTCATTGGATTACCCCTGCCCACTACATTGTTATTAAATTCCACCCAGTTTCCAGATCCTGTATTGCTTTGTGTCCCTTGTGTCCCATGACGGAGGGGAAGGTTGTCACAGGAAGTATGGAACAGTTAGAGCCCCTGTCACATTACAAAGTAGTGAAAGGGGTTAAAAACGGGAATGTCTGGCCCCTATCTAAAATGAAGAGGTGGGATTCAGGTATTGACTGAACACTCTCCTAAGCACGTATACACCAGACTTTGTGTCAGGGGAACAGCAGGAGGCTTCTGCTGAGGTAACACTTCTTCCCCCACCCTTGTCACCATCCAGTTTCCCCTTGTCACCAATAAACATGGATTGTGCTCCGGGGGGTTGGCCCAGGGATCGACCCTGGATTGGGGGATTTTGGGAGACTAGATAAAGGGACAGAGGGAGTTGCTGTGGATTTTCTCAGGAGGAGAACTTGAACTGTGGGTGAGCAGTCAAGCTCTGTCAGTGCCAGAGAAAGCTGTTGGACTTACAAACCCTGAGATTCAGATTGGTTATTGAACTTCTTGGAAATGGATTCATCCTTACTCCATCGGGAGATACTCATGATCCTGGAACTGATGGGCCTACACTGGTACTCAGGGTCCCACTAAGCTGGTTGAGAGTTGGCCAAGTGACCGGGATCATCAATTTTACAGAACATCCAATCGGGTCAGATGACTGGCCCACCGTCTCATCTTGCAGACCAATTTGAGACACTTTTAGTGCCGTTACGCTGAACCTGTTGAGAATTTTGTGTGATGAGGTCATTGCTGTGGTTTTGTTGGGGGTTTGACTGTTACTGGTGATTTTGCTACCACTTATATTTGGGGGCTGCATTTACCCTGTGTGTACAATTGGTTGAATAAAGAGGTTATTGTTTCTTTCTTGTCTCCTAATCTGTGTGAAACTAGAGGGCCAGAACCAAGTGAACTATGGTTCTAACTCTGGTGTCCTCACAGACATCATCTTTTGTATTCGACTTTTTCTTTGTCATTTGTGGGGCTCGAGCAGAGTGAATACTATGCCAGTTTGCACATGCTTTGAAAATTGACTACATGCATATGCACATATACAAATTTGTATAATTTTGGCACTTATGTCCACTTGCGCTTCAAGAGGTGGGACGGAGAAGGGAAGGAGTGTTCCAGCATATACCAAGTTGTATTATTTGCGAGTGGTTAAGGGCAGGTACAAATAGCAGATAATGATGATAACAGTCACCAGCAATAGTGAACTGCTTGTGATTGGTTGGGAATGCTGCGCTGACGTTGATAGGTCCTTCGCTTGTTGCATGTTCATATTATGCTGTTAGGTGCGTGTTTAAGCAAATATAGGAGATGAGGAGTTGCTTCTCATATATTAGACATGTTTTTGAGCTCTATTGATGCTTAATAGTGAATATGTACTTTGCAAACAAAATAAATGGTTATAAACATGGGCATAAGTATATGTGACCTGTATTTCACGTTTTTGCAGAATATATAGTCTATGAATAGAACTGGGATGACAATGTTCAAAGCATTCTGCTGTAGGGTGTGGTTGGGGAAGGACTGGGAACTCTTAAAGCTAAATTTTGCCTATGAAACTTGCAAAGGTTGCGGCTAGACGCTGAATGAAGTGAACGTTCTGCAGAACAGTTTGGACAATTTCAGTAATGTCTAATTGAACTGTTGATCTAAAAACAGGACTGTGGTTCTAGTGTACTCAACTAGATATGGTTTATACATATTGATTATAATTACTCATTACCAACCTCCTATTCCAGAGTGTGTCTTTATGAGTGGTTGTCAGTACAGAAGAGATAAGAAGCAGAATGTCTTGGCAAGTATACAGCAATTATGGTTTGCTAAGTATCCAGACAGAGTCACAAAGGAACTTTAACACACACATGTGTTCACACACACTCACACAGAAACTGTCACTAGTCACATGATTTAGGAAGTTGAAAAAAAAAGATTTCATTCAACTTTGGTTTTGCTAATCTTACAAAAAAAGTTATAATGTGGTGCAGAACTGGTGTTTAGCTCTTGTGGGGAACCCCACAGTCCGTTACTTAACTCCAGAGGAAGCAAGGGATAAGATGACAGTCCAGACACAGTCCAGGATGAGGTTCACTGAGGGACTTCCTGCTCTGCCTTCATTTACTCACAATATTTCCATGTGAGCTCCAAATACATTTAATTGAGCAGTATAAAATCCATATAATTAATAATATTAAGCTTTACACAGGATAACTGTTGCCACACAATGCCCCATGGCCATTTGCAGGAAGCATGCACACAGTTCAAAGAAGTTATGATGCTTCATGGTTTATACTTTAAGTGGTTACAGGATGTTATATTAATCATTCTGTTACAAAAATAAATATTGCCAGCACAACCTGCTGATAGATCTTGTTGTAGTAGTGAGAAAGAAAATGTTAGAACACAGTGACAGGATCACCTGATGGTTTTAGGATTTTAGTTTTAGGGTCTCCCAGGGGCAGATTTTAGCCTGTGGCCCAAACACACAGAACTGGCCTATAAGTAGCTGCCCATCCTTAAAGGTTGGTTTTCAGTAGTATATATATTTATCAATATAAAAAAGAGGCTATTTTAGTGGTGCTTAACCCAGCTGTACTTTATTACTAAAAATGCTAAATCTTAAATAATATAAATAAATAATTCAACTAAAAAACATACATGTATAAATAAACTTTCCAAAATTGCACATAATGTCCAATATGTACAAATACAATATATACAACGTTGGCTCAGATTGATCAGAAATTCAACATATTAGCTTTAGAAAAGAGACAGAGGGGTAAATGTATCAAGCTGCAAGTTTCGGGCTGGTTTGAAAAGTGGAGATGTTACCTATAGCAACCAGATTCTAGTTATCATTTATTTGGTACATTTTAAAAAATGATCGCTAGAATCAGCTATAAGCAAACCCACCGGAAACTCACAGCTCGATAAAATTACGCCATAAACTGCAGCCAAATTAAATGTCTTAAACCGTTAAAGATTGTTTACACAGTTAGCAAAGATCTAATCAGCGGTCTCTTGTCTTTCTGAGTTTTCTGAATGCTCTTTAACATACCACTGTGTGTCAGCAGGTACTCATTTTCACAGACAGAGTCTCATAAGCAGCTGAATAACTGCTGTGGTTTTGTGACGCAGAGGAAGCAATTTTTATATCATTTGCATTTCTTATCTTCTTTTTTCATTCCAGTGTCCTGTCAACTTAGGAAAGAGGTTCGCAGCATGTATAAGTTCACTAATAAGAGACTTTTTATTAACTTTTGGCAATATGAAAATCATTTTTAGAATGCTCTCTTTGAGATGTCTTGGATCATTTTAATATTTTTAAAAAAATTGAGGATCCAAACTCTGGGAATCCAGCACCAACTGCTTATTTTCTGAATTTTTTTCTGGAAGACTTGCTAAAATTTGGTAAAAAAATGTTCTGTACACTTCCGCACAAAAATGTTGCATCTCATCAGTTGGCTCTTCTTCAATTGAGATCTCACCTGCTGTTTGTTTCTTTCTGGCAACCCATCTTACTAGGATCTCAGTTTCAATCTCCAGAAAAGCGATTATTTTACTATTGGTTATAAGATCATTCAATTTTAATACAAAATTAAGCCTTTTCATTAATATGATCAAAGAGAATTTTCTTTAGCTGGTCAATGGCATTCTCAACCATTTTCCATGCCAACATAAAGTCCAGACCACTGGTTTGTAAGTATTTTGGAACTGGTCCAATCACATTAAAAATAGACAAGAATACATTTGCTGTTAAAATGGTCTTGAACTTGCACATCTTTTCAAGTTGTAGCCTCAGAATTGCCCTTTGAATCACAATTTCCCAATTGCGAGATTGAGCATAAAACCTCAATAGCATGCAAATAATTAAGGCCCTTCTCCTTTGCTCACCATTGTGTCTCGCCAATTTTCTGCAATCTTAAAAGATTTTCTTGCCCTTTTCTTTTATGAAGTTGTTCGGCCCATATGTTCATACGTTTGTGGGAATCTCCGATAAAAGCTGCCATGCGATTTAACAGCCCAAATATTTTTTTTGTTTCAAGGACATCACAACATTCAGAAGTGCATAGATTATGTGGCTACAGCAACAAATGTTAAAGGAATGAGGCACTACTTTATCAATCCGTGCTCTTTAGCTTATATATGAATTCTTCATATTTGCTGCACCATCAAATGACTCAACAGCAATATCATGGTAGCCAAGCCCAAGCACTTCAAAATTAGCCATCAATAGTTCATTGAATCCTTGGCCTGATGCATCAGTAGCTGGGAGAACAGAAATGAGTATTTCTTGCATCTCTTCTTTTTTCACATACCTAATGACAACTACTGCCTGGTCTCTCTTATACTGTGATAGACTTTAGTTCAGGAGGCCTCCTAGGTTCTTACTGGGAAGGACTGTGTGTCAGTAGTTGAAAGTTCAACTGAGAGCTGCTTTCAGGGAAGACCTCCTTAATCTGCTTTCTTCTCATATAACACTTCTGGAGGGTTTATATTAGAGATGTTCACTGACCCTTGTGTTTTGGTTTTGGTTTTGGATCTGGATTAAGTTTGTGTTTTGGTTTTGGCAAAACCGCCCTTGCGTGTTTTGGTTTTGGATATGTATTTTCTTAGAATAATAGCTAAAATATGGTAAAATCACATAATTTAGCTTTTTTTTTTGTTCCTACATTGTTATTAACCTCAATAACACTAATTTCCAGTCTTTTCCAGTCAATTTTAACCACCTCACAGGTCACAATATTATTTCCATACACTTTCAGAGAAAGACTGCAGCGAGCTGGCTGGATACTAAGCGAAAGAGCAACAACACAAACACACGGTAGTTCATAGCACATCTAGGAAACATTGCCACACAGCAGTGGCAGAAACGAAAGATAACAAAGTATATGGAGAATGGAGTGCGCAAGAATAATTATCCAAAAATATATACAATATAGCGTACTTAGTAATAAAAAGGTTTATTGCACAAAATAATCTTAACAATAAAAATGAGCAATTGAATACAATTTAAGATTAATAAATTAAAAATACATATGTATGATAATAATAATAATAATAATAATAATAATAATAATAATAATAATAATAATATATCTTCAAAGTTGTCTACCAAATAGAATATGAACATGGTTAAGATAAACAGAATCTTTAAGTATATAAAACCTCATGTTAATACACAGTGTCTGGCCAGTACACTATAATAAAAGACGTCTGTAATCCTGGTATATCGATGTAACAAGTGAGAAATCTGAGGATCCAAAGTAACTAAATAAAAATGGAATAATGTTGTGGTATAGCTTTGTCTCACCCACTGATGTCCCTCTATATGCGGACCTCAAATCATATAGTAGGTTATATAGATATTTTGAATAAGGGCATATATAAGTAGGTAGTATTATAATTAAATTCTAGATATCTATTCAACCCTTTTGGCATCAAAGCCAGTATACATGCCTAGAACAAATGAAAAATAATAATAACAAACTGTTTAATAAAATAATTAAATATTGGTCATTTAGGGGAACTAAACCCTCATCAATATGTTACTAGGACAAGAAAAGAAAAATGGTGCAAGATGGAATTGTCCTTGGACCCTCCCACCCACCCTTATGTAAGATACTAAAAAGGACTTGCACAGTTTAACAAACCAAGCACTCCAGCAACAAGCAGTGCCACTTTTGTGGCTGAAGTGCTTGGTTTGTTTGAGTCACCACAAAACAAGCTACCAATAGATTAGCTGCCTTAAGCCTACCAGTGCTGTCAATGAACTCTACATTATTAAACCATGTCTGCTCGTGCTGCATCTTTAATCTCCTTCTCCTCTCTGGATATCTCCCTCTCATCTCTGAAGAACTGACAAACTTATGCAGACACAGGAATGGATATTACAACTGGAGTGGCAATAGATCTGCTTCAGACAGACTGTGACACGGAACATGTGGGCAGCATGAAATCTGTCATGTTGGAATACGCTGCATTGAACAGAGATTTAAACCAATATATAGCAGTTGAGGAGACCGTACTTAAGCTAAAACAGGACCCACCGGATGAGATCCCGGATTTAAGAGAGCTTGTAAATGAGAGATACACTGCACTTCAGAAGAATAATACAGAAGACGCCCTGAGGCAGGACGATAAATATGTCCAGTTTAAAGAACAGCTAAGAGACATGAGAAAACAAATGGGTGTGTCACCGGCCCCTGCAGACTAAGCTTTGAAAGATGAAGATGAGGAGATCGCCATTGTCCAGAGCACTTCTATAACACAGTTGGATATAGTGAACCCAGTGAAAAGCAAAGTATGTGGTCACACGTATGAAAGAGAAGCAATTGAAAGACTGATTGAAAACAAACTTAAGAAGGGTAAATCCGCCAGGTGTCCAAAAATTGACTGTGATCACTCTGACATGAGTATATCGGATCTTGTTCCAGACAATGCACTAAAAATAGCCATTGAAATTCACAGCAAAAAGCAAGGTCATGACTGAGCTTCGAATCAGCCCCAATTTCCAAAAAAAGCAAATATAGCCAGGCACCTTTGACGTAAAGTGCAGATTACAAACACTTTGTGCAATACTGATGAAACAGCAGCAAAGTGGAAGGTTTAAGTAATACATATACACGTCTATTTTGACATCCATGTTTACATTACTTCTGCAAGCAACACTGTTCTTTGTTAATAAAACTGTTTTCTTTATACTGTTCAAGAAAATTATTAATAATCCTCCAACATTCTTTGGATGTTGATAGTTGATTGTAAGATCAGGTTGAGTTACAGCAGAGATGTTACTAATGTTGGTCAATTCTTTTACTGTAGACCAGATGTCAAAATGTTGTGCTGAGTCATCTGCATCATCAATGGGTGTCTTTGAATTTTGCTAATCACACAACAGTATATAGCAAGTGTAGGTAACATTGGCACACAGCAGTAGCTGAAAGGAAAAGGGGTGTATGATGGAATTGTCCTTGGGCCCTCCCGCCCACCCTTATGTTGGATCTTAAAAAGGACATACACACTTTAACAAACCAAGAACTTCAGCAACAAGGAGTTCCACTTTTGTGGCTGAAGTGTTTGGTTTGTTTGGCCCCCATAAAACATGCTAACAAAGGGCTTAAGGCACCTAAGGTAACAGTGCTGTCAATGAACTCTACAGTGGCAAGATGCTATTGTCATCACCTTCAACCTCATTCTCACCCTCATCAGTGTGTACATCACCCTCACACATTAATTCATCACCGCTGGAATCCACCATTACAGAAGACTTTGTATTTTGATGTAATTGGCGGGAAAGGCCTTCCTTGGGGAAATTGTAGTTCATTTTTATGACCATTATCTTTTCCATATTTTGAGGAAGTAGCCTCCTATGCCGATCGCTAACAAGGTTCCCGGCAGTGCTGAAAACTCTCTCCGAGTAGACACTATAGGGTGCACAGCTTAGGTAGTGCAAAGTGAGTTGGTACATGGGTCTCCAAAATTCCTTTTTTTTATTCTCCCAGTATGAAAAGGGACTGTCTGATGAGTCTATTTCTGTGCTGTTGCTATATTCCTCCACCATCCTTTGGATGTTGATAGTATAACAGGTGGAGTTACGGCAGAAGTGTCACATTTTTTGATCCATTCTTTTAGACCAGATCAGTTGCCAAAATGTTGTGCTGAGTCATCTGCATCATCCCTGGGTCTCTTGGAAAAGCTAAGTTTTTTCCTAGCAGCAGTTGACTGATAAACTGTAGGAAGAGACACCGTCCTGTCACGTAACACTTGTCATCTTCCACTCCAGGAGCTCCTTGCATCTCATGAGATCTGGGTCAGTTGGAAATAAAGAGAAGACATAGCTCTTAAACCTAGGATCAAGCACAGTCGCCAAAATGTAGTGATCTGATTTCAAGATTTGATAACTCTTGGATCCTGGCGAGGCTAATAAAGTACTTGATCTACAAGTTCAACATATTTAGCGCAATTGTTTGTTTCATCTCCTGGTGTTTGGGCCTGGTGTAGGCCCAGAAGCCTGGGTCCTCTCCATCTCCTCTTTCCCAGGTTCCTGTATGATCAAAAAGACAGTTGTCAGCGCTTATCCTTTTACACTGCATATCTGTGTGTGTCTAGCAAAATGAAAACATGAAGTATTAGTTCATATTTTGATCAAAAGATTTAAGCCTGCATCCCAACATCAAGGGCACCTCATTATATGCAGGTCCTACACTGACCTATATGTTTCAAACACCATTCAAATGCAGTTAAAATCAGATGCACTCACCTCCCAGGTAGAGGGGTTTACATCTAGCAAGGGCTGGGTTGTTAGCCACACCCAAATGTGTCTTAAATAGGTGCCCTTGATGTTGGCACACACAGATATGCAGTGTAAAAGGATAAGCGCTGACAACTGTCTTTTTGTTTTATATACATATATGGGCATTTATATTGCCATGCAGCTGGTACCACATACAATATGGGATATACCGAGCGCGGGCTTGTTTTTCTCTGGTTTTGTTTCAAAATACTGCCTTTTTTTCATAGCAGCTGTCCATGAAGCCTATTTAAGGCACATTTGGGTGTGGCTGATGGAGGCACACGTTATATATGTAGCTTATGTTCGACCTATGAGGGTAAAGGTGAAAATGAAGGACTGTCTTTAAACCTATAACTTTGCCCTAGTGTTAGGAACCCCTCCAGCCAGTACAACAACACCCGGAATCTACTCCAAAAGTCTGGTGCTCACTAGAACCCCCAGTGGTGAGGACAGACTTGGCCGCAGACTAACAGAGGGTCGTGTGATGTGTACCGGCTGGAGAGAACCCGGGAGCAGAGGGTTATGGCAGACAGCGTATCCAGAGAACAGGCCGAGGTCAGGGGTCACTTGCTAGATAGAATCATCATAAAACACGCATGGGGTCGGGGTCACGAGCAAATCAGCAGAATCAGAGATTCAAGCCAAAAGGTCAAAGGCACAGGCAAAAAGACAAATCCAAGGTACAGGCAGGGGTCATACACGGCAAACGAAGGTCCAAAGGTTTAACACCAACAGCACAGCAGCAGGCAGCAATACCGAAGTCTGGAAGCTATAACCGGCAGGGAGGCTAAGCCCTCCCTGCCTTAAATACAGAAATGAACCAATGAGAACCTAGCTCTCTAATTGCAAACAGATTGGCCACTGTTTAAATAATTAATTAGCCCGCAGGCTGCTCGCATACTGCGCACGCGCTCTGCTGCCCCATAGTGCCGGGACGCGGCGCTGAACTACTTAACGTCCGACCGTTGCTACGGCAACGGTCAGGCTGGCCCCGGAAGTGAGGTCCCGGTCGTTATAGCGACGTCTGGGACGCAGATGAGAGAGTCACGGCGGCTGGGCACCGCCGCGGCTCGTAACAGTACTTCCCCCTTGAGGAGGGGTCAAGGCACCCCGACAACCAGGTTTTCCAGGAAATTGTTTGAAGAATTCCTCAATGAGTTTGCGGGCGTACAGGCGTCTCCAAGGAATGCAGGATTGTTCCTCCGGACCACTATCTTTCCACTGAACTAAGAAAAGGATTTGCCCCTGGACCTTTTTGGAGTCCAGAATCTTCTCCACCACGAATCTCTTGTGGCCTTCCGGGATGACAGGCTGAGACTTTCGTAAGTAACGGAGCCTAGACTCGCGTGCAGGATTAGCAGGCTTCAGAAGAGAACAGTGGAAGGTGTTCGGCGACAGGATTGACCTGTTTGGTGATCAGGAATGGGCCAATAAATCTAGGGCCCAGTTTTTTGCAGGGCTGAGCTTGATATTGCGGGTGGATAACCAGACTTTTTGCCCCACCTTAAATGAACAGTCCTTCCGATGACGGTCTGCAAATTTTTTAGACTGGAAAGAGGCCCGTACTAATGCAGCATGCACTTTTTTCCAAACAGACTTGAGTTATGAAGCCGTGGAACGGATCTCCGGAAGGCCAGAAGAGTTGAGCAAGGACAAGGAATTGGATCTTGGATGGAAGCCAAAATTACAGAAAAAAGGAGAAGTTTGAGTGGAGGAATGAGAGGCGTTAATATATGCGAACTCAGCCCACGGAAGCAATGATGACCAATTGTCTTGAAACTCAGTAGTGTAGAAACGTAGAAACTGTTCCAACGATTGGTTCACTCTTTCAGTCTGTCCATTGGATTGTGGGTGATAGGCTGAAGAGAGACTGATGTTAATCCCAAGGATGCTACAGAAGGACCTCCAGAACTGAGCAACAAATTGTGAGCCCCGGTCCGAAACGATGTCAATGGGTAAGTGTCACGACTGAGTATAACGTACCTGCTATTGTTGGCACTACTCGAAGGAAGGCGCCGAGTCTAACGTGCCCCTGGTGTTCACCAGGGACCCCCGCAAGGAGGTATGGATCCAGAGAGGCTTAAATAGTTCTGGTAGCCAATGAGCCTCAGCGCCTGTAGAGCTGTCATATCCTAGCGCCGTAGCGTTGTCATACACTAGCGCCGTAGCGCTACCTAGATGCAGCGTCCCGTTGCCTAGCAACGGGAACGCTTCCTAACCTTGTAGCTGGGCGGCCAAGCAGGGGCAGAAGTGACGCATCTGGTTGCTAGGCAACCAGACGCGCTATGCGGAAGAACAGGCGGCCGCCGAGCGGAGCCTGACAGTAAGCCATGAAGATGAAAAACATGCTGTACAAATAGCACAGCCAGATCCTGAACGCTAGGGAGCTTGGTCAGAGGAACAAAATGGGACATTTTACTGAAACGGTCCACTATCACCCAAATAGTGTTGTTTCCTGAAGAGTATGGCAGATCCATACTCCAGATCCAGATCCCCTCCCCTTAGATTGTACGCTCCTCTGAGCAGGGCCATCTCTCCTCCTGTTTCCACCACTTCTAACTCTGCTCTCCAGCTACTTAGCCCTCCTCCTCAAAGGTCCTCCAACCCACGTCCACTTTCGCTCCCTCCTCCCCCCTGGGGGTCTCCCTGTCTTCCGCGCCCCCCTTCTTGGGCCCCGTCGTTTTCGGATCCTCCCTCCCCCTTCCCCGCCCTCTCTAGCTGTGCATTGAGCGTACTGAGTTGCTGTGTTTACTGTACTGTGCTGTCTCCCATTGTATTGTGATTTTGTTTGTCTCTGTACGGCGCTGCGGATGCCTTGTAGCGCCTTATAAATAAATATTAATAATAATAATAATAATCCACAATAAAATCCATTGACAGATGTGTCCAGGGTTTTATAAGTGTAGACAAAGGCATAAGTGGACCAGAAGAAGAGATGCTGGAGGTTTGGTTTCTTGCACAAGCTTCACAAGTGCAGGCAAAGCTCTCAACATCCGAGTGAAGGCCACCATACAGAACGTGTAAGGATTTCAAGGGTTCTAGAGATACCCGGATGCCTGGCCGATTTGTTCTCATGGACCTCAGAGAGGACAGCTCTACGTAGATGCACCAGCACAAAAAGACGCCCCGCAGGTGTTTCCCCAAGTCCTGAGTCAACCCGGCGTGAATGATAGAAGCCGGAATTATAGGTGAAGGTTCACCAGTGGGTAGTTGATGAGGTAGAAAGCTCCTGGACAAAGCATCCACCTTAGTATTATTAGAGCCAGGTCTGTAGGTCAGGACAAAATTGAAACGGGTAAAGAATAAGGCCCATCGAGCTAGTCTGAAGTTTAACTCTTTGGCAGACTCAATGTACAACAGGTTTTTATGATCAGTGAAATTGTATGAACTGCTTCCTCAAGCCAGTGACGCCACTCCTCAAACGCCCACTTGATTGCTAGGAGTTCCCGATTGCCCACATCGTAGTTGACTTCGGCAGCCGAAAACTTGCGTGAAAAGAATGCACATGGATGCACTTTATGATCACCGGGGTCCCTCTGGGATAAGAGAGCACCAGCGCCTACTTCCGAGGCATCCACTTCCAGAATAAATGGCAACTGCGGATTAGGATACTTGAGGACCGGAGCAGTAGTAAACGCATTCTTAAGAGCTTCGAATGATGCAGTGGCCTCCGGTGACCAATTACAGGGATCCGCACCTTTGCGGGTAAGAGCAGTGATGGGAGCCACTAGATCAGAAAAAGCCCGAATGAATCTCTGATACTAATTTGCGAAGCCTAGGAATCTTTGCATTGCTTTCAGATTCGTGGGACGTACCCACTCCAGGATGGCTTGGACTTTACTAGGATCCATATAAAATCCATTGGGAGAAATTACGTATCCTAGGAATGACACTTTCTGACATCAAATTCGCACTTTTCAAGTTTGGCGAAGAGATGATGCTCTCTGAGTTTAAGCAGAACCTGTTTGACATGATTACGATGTTGAGGGAGAGACTGAGAATATATCAGGATGTCATCCAGATATACTACCACAAAATGACCCAGGAACTCATGGAGAACCTCGTTAATGAGATCCTGGAAGACTGCAGGCGCATTACACAGGCCGAAGGGCATGACCAAATACTCATAATGGCCAGATTGATTGTTGAAGGCTGTCTTCCACTCATCGCCCTCCCTGATGCGTATGAGATTGTAGGTGCCACAGAGATCAATCTTGGTGTATATGGTAGCATCCATCAGCTGGTCAAACAGGACAGAGATGAGCGGGAGCGGATATGTGTTTTTGATGGTGATCTTGTTCAGACCACGAAAGTCGATGCACGGGCGTAGACTACCGTCCTTTTTGGACACGAAAAAACACCCCGCTCCTACAGGAGACTTTGAAGGTCTGATGAACCCTTTCTGCAAGTTTTCCTCCACATAATCTTGCATTGCCTTAGTCTCAGGGCCAGAAAGGGAGTATAACCTTCCTTTGGGCAACTTGGATCCTGGAAGTAAATCAATGGCACAATCGAAGTCTCTTTGTGGAGGTAGAGAATTAGCCGCCTTCTTGGAAAACACGTCCTGGAATTCACGATACGCAGAAGGAAGTTGATCCGGTAGCGGCTGCAGGAGCCGAAAAGACATGGGCAAATAATTTTGAGAACAGTGAGTACTCCAACGAGTAATTTCTGCAAGATTCCAGTCGATCGGGATTATGCAGGTGGAGCCAGGGATGACCCAGAATTAGTGGAACGGAAGGGCAATCAATGAGGAGAAGAGACAGGGTTTCAGAATGAAGAGACCCAACTGTAAGTCGTAAGGGCGGAGTCGTGAAGGAAATCCTGCCTCCGGTTAAAGGACCCCCATCCAAACCACAAACAGTGATAGCGGAATTCATTTTCATAAAAGGGATTCCAATGGACTTGGCAAAACTGATATCCAGAAAGTTGCCTGCGGCACCGCTATCAATAAATGCTGAGATGACAGAGGAGTGTGATCCACAGGAAAGATGAGCGGGAACTAATAAGGCATTTTTGTAAGAAATGAACTGCAGACTTAGATGAATTTCTTCCACCTTCTCTAGACCTGATCTTTTCCCGACTTGTTGGGACAGGAGCGCAGAAGGTGACCTTTGGTTCCACAATATAGGCAGTGGCCAAAGGTGCGTCTCCTAGTTCTCTCTTCCTGGGAGAGGCGATAGGCGCCTAGCTGCATAGGTTCCGCAGCTTCCATATTAGAAGGAGGCACAGAAAGGAATGTGCTGGGAGTGGGTGCTTCCTTCTCAGCTCTTCTTTCCTTGAGGCATCTATCAATTTTGATCGTGAGCTGCATAAGTCCCTCCAGGAAGGTAGGTGAAGGGTACTGTATCAGGGAATCCTATATTTGTTCCGACAACCCCAAACGGAACTGGCTGCGTAAAGCTGAGTCATTCCACTCACTGTCAGTGGACCAGCGCCGGAATTCGGCAGCGTATTCTTCTGCAGAGCGTCGGCCTTATTTTAGGGATCTGAGGTGGGCCTCAGCGGATGCTACCTGATCCGGGTCGTCGTACAGGAGGCCTAGGGCTTCGAAAAAATAATCTACAGACCTCAGCGAAGGACTGTCAGGAGGCAAGCTGAAGGCCCAGGACTGCGGGTCCCCCTGAAGCAACAAAATCACTATACCCACTCTTTGTTGTTCAGAGCCGGAGGAGCGGGGTTGGAGACGGAAGTAAAGTTTACAACTCTCCTTAAACATACTTCTGTCCCCAGAGAATCGATCCGGCAAGTTCAGCTTGGGCTCCACGACAGGAGCTGACGGGTTCTGCTGGACTTAAACTTGCGCGGCTCTGGTGGCCTCTTCCTAAGCAGATAATCTTTGAACAAGGTTTTGGACCACCTGGGAGATGGACTGAATTTGACCTGCTAGAACTTGGGCTGGAGAAGGGTTCGCCCTGCTCTCATCCATGGAAGCGAATACTCCAGAAATTTATGGCCGGTTATAATGTTAGGAACCCCCGGAATCTACAACACCCGGAATCTACTCCAAAAGTCTGGTGTTCACTGGAGCCCCTAGTGGTGGGGACAGACTTGGCCACAGACTAACAGAGGGTCGTGTGATGTGTACCGGCTGGGGAAAACCCGGGAGCAGAGGGTTATGGCAGACAGCGTATCTAGAGAACAGGCCGAGGTCAGGGGTCACTTGCTAGATAGAATCGTTCGAAAACACGCCAGGGGTCGGGGTCACGAGCAAATCAGCAGAATCAGAGGTTCAAGCCAGAAGGTCAAGGGCACAGGCAAAAAGACAAATCCAAGGTACAGGCAGGGGTCATACACGGCAAACGGAGGTCCAAAGGTTTAACACCAACAGCACAGCAGCAACTTTTATTAATATTGATGAAACTCCTTAAAAACAAAATATAAAACCATATCGGAAAATGTAGAAAGCTCAAGAGTATATTATCACTGTCAAAATTATTAATTATTATAGGCTCAATACCATTTAAGGATTCAATAATAATAAATAAACTCCATTTGTGTGATACTGCTCTTATAAATATAGTTGGCACTTCAGTATAAATTTTTGCAGTATTGTAACAGTTGTTAATATAGTTGTGTCATATATGTAACAATACTATGTAACAGTTATACTGCTGCATAAAGGAGTCCCGTTGGAAGCAGCTATCCTGCATTCACTGATAATTCCTATTATGTGTATAAATACATACATTTCTATCATTGGTCTGTTCTCATATATGTAATGCCTATCAGATGAGTCAGTTTAGAAATTATATATCTATCTATCTATATATATATCTATATATATATATATATATATATATATATATATATATATATATATATATATTAATTCTTTAGGGAATTCTAAACAGATAATGTTCCAAATGTAGGTCCGTAGTATTCACAACGGTATTTGGTCATAGACATATATCACAATGTCAGCAGAGACATGTCACAAATCTTTCAGGATCATTTATATACTATAATAAAATTATACCCCGATATTTCTAGCACATCAGCAGACATGACCCATAGCATTTGTATGAACTTGTGAAATACCTGATAGTGCAATTAATAAATTAATCTATTTTGTCTGTATACATGCTGCTGTCCGTTAAGTGGCTTTACTTATGAAAAATCATCTTCAAAATTACTCCTTTCTGTCTTGCCAAAATACCATGAATAATTAGTAAGAATCAGTAAGAATTAGTAATAATTAGTAAGAATCTGTAAGGCAGATGTTAGCACTTCTGCCTTACAGCACTGGGGTCATGAGTTAAATTCCCGACCATGGCCTTATCTGTGTGGAGTTTGTATGTTCTCCCAGTGTTTGTGTGGGTTTCCTCTGGTTGCTCCGGTTTCCTCTGACACTCAAAAAACATACTGGTAGGTTAATTGGCTGCTAACAAATTGACACTAGTCTGTGTGTGTATGTATGTTAGGGAATTTAGACTGTAAGCCCCAATGGGGCAGGAACTGATGTAAGTGAGTTCTCTGTACAGTGCTGCGGAGTTAGTGGCGCTATATAAATAAATGGTGATGATGAAGGAGACATGTATAAAATTGACATGCCCTGTATGGGGTGATTACTGAATTGCTGTGGACTGATAACAAGCACGCCCTGAGGTGGCTGGTAGGAGCCTGCAGCGGGAAGCAGCACTATGCCGCTTATCCTGGGGGGTGCCTGCAGGAGGATGGGATGGGCATCCCCTCTCCACCACTCTTATAGATCCCGCAGATGTGCTGGCCATTTTGGAAAGGGGCGGGTTACGTGCTTGCTCTGGAGCATGTGGCCTCGTACCCCTTGAGATGGTCGGAGGAAGATTTCAGATACTCGGCCGTGGAGGTGATGAATGGGGACATTATGAAGGGTGGCCTGTGGAATCGGACCACCCAGCTGCTAAGCAGCAACAGACACTTGTCAGACCACTACTGGAGGAAACAGGGGTTGGCAGGAGGGGGGGAACGGTCAAAATGGCTCCCTGAAAGAACAAGGAAGCCATACCTCAAGTGGGCAGGAAGGGAGGGAGTACATTTGGGACGGACCATAGGAAAATGGGTAGAACATAAAATTGTAGGAAAATTGAGAAAGGGGTGAAACTGAGAGAAAATTTCTGAGAAGGGGGGTGTAAAGCTGACAGAAAATTGCTGAGAAGGGTGGGGGGTGAAGCTGACAGACAGCTGTGGATAAGGGGGGTGAAGATGACAGAAAGTGAGTGGAAAGTGCGGAGAAAATTGATGAAAAATTTGAATATAGATAAAGAAATAAATAACTAATGCAGCAGCTATCAATCAGATGTAATAAATTTGAGTTAATTGTCAGGATCTGCCTCGTGTCTTCTGCAGCATTACCTCAGGATTCTGTTACATCTCGGCAGCTCCTGTCTCTGGGACTATATTTGACTCTATTATTTATGTTTACCCTGCAGTACCTGTGAACAACCAGAGGTGCTGCTATTCCATCTTTTCCCACTACCAGGGGTTAACTAGCTGCACTAATTATCATCCGCACCTGATTGTTTTCTATAAATGCTTTCCTCTCCCTATTTCCTTTGCTAATCATTAATGTTTATGTGCCTGTTATGTTTGTTTACCCTTGGACTACTGTCTTGCTTTTCTCTAAACCTGTGGAAATCCTTGCTTAGCCATTTCCTGCTTTACTGTAAGCATTTACCACTCACCTGTATCTTTTCTCCTGGAGGTAAACCTGTCATCTGCATTATACCTGCTATTCTGCAATACCTTGTTTATTCACTAACCTGGTCTGTATTTACATTGCATCATCTGGACTGTGTTTTCACTGCAATAAACAGTTTAATGTTTTCAACATATGTCTGGTTCCATGGCTGTAATTACAAGGACCTTGTTCTGCCTTACAGGTTCCACTTGATTTCCTCCAGCATTAAAGAGGCCCAGCAACCACTGGGAGGGGAAAATATAGAGAAGCCGAAGCTCCTCCCTGTAGATATTATTGGCTGAAAGAGACAGTGGAACTTAATCCCAATGACTCTTGCACAAACAACTGCGTTTAAGTGCATTCGATTTATAGCCTCTCTTGTCATTCTATCAATGGCTGTTTTGAGTAGTATGCGATGCGGCTGCTGTATCTCATTCACCACTGGACCACCAGGTGGGCCAAAATGGAAAACCCCCGGCCCAGCCCAGCCCTAAATATTGGTCTCCAGAGATTTTGCACAAATTGAGTTTAACAGACTGTTTTGCTAAAGAGTTGGCTATTCAATATTCAAGTACCACTTTTGCTTTGCTATTTTCACTTTTTGTAAATTCTCATGTCATGGAAGAGCTGGGACGATAATGGTAAGTTCATTCTGCTGTTTGGTGCAGGTGTTATACGGTCATTGCCAAAGGTTTGAGATTGACACAAATATTATTTTTCACAAAGTCTGCTACCTCAGTTTTTATGATGTCAATTTGCATATACTCCAGAATGTCATGAAGAGTGATCAGATGAATTGCCATGACAATGAACTTTATCTCAAAAACAACATTTCAACTGCATTTCAGCCCTTCCACAAAAGGACCAGCTGACATCAGGTCAGTGATTCTCTCGTTAACACAGGTGAGAGTGTTGACGAGGACAAGGCTGGAGATCACTTTGTCATGTTGATTGAGTTAAAATAAAAGACTGGAAGCTTTAAAAGGAGGGTGGTGCTTGAAATCATTGTTCTTCCTCTCTTAACCTTGGTTAGCTGTAAGGAAACACATGCAGTCATCATTGCTTTGCACAAAATGGGCTTCACAGGAAAGGATATTACTGCTAGTAAGATTGCACTTAAATCAACCATTTATCGGATCATCAAGAACTTCAAGGAGAGAGGTTCAATAGTTGTGAAGAAGGCTTCAGGGCGCCCTTGAAGATCCAGCAAGCGCCCGGACCTTTTGCTAAAGTTGATTCAGCTGCGGGATCGGGGCACCTCCAGTGCAGAGCTTTCTCAGGAACGGCAGCAGGCAGGTGTGAGTGCATCTGCACGCACAGTGAGGCGAAGATTTTTGGAGCATGGCCTGGTGTCAAGAAGGCCAGCAAAGAAGCCACTTCTCTCCAGGAAAAACATCAGGGACAGACGGATATTCCGCAAAAGGTGCAGGGATTGTACCTGCTGAGGACTGGGGTAAAGTCATTTTCTATGATAAAGTCCCTTTCAAATTGTTTGGGGCATCTGGAAAAATGCTTGTCTGGAGAAGAAAAGGTGAGCGCTATTATCAGTCCTGTGTCATGCCAATAGTAAAGCATCCTGAGACCATTTATGTGTGGGGTTGCTTCTCATCCAAGGAAGTGGGCTCACTCACAATTTTGCCTAAGAACACAGCCATGAATAAAGAATGGTACTAAAACATTCTCCAAGAGCAACTTCTCCCAACCATCCAAGAACAGTTTGGTGAGGAAAAATGCCTTTTCCAGTATAATATAGCACCTTGCCATAAGGCAAAAGTGAAAACTAAGTGGCTCAGGGATCAAAACATCGAAATTTTGGGTCCAAGGCCAGGAAACTCCCCAGACCTTAATCCCATTGAGAACTTTTGGTCAATCCTCAAGAGCCGGGTGAAGAAACAAAATCCCACAAATTCCGACAAACTCCAACCATTGATTAGGTAAGAATGGGCGGCCATCAGTCAGTATATGTCCCAGAAGTTGATTGACAACATGCCAGGGCGAATTGCAGAGGTCTTCAAAAAGAAGGGTCAACACTGCAAATATTGACTCTTTGCATAAACTTAATGTAATTGTCAATAAAAGCCTTTGACACTATTGAAATGCTTGTAATTTTACTTCAGTATACCATGACAACATCTGACAAACAGGTCTAAAAACAATGAAGCAGCAAACTTTGTTAAATCCAATACTTGTGTCATTCTCAAAAATTTGGCCATGACTGTAGAAATATGGGAAAACTTGAGGTAAAATGCTGTCAATGTAAATTTGTGAGTTTGGAAAATGTTGTTCATCTGTACTGGAGTACTCTGTTCTACTAAATAAACGATCTTAATCACTGCAATCATTAATTTTCAGGGGCAAACGCAGGATTCGAGGAGGGGGGTTTCGGCGCCACGATACAAGTGGGCGTGTCCAGTATGTGTAGGGGCATAGCTACAAACACACACAGATATGTAAACTGTCCCATACACAGATAAGCACAGACACACACAAACACACAGGATCAAACACACAAACATGTAATCACATACACACACATACATAAACACACAGATATGTAAGCTGTCACATACACACACATACATAAACACACAGGATTAAACACACAAACATGTAAGCTGTCACATACACACACATACATAAACACACAGATATGTAAGCTGTCACATACACATACTTAAAAACATAAACACACACATACATAAACACACAGATATGTAAGCTGTCACATACACACACATACATAAACACACAGATATGTAAGCTGTCACATACACACACATACATAAACACACAAATATGTAAGCTGTCACATACACATACATACATACATACATACATAAACACAGACATACATAAACACACAGATATGTAAGCTGTCACATACACACACATACATACACATACATACAGGGCCGGACTGGGACTAAAAATCAGCCCTGGCATTTAAAGCACACATGCCCACCTCTGTTGATTAGCAGGAAAAAAAAAGTGTGCCGCAGTGCAGTGGCGGTGCCGCCAAAGGCGTAGCTACATTATGTTGGGGGCGTGGTCAAAATGGTGCGTTGATACATACATTATAATAAAACATTACATTTATAAGACCCTCCCCATCCACATTACACCACCCCCCCAGATACATTATGACACCCCCAGCCCACTGTACTTATCTATGCTTCTAATGCTGCTGACATTCCTGTAGAGTGAGTAGGGAAGCTCTTAGTTTCACGAGATTAATAAATCTCATGAAATTTAAAGCTCCTCGGCTTGCTCTGCAGGCTGTGTCCTGCCCTGGACTGGGAGCACAGATTCCTCCTGCTGACCAGAACTGGATTAAGGCTCGTGGGGGCCCGGGCACTTAAGTCAGGGGGGGCTCCTATGATGTAATTTGGCTATTAGACAAATTTTTGACAAATACAAAGGCAATACTGTGTGCACTACTGTTAGGTGCACGCAGTTCTGCCTTAACAAGCAGTACAGTGTGAAGCAGGACATATCTCCCAACTGTCCTTGTAGTCAGACCAAATCCTGACTAAGTGGGACAGTCACCCACCAAATTCAGAACAGTTGGCAGACTGTCCTGCTCTCTCCTACCTGTCTTGTCATGGTCACCACTTGTGGCTGCTGGTGTTTTTAGATCAGTTGCTGCTTGTCTGGATCCTGGAATGTTGGATGCCCTATTTGGAGAAAAAAATGAGCAGATGAAATTTAGCCCTGGTGTTAAATCAATATAGCATCCATGTTTTAAAATTAGGACTCACTGCAGCCACAACATTAAAGTACTAGTATTCACATTTGATAAATACATCTATTTCCCTCCAACTAGCCCTGACATTAAATAGTATTCCCATTTAATAAATAAAACTATTTCCCTATTTCCCTCTCTCCAAAGCACCCCAGCATGAAATTAAAAATCCAATCACCCCATCTGAAATTGATAGGCCCCACTATTAAATTGCCCCCACCATCATCCCATAAATAGAATAGCACCCAATAATTAGCCCCCACCTGCAATTCCCTATTAGATTAACAGCCTACCTCCCACATTATATTAAGAGCTACCCATACACACATTATTGTCATACACCGGCCCTCACACACACACATTATGGTCATACGCCGGCCCACACACATATACTATAGTTATATTGTTACACACATACTGTCACACAAATAAATAGATCCCGTCACACAAATAAATAGCTCCCCTGTCACACATATAGATCCCGTCACACATATAGATCCCCTGTCACTCATATAGATCCCCTGTCACTCCTATAGATCCCCTGTCACACATATAGATCCCCTGTCACTCATATAGATCCCCTGTCACTCATATAGATCCCCTGTCACACATATAGATACCCTGTCACATATATAGATCCCCTGTCACTCATATAGATCCCCTGTCACTCATATAGATCCCCTGTCACACATATAGATCCCCTGTCACTCATATAGATCCCCTGTCACACATATAGATCCCCTGTCACTCATATAGATCCCCTGTCACACATATAGATCCCCTGTCACACAAACTACCCCCCCTCTTAGGACGCGCGGCCACCAGGAAGTAAGTGTAGAGCCGACCCCACCGCTCAGCGCACAGACTGTCATGCCGAATTCTGGCATGACAGTCTGTGTGCTGAGCGATGGGGCCGGCCAGCTAGCAACCAGCCCATCTGGCCATCGGCTCTTCTGGCATTTGCCAGAAGTGCCAGATGGCCAGTCCGGCCCTGCATACATAAACACACATATATGTAAGCTGTCACATACACATACATACATAAACACACAGATATGTAAGTTGACATATACACTGACACACACAGACACTCACACACACATTCTTACCTTCTTCTGCTGCTGCCTCCTCCATAACACCCATGCTGGCCGTGTGGGAGGAAGGGGCGGGGCCAATCTGCCGGCAGAGAGCTGTGCTCACACAGCAGGGGACTGACTGGGAGACAATTCCAAGCTACAAGCAGTAATGGCTGGTCCTGGGAGAGGGGCCAACCTGTAAGCATAGGACACCCCAGGTAGGAGAGGGGTTCCTGGGGACTAGGAAACCCCCCCTGGGTGCGCCCCTGATTTTTACAGTACTTTTGCTTCTTCTGGCTGTGTGACTGTGCCATTTTTAGCAAAGAGTCTTAACCTATAGGTCATAATCCAAAACATAGGTCTCCATGAATTTAAGGTGCATCATCGTAATCTTTTGTAAATCACTCTTTAAATAAACTTTAATCCTAGAAGATTATTTATTTCTCAAAATAAGGCATGTAAACATGTCAACATCTCCTTTAGAAATGTGCAAGAAGGAGTTTCAGAGCTAACGATTCACATACCTAGCACAGCAGTCCAGATAAAATCCTGAAACAATAAAAATTGAACTTTAGAGAGTCAGGATAGCGCTTAACACACCAAGTCCTACATGACTTAAAGACTCACAAATTTACATGTTTTATTTCATAACTTGGAACAAAGACTCATGTTAAGATATTTGATTAGGAGTGGATTAAAACAATTCCCTCTATAGACCCAGAATGCAGAGCAGTGAAGAAAAAAAAGAAAAAGTTTAGATCCCCTTTCTTAGTAGCTATAACAATCATCACTTTTTAGAGACAGACTTGGTATAAAGGAATACATTCAGGACTTGTTGTCCTCTGCACTGCACAAAGCAAAAGAAGTTTTTGCACCAATATTTCCTTTGAGACGCATCGGTTTGCAGATCAAGATGACTGTATTTGCAGATGAACAGAAGTCTGCACAGGCAGGGGGAGAGAAATTAGGTGAGAGGAATTCTTACAGGCATTCCTTGTCATACAAAGAGGCATAAGGTGATCTCTACTACAAAAAATGACTTCATTTTTGCATCATCTATGATCTGGCATTGTCCTACACTGATAATGAAAGTTGTGCCCCAAACTAAATGACTTTCTTGAAAGGAATTGCTTTGAATGCAATGTATTTCCTTTTGCTTTCTGGGGAGGAGTGGAGTAGAGAGACGAAGAGAAGCAATACCAGGGGGTATATTTACTAAACTACGGGTTTGAAAAAGTGGAGATGTTGCCTATAGCAACCAATCAGATTCTAGCTGTCATTCTGTAGAATGTTCTAAATAAATGATAACTAGAATCTGATTGGTTGCTATAGGCAACATCTCCACTTTTTCAAACGTGCTGTTTAGTAAGTAAAACCCTAATCTATACCTCATTAACCACAACTCAATGTTACATTTTCCAGTGGAAATAACCTTCAGATCTCCAGAAGAGAAGTGTCACTAGTAAAACAGGAAACTGCAAGAAGAGTCACTAGGTTAACTCATAATTTAAGCTGAACTTCCATCTAAATCCAGAAAGTTTCCCTTACTGATTTTATTTCAGTATGCAAACCAAATCATAGACAGAGTTTATGCTGCTTTCATTTTCGTACCAATCATTGAAATATTTAGCATGGTTGTATACAGAATTTTTTGTGTATAGTTGGACTCATTTGCCCCCTGAACATAAGCAGGAAAAGATGCATGAATAAAACCTTGCATTTATGTGCAGTGGCGCACGCAGGGGGGGTTTCTGGGTCTCCAGAAACCCCTCCCCTCCGCTAAAAAAGTGCCCTACATAGCGGCACCGTACTATATACAGCACCGCCGCGGACGCTTCTTTGACAGCGCCGCGGCTGCTGTATAGTACATTGCTGCCGAAACGGAGCTGCGCGCATGCGCAGCAGTTCTCTATCCTTTTTTTTTTTTTTGGAGGGGGAGGGGAAACCCCCCTGAAAAATCCTCCGTGCGCCCCTGATGTGAATATGTTCAATCACACGCATCTCCAGAAGAGTCCAGCTGTATCTCACTAACGTATGAGCCAGGTTTACATCTGTTATAACAAGTGTGTATACTCCAAGATAGCGTACAGATGTGGATTGACGGTGTTGGTAAATACGAAAGTGACATTACCCTCTTTGTACACATTATAATAATGTAATGAAGTGTCATATACACAAGAGAGAATAGTGTCTTGTGAGTATTATTAATAAGCACAAATGTCGCATTTACTGCATAAAATGTAATTACATACAAACACAAATACAAAATCCAAATTTAAATTAAATGCAAGCATCAGCATCAGAATTAGCAAGCTAGTGTTCCTGAGTGTCATCATTATTTTGTTTTGTTGCACCAGTCTTCCAGTACCCAAAAGAGATATGCCTCCTGAGAGGTGTATCTGTGTTGTAAGGAGTCATAAATATATAGTGCACATTCTTGTGGAACTACAAATCCCAGCATGCACATGGGCACCAGTGCATACATGCACTTGTAGGGCCACAAGAGTGCACTATAAGTGTTGCTTCTGTCCCAAATTAAATAAATAATAGTGCCCCTATAGTAAATTAAATAAATAATAGTGCCCCTATAGTGAATTAAATAAATAATAGTGCCCCTATAGTGAATTAAATAAATAATAGTGCCCCTATAGTAAATTAAATAAATAATAGTGCCCCTATAGTGAATTAAATAATAGTGCCCCTGTTGTATGAAAATAAATATTAGTGTCCCCTGGTATAAGTTAATAAATTAATATTGCTGCATTAATCAAAAAATTATTGTGAGCCCCATAATTTATAAATAATTTTGTCTCCCTAATAAATACGTATCTAAAATGTTCTTCCTTTCTTGGTCCAACATAATCCAATGTGAAGATGGATAATCCATATGGGAAATAAGAATAACCCCATGGACCGAACAGACTGCTTTGGAGGGGCTCCAGATTTTGCTTCCTGGGTATCAAGTAGCCAGACGGCTAACCCATTGTGCATCAGAGCAGTCCGTTCAGTTCACAGAGTTGTTTTTATCATTATTATTTCCATTGTTTGTGCAGTGCGACTGTACTTATGATAGCTCTGCATAGAAGCATTGCATGGCTGTACAATCAGGTAAGATACGTGTGTCTACTACACAAGACACTGCAGGAATGTCCAAATATACATTCCTGTAGTGTCTTGTGGAATATACATTTGCACAGAACAAAAAAAACCAATTAATTTCACCTGTTAATACTCTAAGCATTAATGATGAAACAGTTAAAACAACAGTGTTTATAGAATGTTCTTAATGTCTATTCAACATAAAATAACGCACGCCCTTACTGTATATTGACTATGGGTGAGAGACCCTTCCCCTCCCCGTTCCCTCCCAAAAATCGTAAGCTGGAGTAAGTGTCCTTTGCATACGAAGATTAATTGAATGTTGCTGTATTTAATAGGGCTGGTTCTGGCCATGGACAGATCAAATTTGCAGATTATAGGCATTATTAGGCATTTACGTTTCTTGATGAATGAGGCCCATGATGTTCCGTTTCATTGTATAGCACTCTATCTGTAGAAGGACTAAATGTGCTGCAACAGTGCAAATTGTGCTGTGGTCTTTGGCTGTGATCTATTTATATTTTGCACTTTGAGTGTCCCATTATTAGGTGGGGGGAACATACAGTGCAGTGTTGGTCTTATTGCTATTTTCAGATGGGAAATTTACCTCATGCCCACATCTTACCTCAGCGTGAATATAATGCTGCACGAAATACAATTTCCGTACAGTATAAGTCATCAGTGGTGCTGTGTGAGGGAAGCTTCAAAAGGTCTATTTCCACCACATGTAAGAAAATGATTCAGATATTTCACAGGAATAAAGTGTATGATGCTTTACAGCAGGATCTTAAACACTCAGTTCAACTGTCATATGAAATGCATGTCATTTAAAGCTTTCACATACTGAAAGCAGTAATGTAACACAGGCACACATTCATAAAGATAAGTTGTTTATTGTAAAGGCTCATTTACAGCTCTGCAGAGTGTTCTTATGTGACGTAACAACTTACTTTTGCACAAATGCACCAGTGTTCACATGGATTGGTGAGTATAGATTGTGGCGACTGCAGTGGTGTAGTTGTGCAGTTCAAGGGCAAATTTATCTGCGGGTTTGAAAAAGTGGAGATGTTGCCTATAGCAACCAATCAGATTCTAGTTATCATTTATTTAGTACATTCTACACAATAATAGCTAGAATCTGATTGGTTGCTATAGGCAACATCTCCACTTTTTCAAACTCGCAGCTTGATAAATTTACCCTCAGGAGTGTTTCTTCGTGAGTATTGATTAAGCACATGGATGTACTTACTATTGCAACAACATGCAAAAACAAGATTTTGTTTTGCAGGGCGAGGTTTATTAGATCAACCTCTGAAGTGCCGGAGATCATGCCATCCCAGTGGATTCCAAACTTTTTCAGTTCAAGGCACCCTTAGGGCCTCAAAGAAAATTTCAAGGCACCCCTAAGCCAAAATAATTACCAAGTAGTCCCCCGCCTTACTTACCACTGGCCCTGTGAGATCTCCAAGGCACCCCAGGGAGCCTAGGCGCACAGTTTGGGAACCACTGCCTTAACCTATGCTTATAATAGGATGCACTTCTGCAGAAAAGCTAATTGGTGCACTTCATCAAGTGTCATCACGACCTCCATACACACAAGTGACACATGTAATAAAGACATACCAGCACTCTCATGACTAATTCTAGACACAAATGTGATTAAAGTAGGTGCATTTTAGGAGAAAAAAGAGAAGTTGAAATTAAGTAAGAGGATGGAAGTAGTCTGGACTGAAGGGACGTTTAACTTTTTCCACCATGCGCATTTTCAAATGTACTCGCAAAACTGCTAGGCAAGGTGAAGACTGATTATCCAGTGTGCACTTCCAGGAACCAGGAGCTGAGCATGCACCTTGCATTGTGCTACTCTAAGCAGTAGGTGCACTTGAGAACATGAAGAAGAAGGAATGATCTGCACTTGTTGCAGTTCATTAAGGAGTGGATTGTTGGTCTTACAAATGTAGAGTAATGGAAAAATTGAAACACTTTCATAGCTTTAAAACACTGATTTTTATTCTTGTTGGTCATTCAAATTGCCATCTTCATATACAGACATTTTTATGGATCACTAAGGTAACATGTCAGATGCATATATGAAAGCATGTTTTTAAAAGTGCACTGACCATTTCCACTGATCAGACCTCTGCCAGGAAACAATTAGTTGCTCATAATGTTCCACTCCCACCTCTTCTCATCTTCATTCTGTAGCTTTGCCCATTACTGAGGGAGAACTCAAGAGGATAGTGTATTTACTGGGAGGAACTGCAGTTTAGAGAGTATGGGGAAACTGTGAGAAAGAACTTCCTAAAGTGAATCTCCAGCAAGTCCGCAAAACACACTACAAGAGTGTAAGGAGAGGATGTCATAAAGTACCAGCACTTTTTAAATACCTCACAGTGATATCGTGGTGGTATGGAAATTAACATAAATATAAATGGGCAAGAATCTATCCAGGTATGCAGGAAAACAGATCTGACTAATGGGTGTTTCTATCTGTTCCAGGATAAAGTTGCCTAATGAATATAATCGCAAATCCATTTAGAATGAGTTGAGTGAGTGGCATTGTATATTCAGTCTACACAGGGTTTCCTTAAAACCAGTAGCTTACTACCAATTAGGTGTGTCTCTGTCAAACACATCAGGAGAGTACACGTTAAGTAATTGGAACATTAATGCCCCTTTTCATCCTCTAACATTCCATGTAAGGATTTAAGCTCTTTCCCTCTAATGTTATTTTACATCATTTAAACGTTATTGCAGAAAAGATCTGCAGTATCCTACTGTCTCTCTTCTTCGTCTGGCTCTCATGGACCGGATCCTCTTTACCTTGTGTGTCATGGATGTCTTCTATGCATCTACATTGTATGTCCCTTGACATGTATGATGCTGAATGTTTTCTGTATGCCATGTGATTTGTTTCATTAATTACATCCATGCATTTTATTATTCTGCCTAATTGTTTGTCCCTCGTCATGTTGAATGCTGAATTCTTCTCTATGCCATGGGATTTATTCTTTTAGTTGCATCCATGCATTTATTATTTTGCTCACTTGTATCCCGTATCTGTCGTTATGCTTACTGTTCTCATATATGTAAAATATGTCAGGCTCCATGGTATCTCCGGTGCTGTATAAATAAGCAATGGCGATAATGATGATGACTTTCAACTAACTAGCTAGGTAAGCACCAGTTATTCCTCAGTTCCACATGTTATTGAGGATTGATTAATTTATTATTATTATTGTTTAATTCTAAAGTACCACCATCTCCTGCAGCACCATCCACAGTAAGTAATATATACAGAACATTTTAACATGATTTTAACATTTATACTCGAGACAATAGGAATTCAGTGACAGGTACTGAAATACCCGTCTGTACACCTTTTGCCCATATGCTGTCCTTCCAATGTAAAGCAAACTCTTAGTTCTAAATCTCCACTTCCCACTTACCTCTCCTCTACAATCAATCTATATTGTCTGTGTGTACAGTGATATAGTAAGAAGCCATGGCATCTGCATTGAGTACCAGTACCAAAGCATGCCATTGTAGGGGACCTAGTGTCACACCAAACCTCACTCACTTTGTCACTCATACCATTCCCACTCTCCCCTTGTCACACATGACATCCCCACTCTCCTCCTGTCACATATGTCATTCCCACTCTCCCATTGTCACACATGCCATCCCAACTCTCCCCTTGTCACACATGACATCCCCACTCTCATCCTGTCACATATGTCATTCCCCCTCTCCCATTGTCAAACATGCCATCCCCACTCTCCCATTGTCACATATGCCATCCCCACTCTCCCCTTGTCACACATGACATCCCCACTCTCCTTCTGTCACATATGTCATTCCCACTCTCCCATTGTGACACATGCCATCCCTACTCTCAGGTTGTCACACATGACAACCCCACTCTCCTCCTGTCACACATGCCATCCCCACTCTCTTTCTGTCACACATGCCATCCCAACTCTCCTCCTGTCACATATGACCCACACTCTCCCATTGCACACACTCCATCCCCACTCTCCGCTTTCACACATGCCATCCCCACTCTCCCCTTTCCACACGCCATCCCCACTCTCCGCTTGCCAAACATGCCATCCCCACTCTCTCCTTGACGCACATGCCATCCCCACTTTCCCATAGTCACACATGCCATCCCCACTCTCCACTTGTCACACATGCCATCCCCACTCTCCCGTAGTCACACATGCCATCCCACATACAATACCCACTCTCCCCTTGTCACACACGCCATCCCCACTCTCCGCTTGCCACACATGCCATCCCCACTCTCTCCTTGACGCACATGCCATCCCCACTTTCCCATAGTAACACATGCCATCCCCACTCTCCACTTGTCACACATGCCATCCCCACTCTCCCATAGTCACACATGCCATCCCACATGCCATACCCACTCTCCCCTTGTCACAAATGCCATCCCCACTCTCCGCTTGCCACACATGCCATCCCCACTCTCTCCTTGATGCACATGCCATCCCCACTTTCCCATAGTCACACATGCCATCCCCACTCTCTACTTGTCACACATGCCATCCCACATGCCATACCCACTCTCACCTTGTCACACATGCCATCCCCACTCTCCCCTTGCCACACGCCATCCCCACTTTCCCCTTGCCACACGCCATCCCCACTCTCTCCTTGACGCACATGCCATCCCCACTTTCCCATAGTCACACATGCCATCCCCACTTTCCACTTGTGTCACACATGCCATCTCCACTCTCCCATTGTCACACATGCCATCCCCACTCTCCTCCTGTCACACATACCATCTTCACTCTTCTCCTGTCACATAAGGCCCCCACTATCCTCCTGTCACACACGCCATACCCACTCTCCCGTAGTCACACATGCCACCCCCACTCTCCCCTTGCCACACACGCCATCCCCACTCTCCGCTTGCCACACATGCCATCCCCACTCTCTCCTTGACGCACATGCCATCCCCACTTTCCCATAGTCAAACATGCCATCCCCACTCTCCACTTGTCACACATGCCATCCCACATGCCATACCCACTCTCCCCTTGTCACACATGCCATCCCCACTCTCCCCTTGCCACACATGCCATCCCCACTCTCCGCTTGCCACACATGCCATCCCCTCTCTCTCCTTGCCACACACGCCACCCCCACTCTCCGCTTGCCACACATGCCATCCCCACTCTCTCCTTGACGCACATGCCATCCCCACTTTCCCATAGTAACACATGCCATCCCCACTCTCCACTTGTCACACATGCCATCCCCACTCTCCCGTAGTCACACATGCCATCCCACATGCCATACTCACTCTCACCTTGTCACACATGCCATCCCCACTCTCCCCTTGCCACACGCCATCCCCACTCTCCCCTTGCCACACGCCATCCCCACTCTCCCCTTGCCACACGCCATCCCCACTCTCACCTTGTTACACATGCCATCCCCACTCTCACCTTGTCACACATGCCATCCCCACTCTCCCCTTGCCACACGCCATCCCCACTCTCTCCTTGACGCACATGCCATCCCCACTTTCCCATAGTCACACATGCCATCCCCACTCTCCACTTGTATCACACATGCCATCTCCACTCTCCCGTTGTCACACATGTGCCATCCCCACTCTCCTCCTGTCACACATACCAGCTTCACTCTTCTCCTGTCACATATGGCCCCCACTCTCCTCCTGTCACACACGCCATCCCCACTCTCCCGTAGTCACACATGCCACCCCCACTCTCCCCTTGTCACAAATGCCATCCCCACTCTCCCCTTGTCACACACACCATCCGCACTCTCCCATAGTCACACACGCCATCTCCACTCTCCCGTAGTCACACATGCCACCCCCACTCTTCCCTTGTCACAAATGCCATCCCCACTCTCCCCTTGTCACACATGCCATCCCCACTCTCCCCTTGTCACACATGCCATCCCCACTCTCCCGTGGTCACACATGCCATCCCCACTCTCCTGTTAACACACATGCCATCCCCACTCTCCTCCTGTCACACATATCATTCCAACTCTCCTCCTGTCACACATACCATCCCCACTCTTCCCTTGTTACACACACCCTCCCCACTCTTCCCTTGTGACACATGCTATCCCCACTTTCCTCCTGTCACACATGCCATCCCCACTCTTCCCTTGTCACACACACCATCCCCACTCTTCCCTTGTCACACATGCCATCCCCACTCTCCTCTTGTCACACATGCCATCCCCACTCTTCCCTTGTCACACACACCATCCCCACTCTTCCCTTGTCACACATGCTATCCCCACTCTCCTCTTGTCACAGATGCCATCCCCACTGTCCACTTGTCACATATGCCCCCAAGCTTGCTCCCATTGGTTTATATTTTCTAAACACAGTACAGATATGCATATGTTATGTAAAAAATCTGATGTTTGTCCAAGTCCAAATGAACCCTATTGGTGTATTCCATCTAATAAATAAAATATTGTCCACAAAAGTGTTTTATTCCATTAACTTACAAATTAATTTGAACAGCAGACCATTACAATTAAAGATCTAAAAATGTTCCCTTGTACTTAAAGAGCTTAAAATACTGCAGAAATCTTAGTTGTATATTTTGCAAAGTGCACAAAAACCAAAAACCACTTTCCTAAATGAGCCATCATCTTGTTCCACCACACAAAAGTCAGCTCTAGCCAAAGACATTCATTGCCTCCCTCAGTATTCATTCTTCTCTAGGCCTCATATATTGCAAATCTTTCTTTCTAGTGTTATATTGCACAGGCTCCTTATGGTCGCTCTTGTAAGAATAAAGAACTGAACAATTGTATTATTTTCTAATTCCCCTATCACTGATATGTATTTTCTGACCCTTTATAACCTTACCAATAACTTAATATCCGTTTCATACAATTTGATACATTATTGCTGTTATGTTTTACTTTGCTTTGTTTTGATAAAAAAAATCACAAAAAAAACATGAGGCAGCGCTGGTGAATAATTTTTTTCGATAAATCTATAAAATATAAAATAATCATACACGCTCAGCGTGCCTAATAGCACCTTAAAACAAAATAACTGAGATAGACAGGAAGCCTTATATTTAGCTTTAAAGATATATAAACCCAATGTCCAATGAAATAATGTCTTAAAAGAGGATATCCAACAGATGACCCCTAGGCACCAAAGAGATATGAATTTACTCACTCACTAGCGTCCACTATGAGGATTGAATACAGCAATAATAAACAGAGTGGGTAGAGCCCGAACACACTATGTGTGTCAAAACATCTCAATTTAGGATTCACCAGGGCTGCCACGTTTTGTTCTGTTGTTTATCAGTATAACAAGTAGAGATGCTCGTGCTCGGTTTTCTGAAAACCGAGGCCACCCGAACTTAGGGGATCCGTGTAGGCTAGCGAGCCGGCTCGGTACTTTCGCACGTCCTCAGATCTGAATCGAGGCAAAACGTCATTGTTGCTTGTTGGATCTCGCGGGTTTTGGATTCCAGAACTACCTCCCTCCCCAGGAGATCCAGCGCCATTGCTCACACAGAAACAGGGGTAGCAGTGTTCTTGTCACTCTCCAGTCTCCAGTCCCATTGCTCATACAGAAACAGGAGGGTTAACAGTGTTCTTTTCACTTAACAAAAATTGACTGGAATTGACTGAAAATTAATGTTATTGAGGTTAGTGATAATGTAGGAACAAAAAAACAAACAAATTATGTGATTTTTTTAGGGGAAAAAAAATAGGGATTTTAGAAAACAATAGGGATCCAAAACCAAAACCAAAACACAGGAGGGCGGGTTTGCCAAAACCAAAACCAAAACATGAAGTTAATCCAGATCCAAAACCAAAACCAAAACACGGGGGTCATTGAACATCTCTAATAACAAGTGCCAGTACTTGTTAAGGTGCTAAGCGGCAGCTGTATGTTGGGAATTATTATTTTTTATATATCCTGCATATATATTAGTGTTATTTGATAATATTATTAATTCTACTAGCGCCTGGTGGTTTGTTTGTTTCTCTGTTGTTATTTACTGTAACATCTGGGCTGCTGTAGTGAATTAATAGGAAATTATTCCACGGTATTTTTTGCTATTCTGTATATTAATTAGTAAAATCATTGTTTATGGTATTTTTTTTATTATATTTGGACTAGTTTGCGGTCATGTTATTTCGGTGTGTGTGACAGATAGATTGGAGAGAAGACAGGGGTATCTTACTCATCAACAGCCTTCTTCCAATCTTGATGAATCATTGAATTCTAATGAGATGCACAAACTGTTTAATAAATTAGAACACCACTACATAGCAGAGACTAGACATTGGTGGGACCAGATAACCCTTCAAATATATTTGGATGAGAAAATTATCCCTACGGGGTTACGTATTTTTAAAGCAGCATCTTTTAGAGATGACCCTGATTTTACCAATAAGTGGAATTCCATTCTAGATGAATGTTCTTTTTGGTTTCATGAGACAGTTCATTAAAGAAATGATAAAATTAATGTAATTCAAGCAGAAATTGAGAGACTACAGTTACTCCTTGGTGAATTTGAGACATATGAAGGATTTGCAGTGAGTGATCAAAGAGTGAATAAGAGAATTGAGTAGAAATCGCTAATAACACTAAAGGATACTAAACTCATACATGATAAAAATTATTATCAACATGATAGAGTTAGGACTTATAATAAGCGTTGCTTTGATTATCAATTTAGAAGAAATAGATCTTCTTCTAATCAGGGTAAACAGCAAAACAAATAGGAAAGGCCTCAATAGATATAGAATGCAATAGATTCAAGAAAGGAGAAATGTGTATTCCCCTGTTCCCAGAGATAAACAACAAAACTCTAGAAGAACCAGATTAACTTCTTCTAGAGATACTTGTGATGACTCCTTTGATGCGTATGAAGGTGAGGGTGCTAAACCCAAAACTACAAGGGTATGACATGGGGATTCAATTACCCCAGATAGCTCTCGCAAGGATAAATATGGAAACTCCTCTATGCCTTTTCTTACGACAGCGCTGGTCATCAGCCACCTATGCACAAAAGGTGCGCTTAAGAACAACTCAAATGCCAAAAATAAACAGAGATTTAGAGGGAGGGGCTGTAGAGGAGGAATTACAAAGCCATTCAAAAAATGTAAGAATAATATAAGTCATAAGGGGGTCTTTAATCTATCTTCAAGAACGCTTACCCCTAGTGAGTTGAGGCTTTTAGAAAAAGGCCTGAAATTTGTACCGGCATCTAAACCAAATTTGTTCGATCTATTTGTGGATCTTAATAAGTATGTAAGGACACTTAGTAAGCAAAGATATTTTGTACTTAAAGTGATAAAAAAAAGACCAATTCTACTAGTTTGCCCATAATCTTATACCACTTTCATACTGCCGCCCCGGCAATATCCCGGGTTGTTAACCCGGGATATTGCCGGGGCACAGGGCAGTATAGATAAGAAGATTCCCGGGTCGGGCAGGTTCATACTGCACCTGCCCAACCCGGGTTTTACAAAAAAAAAAGTGTAAAAAAATGATTTTAATTAATAAAAAAATACATAACAAATGTTTACTTACATTTGTTATGTATTTTTTATTAATTAAAATCATTTTTTTACATTGACATTTTTGTAATTTTTTTTTTTTACAGTATGAATGGTGAGACCCGGGAATTACCCCTCGCAAAATCCCGGGTTTAAGTCCCGGGATTTTAGACCCGGGATTTTGGGGTTGGACTATTCATACTGCACCAAGACCCGGGTTTTTCAGCGTGCCTCTGCAAAAACCCGGGTTTTTGGTGCAGTATGAATGGGGTATTAGATGAAGGAGACAGTCGAGCACTAGGGGTTTTGGAATCTTTGCTAATCGAGTTGACAGATTCTGAGCCTACGAAAATGGTTGAAATCTTCAATATTAATGATTGTGGCAAAACAAGACTCCTTAAAAATAAATCTAATTTCTATCTACTACAATACAAGGGACCATTTGTGGAAAGTTTTGTTAAGAGTACAATGGACGATTTTCGTACCCTATGTGAGGAGATAGAGAGGAAGCCATTGAGGGATAATCTTTCAAAAAAAGAGAGGTTAACGTTGAAGAACCTTATATCTGATGATTCAGTTATTATTAACCCGCCAGATAAGGGGGGGGAGTTATTCAAGATGTAATGGACTATAAATTGTAGGCACTTAGACAACTGAATGATACTGGTTTTTATAAGAAACCCTACCCTACCCTTTAATATCAGAGTAAATTAAGAGTGATGTTGGAATTGGCTCTCACCGACCATGTGATTTATGAGGACACTTTTAATTTTTTACATCCACTTTACCCAGTCACATCCACTTTTACCGAAAATTCACAAGTCCCTTATTGCACCTAACATTTCGGGTGTGGGGTCTCTTACGAGCAATTTATCTTTATTTGTGGATTCACATTTACAAAGTTTTGTTTCTTTGTTAAGATCATATGTTAAGTACACAACCAGCTTTCTCCAATTGATTCATAAGGTTTATTGGAAACAGTCCTATCGTTTTATGACTTGTGATGTACAGGCATTATATTCCAATATTCCTCATGATTGACGTCTAGAAGCAGTGGATTATTACATAAGAAAGAAAGAGGATTTGATGCTGAGTTGTGTGACTTCATATTATCATCTATTACATTTTTTTTGGAGCACAATTTCTTTGCTTTTGAAACTCACTTTTATTTACAAACATGGGGGACGGCCATGGGGACCAGGTTTTCACCTAGCTATGTGAACCTCTTTATGGGTCTCTTTGAGGAGGGGTACATTTGGGGTCATGCTTCGGGGCGAACCTGGTTCTCTATGGCCGTTTATTAGATGATTTATTCTTCATTAGGGATGGTAATATAGATTATATTCATGCGTTCTTGTCTCACTTGAATGATAATAATTTTGGGCTTAGGTTCACTTATCATCAGGACCCTAATTGTATAATTTTTTTGGGATGTAGCACTCTCGGTTAGAGACAATAAAATTATAACAGAAAAATACACAAAGAGTGTGGATACATTTAACTACCTCCACTATAAGAGTAATCATGCTAAAAAATGGAAGGACAACATTCCAAAAAGTCAGTTTCTGAGAATTCGCAGACACTGTTCTATGGTGGAAGATTTTTATAGACAAGTGGAGGTTCTCTATTTTTCCTTTTTACAACAGAGGTATTTGAAATCAATATTAGATATAGCCCTGAAGGAGTCAAGTCTATGAACCGTAATGATCTTTTAGTCCATAAGAAGAAAAATAGTGTAGAGACCAAGGAGGATAAATCCATGGTTTTGTAACTCAATATAATATGTATGCATCAAGGATTAGGAAAATTATTGATAAGAATTCTGTTATATTGGAACATATTGACCTTATTGGGACTGATATAAATAGTCGAAAAAATATTGTCTTTAGAAAGGTGAGAAGCTTGAAAGAGAATTTGGCTCCGTCCTTTTTTAGGAGTAAGGTAACTGTAAAAGCCCTAACAAGTGCTACTATTAATCCCACTAATTGGTTAGGTAAGAGACCCAATGGGTGCTATAGATGTGGACATAATTGTTTTATAACATGTATCAACAATTTTGTTGATCACGCTAGTCGTGAGTTTTTCCTTTGTCTCTAAAGAACAATTTCCAATTGTAATATTCTGGACTGTCGTTCTTGTTATATTATCTATCTTATTACATGTGGTTGTGGTATACAGTATGTAGGACGAACGACGAGACCATTATACGTACGGTTTCTGGAAGATCGATGAAATATGCTGAAACAAATTAAAACCCACAGTTTGTCTAATCATGTTATTATATGCCAGAGTGGAGATATTAGAAATGTAAGCATTAAAGCTATTGAGCAGATTGCTTTAACAAATAGGGGTGGAGATCATTTTAACCTCCTATGTAGAAGAGAGGACTATTGGATCTTTAGACTCAAGACCCTTATGCCCCAAGGCCTAAATGATATGATTAAACTTAATAACATCTAAGATCCAGCTCCAGTTTCTTGGCTGATATTTAGTATTTAGTCTTTTTTATATTTCTTATGAATAGGTTTGGATGCTATTATTATATATTTTTATGTTTATATCTATATTTAATTTAGAAAATCATTCATTTATTATTGATTTTCTCTGCCACTACTATACTGTAATTTGACATGACTGTTTACATAGTGTTTTTTATATTTAGTGCGGTGATCCTGTATGGGTAATATAAATATTATTTTTCTTCAGATACATCAGAGATATGTCTTGTACAACATACACACGTTTTCTAGCAAATTATGACAGGAATAGGGAGGTGATAATGATTCACAAAGAATCTGCACAATTCCAAACTTACTGACTGACAAACTTATAGACCGACAAAAGTACAGATTGACAAACTTACAGACTTGCTAAATAGTTTACACAGTAAATCGGTAATCTTAAAATGTGTTAATGTTTACAGTTCTTAATGTGACTCCTTCTCTCATGCAGATTGAAAGCAGACATTGAAGAAAATACGGATCTGCTTCAGTGTCTTACAGGATCTATTTTTGAACGGAATAAAATGAAACTAATAAGGAAATACTTACAACACAATGCACAAAAAGAAGTTTCCCTAAGTGTTTTAAGGTTAAAGAGGAACTGATTTCTAAATATCCTGTACTCATATGACCAGTGCTGTACTAAGGGCTCAATGAGTCAGAAAAAGCCTGTTCCGGACCCTGGTCTATTGCAAATGGTCTCTTTTTTTCTCCCAATTATATGAAGAATACATTATGCAGAGTTTTCCAAATCCAGTCCTCAGAGATAACGAACAGTGCATGTTTACCATATCTTCTTGCTGGAGTACAATCATTACTGACATGTCGTAAGATCCACAGGTGGTATAATTATGTCACTTGTGACCTGGAAAACCTGCACTGGTAGAGTTTCACAAATCCAGTCCTCAGGGATCACTATCTGTGTATTAGTTGTATGTTCTCCCATGGGTTTCCTCCTGGCACTCTGGTTTTCTCCCGCTTTCCAAAGACTTACTGATAAGTTATTTGGTTCCTGACAATATTAACCAATGTGTGTGTTTGTGTCTGCTAGGGAATATAGATAGTAAGCTCCACTGGGGCAAAGACTGATGTTAATGATTAAATTTTCTCTTTAAAGCACTGAGTAATATGTTGGTGCTATTTAAATAACTGTTAATAAAAATAGAATAGAATGTAAAAGCAGCACAAAGTATTTAATGTCATCCAAGTTCCATTGAGTCCAGGAGTAGGCAAGTTTGCAGTGGGTGCAACTAGACCAACTTACAGCCAGTGTAAACACCTAAACATTAACAATGTCATAGATTAGTGGAGTGAGGTATCATTGAAGCCGCAGGAAGGTCGTGGTGTCCAATGCACCTTTCTATACATATATGTTCATACATCCAACTTGCTTCAGTTCTCCTGCATCTACTTTATTTTAGTTAATAGAAAAAAGTGCTTAATATTGTACTTATAATTGTGCTCCGCATTTTACATCCATAAGATTTAATTTTGCAGAGCACAATATTGAAATGAGATTGAAAGAATAGAGAGAGAGCAGATCTACGAGAATGTTGCCTGTTTGCGGGTGGGGGGGAGAGCATTTTTCCCCCTCCCAAAAAGCCATTAAAGTGTACTATAGTGACACAGGTAATGAAGACAGCCCTAATGTCTCTGTACTCTCATGATTAAGTTAGGACATAAATGAGGGTAAACCAAGCAGTAGCTTAGGAGATAATTGAAATGATTAAAAGGGTAGGCGGGGGGCTAATATGTTACTATGCTGGACTTTGAGGTGACTTTAATGGTTCCACCATCTGCACTTACACGGAGCCCAGCACTTCCACGGAAAAGTAGCTCTTAGCCTTTTCCAGGGGCAATGTAAGTGTGTTCCTCAGCCCAACATTATATACACAAAATAAATACTTTTTTGCTCCCAGAGATTTGAGCTTACATGAAAGCAGAGCTCTGATTGTTTGCTACGCTCTAGTGCAAATTTGCACCTAAATGCAATGCTAGTAAGTTACCCCCACCTTTTTCATGTGAAAAGACCTTGTATACTGCTAGTTAGAATGATAAATAATATTTGCTTGTAAGAGAGAGCTGATTCATAACCACCATCCAGACACAGAAAGTCTTCCACCGCACCCAATGTCTTCCTTCCTCATTCCTCCAATTCTTTTTTAGCCACATACATACATAATTTGTGGCGTCCCTAACAGGTCAATAGTTAATAGTTCTCCATAGTTAGTATACATTTTACTTTTAGTTACGTCGCACTTAACACCCACATATTATGGAAGGGGCATACAAGTACAAAGATAAATATTACGGAACTATTGTTATATATTTCATTTCAACAAAATTCATAGTCATAGTTTCCCTTTGATATGTACATTGGTCAGTGCACTTTATAGCTAGCAAAGGTCACATAAGGAGGATCATTTAGCAGGGAACTTAACAATGGGGTTTATTTATGAAAACTGTAACCCGTAGCAACCAATCAGTTTGCAACTTTTAATTTACTCATGTCATATAGAAGAGGCAAACAATGATGTGATTGGTTGCTATGAGTTACTAAACTTCTTCCCTGTGCATCAATGCCCCTCTATACAAGCAGAGTTACCAGTTGGGCATATTAGGTAGTTGGCATTTGTACTAAACAGGTTTTTTAAGACAATGTAAAAAGAAAGCACAAAACACATTAATAAATATATACGTACAGACCTACAATGATGGCTTGGAGTTTATGAAGGATACTTCATTTGAAATCGGCACAACAAGCAATTGGAAGTACCCAAGTGTATTTTATATGTTTTAATGAATATTAATAGAAAATAAAATTAAAGTATGACCTAATTTTAAACAATACGAGATTTACCGTATTTTTCGCTCCATACTGCGAAAAAAGAGTTCACGTAATTTTTTCATTACATGCCCTGAGGAAGCCCCAGCTGCGTGGGGTGAAACACGTTGTCTTCATTGCACACCACCTGAGTATTCTCCGTTTACCGGAGAAGAGGACTATCTACATATTTTTCACAATTTTTTTCATTTTCATTGTATCAGTGCGCGGCTACGTGTCTTAGCCGTCTAAACCGGAAGTTCGGCTATTGACACGCATGCCTGCGTTCCAAAATAGAGGAAGTGATAATGAAGTCCATCGTTTCCACACTGAAGCTGGCGGTGCACCGCCGTTTGAAGGAGCCCATCTTCGGTTCTTGTTTCACTACAATCAACTGACTATGCTATCTTTGGGACTACAATTCAGAGGTAATTCCTATACTACTCTGTTCCTCTTTTTTTAGCCCACGCTATTGATCTAGATGCACTTTATGCCCGATATTATCCTTTTTCATTTGTTACTGGACATTCTTTTTTGATTATTTTTATTATTTTTTATTTGGACTATATCCTTTTATATTAATCAACATCTTCACTTTTCCTCTATTGTGTGGCCTATCTGTACATATCCGTTTTTACTTACATTACTAGACAGCACTGTATCAGATTTGGTTCATAATTATTATTTTTCCTGTTTTCCTACTCTAAAAACTAGGTACGTCTTATGGTCAGGTGCGTCTTATGGAGCGAAAAATACGGTATTTTTATTGATGTAGCATATACTATTAACAAAAATACTGTCACTTTAATATTTTTTAACAAAATATAAACCACTAAATTAGACTTTTACACAAATTTATAATTAATTTGCCATTTCCACAGACAAATCTGCTCCCTGAAACAGCCGCTTGAGTCTGCCTCAATAAATGTTCCGTCCGGTCATAAATTTAGAACACTTGGTGATGTTGCAGATGTGATCGACAAAATATTGTTTTATTCAGGGTGTTTATTCCCCAAAATCATTTCATTATATGACATACCAGTTCCTCCAACATGACACCTTCCTCCAGGTACAAAGTGCATGTGCAATAGAACTGAAAGCCCAAATGTACCATGAACCAGCCTGTGCCACACATCCTTACCTGCACCTTTATCACTATTAATGTCAAAATGCTTTCATATGCCCTAGTGACTGAAAGGGGAATGACGCATAGACTGTGCATAGACACCTGCAACAATAGCTACACAAATGCAGGCCATGCAGCTATGTAAATACTGACCCAAGGCGTTTATTTGGGGAGTGGACTGAGGGCACATGGCCATATGCCCCCAGGCCAGCCCATGGTGTGGGTTCTTTTTAACAAACGAACAGCACAAAAAGCAGCACTACTTTTTCTACCCATAGCCTGGGCTATATTTAAATGTTATGCTGCTCAAAGCGTTGTGAGTGAATGAGGTTGTCCACTGGCCTAAAATATCATGCATTTACTCTTTACTCGTTCCTCTTTCACTAATTAGCCTCCTGACCTTCTGAGAGGACAGGCATTTCTCCTGGAGAAATGTTACAAGGCACTAGATGGCTCAGCAGGTGAACATTCCATCATCAAGCTCCTGCCACTCAATATTTACTGAGGTGGGTTGGGCTTGATGGCGAGAGTCATGCAATGTAGCCCTGCCCACACTTTCTTTTCCTACCACACCTCTGCATCTTCTGGAAGATAGGTCGGGCAAGTAGAGAAGCATGTACAGGGTTAAGGGCATATTCTCACACTGTACAGGGCTTTAGCCAAGTTTACTATTATTTCATGAGCAAAGAAACATTATGTGAGAGAAGGTCAATATAATTAGGGATGGAGTATTTTGAGGAACATGAGGGGGGGGGGGGAATTGGGTAGGGTGCTTTGTGACAGAATCAGCCTTTAATTTAGGAAACCTGTTCAGGCTCCTGTCATTTTAACAGTTTGATGTTTGTGAATGAATACATATCTGTTTTGTGTTGCCTTAAATACATTATGTTTGTACCCATTATAGTGTATGTACCAGCTGTAAAGTAATGGGGTAAATAGAGTAAGGATTTCTGTTTTTGAAAAGCTGTCTCAGATTAACATTAACTTCATTTGTTCAGTGCAAAACCAATCAGCAATTAGCTTTTAGCTGCACATTAAACAATGAAGTCAAGTGTCTGATTGCTGTGGTTTAGTTTACATTTTGCACATAAATGCAATTTCAGTAAATGAGCCTTAGGGAGGCATTTAATAGAGTTTTTTTTGTCAATTTTGTGTGGTTTGGAAGCTGTGAGATTACTATTGGCCAAAACGCACTGAAGGTTGCAGATTTTGAAACTGCCATCCCAACTTTCTTTCAAGTATATAAACCATGCGATTTATTCTGCTGTGGTTTGTAGAACCGCACATCTAAGTGCCAGAAGAAAGGTAGGTTTTCCTTAGACATGGCTCTAATAGGCGAGATAGCTCAAACTGCATGGAAAAAAGTGAATAAACAATTAAAAACAATGTCTCCTCACATTCGCTAGCAGCCCAGCATAGCCCCCAATCCTAGAGAGTACTGAGCTAATGCTGAGTAGCACTGGGTCCCTCCTGGTAATCCTGGCAGGTGGGTACCATAGTTATACTGTGAATAATAGTGCAAGAACTTGTGGCACTAGAAGTGAAAGCATGCACTTACCGGCATGCTGGCACTTGGAGTGTTTCTGTGGAAATTTGTGCCCATTCATTCTGTAGAGCATTTATGAGGTCAGGCACTGATGTGGGACAAGAAGTCCTGGTTCACAATCTACGTTCCAGTTCATCCTAAAGGTGTTCGATGGGGTTGAAGTTAGGGCATCCGCCAAACCCAGACTCGCTCATCTGACTGCCAGACAGAGAAGCGTGATTCGTCACTCCACAGAACACGTTTCCACTGCTCCACAGTCCAGTGTTAGTGTGCTTTACACCACTCCATCCAATGCTTGGCATTGGTCTTGGTGATGTGAGTCTTGCATGCAGCTGCTCGGCTATGGAACCCATTCCATTAAGCTCTCGCTGCACAGTTTTTGTGCTTACATTAATGCCAGTACAAACGCAACGCTTCTGCTATGGAATCAGCAGAGCGTTGGCGACTTTTATACACCATATGCCTTAGCATTCATTGACCCTGCTCTGTTATTTTACAAGTTCTTCCACTTCATGGCTGATTTGCTGTTGACCCTAAACGCTTCCACTTTCTAACAATATCACTTACAGTTGACTGTGGAATATCCAGCAGGGTTGAAATTTCACAATCCTTCTTATTGCAAAGGTGGCATCCTATCACAGTACCTCACTTGAAGTCACTGAGCTCTTCAGAACGACCCATTTTGTAACACAAATGTTTGCAAATGGAGACTGCATGTCTAGATGCTTAATTTTATACACCTCTGGCAACGGGTCTAATTGAAACACCTCAATTCAATAATTAACAGGTGTGGCCAAATACCTTTGTCCATATAGTGTAGGTTAAGTTTAAAGAATCATATTTGGTTAATCATTATATAGTGGTGAAATCATTAAATAATAATAAAAAAAACAACAATTTGTAGTTAAATACAAACTTGTTTAATCAACTGCATATGACACATACACCAAGACATTTTTCTATACTAGAAAACGTCAGAGGTAATATCAACATCACAGTACTGTTTAGTAAATATGGGCCCAGAGCTAAGACTACTTTCTATTTTGAGTGGTTAGGGGAACATATTCATACTTTCTACTGTAGCGCTCTCACAGGAAGACTTAAAACCAGAAATAAAGATGAAAGGATGTGAATGTGTAACTTTCCACTACAGAATAAAGGTTTGAGGTTTCTGCTACCTTGTAAGTACTTGTCCACTGCAACAGATATTCCACTGGGGGGGCTTCAGATAGGGGGGAGGACTTCTACAGACCTATCAGAAGGAAGTGATATTTCCACCTACAGACTCTTACTTAACACCAAGAACAAACCATACCCTCAGCATTCACACCATAAAACCAGGTACCTTCCAGACCCCTGTCCTTCCTTCCACCAGGCCGAAAGATGAAGCACCCTCCCGTGCCGCCTCTGATTCTCCTTGGATTAGTTCTCTTACCAAGTTTAAGTCAAGGTGAGTCTGGTCCATCAACAGCAGAATATAAATCATTATCATCATCATCATCTATTTAAATAGCGCCAGCAGATTTCGCAGAGCTTTACAATTTTATATCTATCTATCCATCTGTATGTATGTATGTATGTATGTATGTATGTGTGTATATATATATATATATATATATATATATATATATATATATATATATATATTAATTGGGGCAGCACGGTGGCTAAGTGGTTAGCACTTCTGCCTCACAGCATGGGGTCATGAGTTCAATTCCCGACCAAATTGTCCCTAGTCTCTCTCTCTCTCTCTGTCTGTGTGTGTGTGTTAGGAAATTTAGACCAACATTGCAACACACACAGCCCACTCAGTACTTTTACCTTTGCAGTCTGGCTGGTCCATTGTGCAATATGATGTAGCACATGCCCTTGTGTTTCAAACTCCCATTGTCCTATAGATAGTAAGCTTTCGAGCAGGGTTCTCTTACCTCTCTGTCTGTATGTATTACCCAGTATTGTCTTATTAATGTTTGTTCCTATTTGTAAAGCGCTACGGAATTTGCTGGCGCTATATAAATAAATGTTGATGATGATGATGATGATAAGCTCCAATGGGCAGAGACTGATGTGAGTGAGTTATCTGTACAGCGCTGCGGAATTAGTGGCGCTATATAAATAAATGGTTATGATGATGATGAGGATATCTATCTATCTATATATATATATATATATATATATATATATATAAACATACACATGGTACTGAGCTAGGACAGTGCAGTGTATTTAAAGTAACAAAGCATCAAAAAGTAACCCTGTGATAAATGTTTGTAACATGGGCACAAATGTAAAAAATAAAATAGATTGTTCCAATCAATCCTGATCAAAGGTTTTAGTTTTATTGTTGAGTTTTCATCTGGAATTCTTTCCACGCAGCTGCAAATATTGAATCTAGTTTTTTCGGAGCTAGAAAAATGTATTAATTAAAAATGTTTTATTTGTTTAATAGTCTTAGGCGGCAATTCACTTGGCCGCGTTACTGTCAAAAGTAACGCGGCCTGCGCACTATTACCGATATTACGGTAATAGTGCGCATAATTAAAGTTAATATGGTAATTTCAATGCCGGCTTTTTGCTTGTGACTCCCTGAGAAGCGAACATAAATTTGTGTTGAAATTACCATATTAACGTTAATAGGTTTACCGGGGCGGTATTTGGGGGGAAATTGAATTGAATTGTACTGTACAGATATATACATAGGGCTCCACTTAGAGTTTATTTTATGTCTCAGATTAGGTAAAACATTTACAGGAGCCTATTCTAATTTGTCCTGTTGATTTGGGTTCACCAGGATTTCAGTGTATAGGACAATAATTACTGTAGTAGTCATTTTCTGCTGTATTCAGACATAGTCATTGAGATGTCTAGGAATAAAATCAGCGCTATTGCTCCTGTTGGTGTATATGACTGTTGCTCACATGAAAAATCACAAGACGAGACTTGTACACAGAGACATTCACTAGTTGGCTGCTCATACTTCTGTTTTTTTGTTTGCTTTTTTAACATGTGTGGAAATATCCAGGTGCTACACCCAAGTTATTCGGATATCCACTAGCCCATAGTTACGTACAATATACTGCAGAGGATGTTATGGTGAAATAGGGAAGGAAAACTTCCCCTTATATTCAGCAGTGTTTAAGCATACTTGCCAACCTTTCCTCGTTGGCTTCAGGGAGATCCCAGGGGAAGTGGGCGTGCAGGGGCGGGGCTTGACGAATTGCATCATTTTGGCCCTGCCCCCTAAACGATTGTCACAATTTTGGCCAATTGCAGCAGGGGGCGGGACTAAGATGACTCGATATATGCGTCATTAAGTCCCGCCATCCACCACTTATCTATTGTGGGGGAGAGAACTGGGAGGTTGCCCTGCTCTCCCGGGAGCCCGGGAGGTCTCCCAGAAATGCGGGAGTCTCCTGGACATTCCGGGAGAGTAGGCAACTATGCGTTAAAGAAAAGCAGCAAATGAATCTCTAGAGACTGAAGTGTCTTTTACATTTCTGTCGCCATTACTGAAGTCATGTTGTCTTACCTGTCAGTCTTTGATTAAATCTTGGTCTCCATGAAAATGGCCACCTCCATAGGCATCAATACATGGACATAGGACACAATTTCTGAACTGTGTCATCATGCCACAGATGGTGAAGCCAACCACGTCTTGTACTGGCTCAGCATCAGGGAGAATGCCAGACTCTTCAGTGAGTGAGGGAGATCACCCCTATTTCAGGGAGTCTCCCTGACATTCAGGGAGAGTTGGCAAGTATGTGTTTAAGACACACTGCTTTAGAACATCAATGTAAAGCAGTGTTCCAGTCCTCATGCACCCCCAGCAGCTCATTGTATCAGGATTACTGATCCAGCCAAGTAGACTAAGGGGCCTATTTATCAAAGGGAGATAAGAAAAAAATATGTAGAAAACTGGAGTTTTCACTGGATTTAGAGTTTTTTCCTATTTTTCAAAGCCATGGGGCCGGTAAGAATTATCGCTGGCAAGATCCTTTGCCAGGGGGCCACCTACAAAGCTTACAAAAGTAAAGCATGGTGAAGCTTTTTTAAAAAGGACAGTGGCGTTAGAAGTATTGCCACTGTCCTCCTATCGCTATAATCTCTTAGACAGGCATTAGCCGGGGGTGAGCAAAGGAAAAAACGCTTTATTATTAAAATAAAGCATTTGCCATTTTTATCTAAATAAAGTTATTTCGTTTTTTCTGTATTCAATTTTTTTTAAAAAAATCTTATTACTATTTTTTATTGTCGAATCTGGAAGTTAAAGTCTAGGCTTCCAGTTCACATTAGTGAGCCGACAAGCTGTCTTACACATACAGTTTGATCCCAGACTTGCGGTTAGACTCCTCTTAGCAATGTCAGCCGCATCACCAGGGAGGTCAGCATCACCCAGCTGCACTGGAGATCTTTTCTTGCAATAGGAAGTGATAGGAAATCTTTAAAACTGGATTGGGTGCTGACTCTTAAATCACCTGTGTATTTCAAAGAAATCCTGAAAACATGACCTGTTAGGGGGAGTGTGATGACTGAAGATAAAAAGCACTCATTTAAAGGGACACTATTCATCAAAATTATATCACTTAAATTTATATTTAAAGATGACCCTTAAAAGCTAATTGCTATTTGGTATGGATGGATACAACGTGCACCATTTCATCTTATTTCTACCATTGGAACTGCAGCTGATATTTACTATTGGTTTTCTCCGGTGGTCTCATTTGCCTATAATGTTTCACTAAGCTGCAAACATAAGGTGCTTAGTATTATGGCTAATTAACTGGTAATAGTGTCTTTAGCCTGGATCAAAGGGGGTCATACCCATGCCTTAAAAGTTACAAACAGGTCATGTTTTCAGGATTTCTTCCTGTAGAAATAGGTGGAATCATGACTGACCCAGAAAAATGGGATAACTCACCTGTTCATGATTAGTGACATCCTGAAAATATGATCTGATGGTAGCTCTTGAGAGCTGAGATTGACCACCTCCTGCCTAGATAGTGTGAGTCCAGCTGGAGGAATTACTGGAGCAATATAAGTTATAAAGTGAGGCAGAGCTCTTTTGCAGAAAGACTGTGAACTTGTGCCCACAGAGTGGTTCAAATTCAAGGATAAATTACAATTGTAACATTGATAACAAATAGCGCCCTAGGTTTAAAAGTGTATATAATGTTACTAGTGTGTGCTCACACTCCTTAATGTGTTGTCAGGGGTGAAGATTATATCCATAGAAGAAAGACATTAGTACGTTACATTGACAGTGTTATACACATGTTCATGTTTTCACTTTCTGAAATCTCAGTGTGTTGCCTGGAGTGTGTCAGGAATCTGATTCAGCGCTGATGACTTGTGATAGAGGAAGTGATTCTTCCTACATGACTCAAGAGTTAGTAACGGTGAAAGATTTCAGGATATCCCTTATGAAGCAACAAGCAGTGATTTACTAAACCGTTTGAAATCCATTTGTATTTATAGATATACCAACATTCTTTAATCCATTTAATGCTGGTTCAAATAGTTATAGATACGTACATCTACTGATATTAATAATGCCTCGTTCATAATGATGTCTTATGCATTAGTGTTACATCACCTGCATCTTCATCTCCTGGTTACCTGGATGTTCTCAGTTAAACAATCTGTGTCCAATCAGATCAATGAGATGTTCACAGCTGCAAAGAATATTTCAGGAGATGTATGTGCTGATCTTGTGGGAGGCAGTGACCCGTTCACGCGTGTGAGCGTGTAAATGAGGACAGGACTGTATGTGACAGGGACATGATGTGAGAAGGGGGATTGGGTCAAGCTGGAAACCGCAGACTGCAAGTTTGATGATAGAAGGAACAAGGTTCTCCGACTAGACAGTAGTGATTGTCTGTTTTACCCAGTTTATTAGTTTACTATGTTTGTCCCAAATTGTAAAGCGCTACGGAATATGTTGGTGCTATATAAATAAATAATGATGATATGAGGCTCTTGTCTTCAAGGGCTGGCTGGCAAATTTTAGCCTGGGAGGCAAGACTTGGATCAGCACCCTATTAGAAACATTTTAAAGGGAAAAAATGCTGGTAGCCAGTGGCCCAGCCCAAGGTAGCCCACTATGGGTCCGGCCAGTGGGCAGATGCCCCCCTGCCCAGCCAGCCTCTACTTGTCTTGTTGTAGGAAGATTGTTGCGTCAAATGCGCCATTATATGAAGGTCATACATCCAACTTGGTAAAATGACACCTAATTTGATGTATCATATCATATATACACTAAAATTCCATTGTATATATAGCGACACAATGTGTGATAAAGCCACAGTCTACGCTTGCCTCTCATGTGTAGGCTGAAAAAAACAGCAGCATTTCACATATGGTCTAAAAGATGGAATTTACAAAGCCCACTGCGATGGTTAAATGACATATGTGGGCTTTAAAAGTACAGATATGGGCTAGGTTCATGTATACACATACAGCTTTTCTGAAATGAATATTACTGCTATACAAATGTGAACTTTCAAAAGACATGCATCTAGCCACATGCCCTTCTAGTACATTGCAAAACATCACTTGTGGTTAATAAGAGTTTATGAGTTAAATACGTGGGACTGATGTGTCTATAAGAAGTGTGACATTTGCATGGAGAAAGTGCTACGAAACAAGGCAACTGACAGCAAGAGAAAACATGATGGGCCTGAGTCATTAAGGAAAGTAAGGCAAAAAAAGGAGTAAATGTTTTCCGGGATAAACCATGCTACAATGCAAGGGGTGCAAATGAATTTATTATTTTGGATATAAATTAATACTGGCTGCTTTTTCATCTAGCACACAAATACTTGATAGCTTTATTTTTGCACTGAAATTTAAAGTTGATCTAAGACATGCCCTATCCCAACTATAAATCTGTCCCCACATTTTAAATTTACCTCCCCCTCCAAAGCAACATGGTTTTGCCCGGGTGCAAAGTTACTCCTTTTTTATGCTTTGCTCTCTGTAATGACTTAGGCCCATGGAGTTCATTGCATTATTCAATGAACAGCCTAATATTAATAGAAAACTTACATCAACATTTGTAACAATTCTCCTAGGGAGTTATTTTATAAAATGACTGAAGAGGTGAAAGATTTTTTTTACTCCATACACTATATAAAGTCTGTAAAGGTGATTTTTTGTAAAACCAAAAGTTTGATCGTCATTATGTTTGGGTTTTACTGTAATCTCTAACATGGATTTCACATTAGACAAAAAATGTGGTCAAGATGACTTCTGTGAAAAAAAATTGCTTAACCTTTTTCATTTAGAAAAATCATTTTTTTACCGTAATCAAACCCCCCCCCCCCCCCCCACCATTATCACTATTTTTGGGACCATAACAAACCAAGTTTATAAATGAGAACAATAGGAAAAAAACCAAAAATACATTAGTAACACACCCACTGCTGAACGTTAAAATAAAGCACACAGTGCCACACGTTACCATAAATGTTAATAACCCCATATATTATCATCAATGCACATTGGCACATGGTGACACATACACATTATTATTTATACTTCTTAATCACGCACTACCTATTTTAACACTTTGTAAAAATCAAACTGGCATGTTGTGCTGGTGGATATATATATATATGTACAAGTTAACCCGTGCATGATACTCATGCATTCTAGTCAAATCAAGATACTTAAGGTCTTAAAAAGGTTCTTGTCATGCATTTGGACCTAGCCCAGGCCTCCTCAGGGGAAGATCGTTACTTCCTGATGCAAGCGCCCTTTTTAATGTGTGTTCATGAGGTAAAATTACCTCACGAAAATGAGTTTGACCCCTCAACTCGTAAATTTAGCCTTTACTACCCCTCCCACGGGGGAAAGGGGGGATGATGGAAGTTAACTGACTTGACTATTCTAATTTTTTTGATAAATAATGTCAGTATACCAAATTTCAGGTCAATTGGATGAGCCCTTTCTGAGAAAATAGTTTTTTCCACACACACACACACACACACACACACACACACACACTAACGCACGCCTCTACACATGTGTGTTCATGAGGTAAAATTACCTCACGAAAATGAGTTTAAGCCCTACCAAATTTCAGCCCTTTTTGAATTTTTTTTCCCACACACACTAAGAATTTAGTAGGTCAGTGTATAACTCTGCCCAGTAGGTGGCGCTGCAACTTGTTTTTTTTTCCCACACACACACAGACAGACAGACGCCACTAAGCATTTATATATTAGATCATTATGTGGACATGTATGTAGTGGTGACTGTATGTCAGCTTATTTTGGGTAGAATGCGTGTTTTCAAAGGCTGTCTGGCAAATTTTACTCTGGGGGGGGGTGGTGAGACTCACCTCAGCAGCCTATAAGAGACATTTTGGAGTGAGCCCATAATGATGCTTAATTTCTCAGCAGAAGCTGTGTGTGAGGAATCATGGGACATGTAGTCTTCACCATATCACCACAGGTAGTCCTCACCATACATATCCCAGGATGCACCATACTATTTCTTTAGCCCCATGCATCAATGTGTACCTTTAAGCCTCCATATGTGACTGCTGCTGCTCAGTAAAGATTTTTTTGGAGAACAACAGGTGTTAACTATATCTCTTCATGATCTGTGATCACAGTGGGAGAGAGAGGCGGGAGAACTAGCATGGTGCATTATGGGACATGTAGTTCCACTTTTATGGTAAAGATTACATGTGGCATCATGCCCCCTGCACAGTTCTTCCTCTCTCTTAGTTCACTGATCATGAAGAAGAGGCAGCGCCTGGATATTAGGTAAGGTATCATAAGGTGCAGAAACATGGCCTATTTTTAGATTTTAAAGTTGTTTCCAATGCTCTAAAAGATACATCCTTTTATCTGGTCATGGATCTCCTCAGTGACTTCTAATATCCACTAAGACCCGCTGACAAGTAACTTACCTCACCTTAATAGTAATAATGATTACTATACCTTACTCTTCTAATGTATTCTCTAACTCTTAGGATTGGGAATTATTGCTGTCGACAAGAAAACATGTTTGAAGTTACAAAAAACAGAAGTTCCTGTCTCCCGGCTGAAGAGTTACATCCAGAAAACCATCCCTATAGAAGCAGTATTGTGAGTATCATAATAGTTATCAGTTAAAATGTGTGCCATTTTCTGCTGAATGTAACACATGCTGTAAGATTCTTTAATCTAGAAGCAATATAACTGTTAAATACTTGTTAAAAGGAACTTTTTAATTAAACATTATTGATTCTAAAACAGTACTCACTGGACTAACCATGTTGAGGAGGTGTGTACATTTGCTTAGTATAGAGAAATAAGTATCCCATCATTTTCTAGACTGGCTTGCTTCTAGGCTGACGTTGTACTTCCTGTCACCTCAGCTGAGGAAACAAGATGACAGCCCCCACTCATGTTACTAGACTCAAATGAATACTTGCCTACTCTCCCTGGAGGCTCCCAAATTTTGGGGTGTCCTCCCAGAAGACAAGGCAAACCTCCTGGATTCGCCAAAATTCACAGCATTGAATGGCGGGGCTTAATTGAGTCATTAAGCCCCCCCCCCCAACATCACCACGCCCCCTCCTATCCCCGACTTCTCCACTGGAAGAAGTCGGGGGTAAGAAATGTTGAAAGTTGGCATGTATGGTCAAATGCGAAAAAGAATGAGGTCCTCTGTGGAAAATGAATTATACGTATATGCTTTACTGAAGAAGATACAATTATTAAACCCTACTTATAAATATTATGTATGTTTACAACTGGATACAGTGAGCCCTAGGCAAGGCTGCAGTTTTGGGGCCTCCTCCTATAATCGACCTTTAGCTATACACACATTATAATCAGCAGTGCCCCAACACTATACCAATTACTTTCATGCCACATTGCACAGCTCCAGTCACATTGTACAGCCTTAGCAGCCTCCTAATCTCCTCAATTGGGGGCATACTAAGAGGAGTCACAGTGTTGTTTGTTGGAGAGTAGAGTCCTGTTTGTGTTTTCAGCTCAGATACTCCCCTTGGCATGGACACTAATTATATGGAGGTTTCAGGGTCACCCAGCATTCTGAAGGCTATCACCTTGCTGGCTGGTTCTGTAACCTGTATGTACTCAGCATGCATGCCATATTAAGGTTAATATATGCAAACCGAGGGGGGTAAACTAGTGCCTGGAAACCCCCCTCCAAGCCTGGGGAACTGTATAATTGAGGTGGCTGGACCCTGCCCTTGCCTCACACACCTCTGCTTGAAAAGGGAGAGCTGCGTGCACCTAACAGTAGTCCATGCAGCTTTGCCCATGTATATTAAGGGGATAGGAAGAGTTGGAGAGCAACCAAGCACCGTCTAAAATTTTAGCCACGCCCCCATGCATTCTGGTCACGCCCACTGGCGGCGTGGTGTGGAAACCCCCCCTCTACAAATCCTGCGTTTGCCCCTGGTTAAGGGAGGGAAACAAACTGTCTCTGGGACTATGCATCACCTTCTTAGTCCAGTCAGCTTCACCATTCAACCCATCTTAGAAAGACTGCGGATCAAACCAACAGTGCATAGAATAGAATTCTTTATGTAAGTTTAGTAACTTACCGTTAAATTGCTAAGACTACCCAGATTTATGCTCATTTTGTTCCTGGTACCATTTTGCAGCAACAACAATAGTAATGTTTTGTTTTTTACAAGTTCAGCTTAAAAAAATACCAGGAACTATTTTGACTGATAACATGAAGTAATTACATCTGATAAGAGAACATAACTGAGGGCCACCTCTTTATGTGTATTTATGTATTATTTTATCTAGGTTTGAAACAAAACAAAATAAAGAGCTATGTGCAGACCCCACAATGGATTGGGTGAAAAGAGCTATTGCTGAACTGGACAAGAGAGCCAAGAACCCATCAATGAAGAAGCCAGCAACCAAGAAAAAGAATACAATGAAGAAACCAGCAACCAAGAACAAGAATACAATGAAGAAACCAGCAACCAACAACAGAAAAAGATCTATAAAAACTGTAGATGGAAAACAGAAAACGAAGAGTCAGCAAAGCAAAACAACCAGGACACCCGCTCTGGTGCCCTGAGAATGACACATATTGATGAAAATAAAAGAACAAATATGATGATAGAGACACTCTTTACAGCTCATTTATTGTTAGCTGTTCCAAGTATATCAAATAATTGAAATAGGTTAATTTAAATGTAGGCAGGATCAGAGCCGTAACTTAGAATTCTAGCGCCCAGGGCGAGGAAGACAAATGTCGCCCCCCTAGCCCTCAATTTTAACCAAATTAGCCTAAAATATTCCTAAATTGCGCCCTCCTTCAGCGTTGCACCCTGGGCGGTCGCCCCTATCAAACAGCCCTAGTTACTGCCCTAGGCAGGATGGCTGCAAGGGATCTCTTTGGGAAACTGCTGCTTCCCATTGATTAACTGACTGACACACACTTGGGGGTATATTTACTAATCTGCAGGTTTGAAAAAGTGGAGATGTTGCCTATAGCAACCAATCAGATTCTAGCTGCCATTTAGTAGAATGTACAAAATAAATTATAACTAGAATCTGATTGGTTGTTATAGGCAACATCTCCACTTTTTCAAACCAGCAGTTTAGTAAATATACCCTTTGGTATTTGCAGATTGCTATTATATTGGTACATCGCCCATCTATTGCAAACGCTAGAAGTTAGAGGAGAATTCTCCACTTTGCTGCTAAAGGAGCTTCTGCATTAGTTTATACTAGTCCAGAAATGTTTTATGTAATTAAGGATGTTTTACGTCTTCAAATATTGCTATAGACAACATACATCAGACATAAGTAATGAGTCTCAAAGATTAATTTAAATCAGGTATATTATAACCACAAAAAGCAAGGAACTTTGTCCAAAATATGCTAAGAAAGTTTAAAAAAAAAATAAAAAAAATAATACTGTGTGTGACCAGCAGGTGAAGCTGCAGAGCACTTTATTTTATACTGTGTTTATTTATTTTACAATGCACATATTTACTTTTTTGCAAGACATCAGTGCTAACCACTGCACCAACAGATACCAATAATGTGGTATAAGAGTGCAAAGACACCCATGAAAATCCTGTTTGTGCCTATGATGGCTTTTAATGCTGCCATTCTACTGTGCATTTTACATGTGGATACCGTCCTTTTAGAGATTTTATCCTTGCCCTGTTTAAGTATTTCATAGCAACAGTGGTAGAAGTGGGGTGTATACAGTGGTATGCCACGCCGCCACTTCTACTGCCTTCATTGTAAACCTATCAAATTCCATTCACTTACATTCCCATTACACTTTCCCTACCGCCACTTCTAAATTTACAATTTGGCCGCTGCATAACGACATAAAACTGATGAAGGTAAATTACCTTGTACAGTAAGCTGTCAAGCAGCAGCAGATGATAGGTGCAGGTGCGGTACACTACTTTTTTGGTGGTTCTAAGAGCATTTTGCAACTCGTTTAGTCCAAAGTACAGATGTTCCATTACTATGTTGTTCTGTGCCATTCAGTCATACATTAACCTGCTCCTTAGGTTGTGTGAACATGTCATCGCAATGATGTCATAATGCTGAAACTATATGTCTGTTGCAAGTGCGGTAATAACAGCCCCCTTACAATCTGTCACTTCCCAGGGGGGGCGTGTTGTGTCTCATGGTAACTATTGCAATGTATTCAATCCCTGCTTGTCACACTGTGATTTCACCCACCCACAAAGAAAACTGAATCCAATCCATGCATTTATACATTTTATATAATGTTTATAGTTTTATGTAAATATTATAATAAATTATTTTTCTACTAATATGATAAACGAATGGTTTATATCATGATGCTATCTCACCGTGTTGCAGAATCTGCTCCCCAGCAATCTGAGGAGTGTTGACCTACAGTTTACAGCCACTTTAATGAATGGAGATCGGTGCTATTGATCCATATTTACACAGAAATAATTTGAAAATCAAAAAATATTACAAAAAAACGTTATAAAGTTGAAACTTATTTACTTGTTGTTGCCAGTTGGTCCTTTGGTCCAGCTTCTTTATACTTGGAGTAAAGGACACCTTGAATGTAGGATAGAAATCAGATATAATTTCTATAATATACATTAGGATATATACTTTATTCATACCAGGAGGAATCAGTAAATGGCAGGTCAGGGTGTATCTGCTGTAATGAACATCACACAGATCTTACTGTCACAGGACCAGGAAGGTACTATAGTGGGGCTGTCAGTATATTTCTCATTCAAACTGGTCTTGAGGCTTTTCCCCCAAGGAACCAAGGTTAGTCTGTGATTAATGTGTTTCCCTAATACATACGGAGACACTTCATTGTCTAGTGTTTAACTGGTCTGACGTCCCCTGTCTAAAAAATGTAAAACACAGTTGCCACGTTAGGATGGTGCACAGTGTTTGCAAGACATTACATATGCAATTATAGAATAAATGTCATTTAGACGGATGCCATTAGATGGTAAGTTTATTACAAAATGGCAGAAAACCATGACGTACAAGCTAAATCCTTTTATTTTGCTAGATTGGCTGGTCTGCTTAATACAGAGAGTGTCAGTCTTTAGGTCTTTGATAAATGGCTTGTGAGGCACTGTATTTCATTATGTCCTCTCTCCATCTGTTTGCAGATATAATCAGTGATCCTAAACTGATGGTATCACATTAATCCGATTGTGTCTAGATTTCTCTCATTGGGGGCGCATGTAACCACTTCAATTCACCGTCCCATGCTGCCAGGTTCAATCACCAGATGTAGAGTCAACCGGATGTTTGACCACACTGGTCTATCCATTTCAATTCTCTTAGCTAATTATACATACCTATAGCTTTCAAGTATTACTTCTCCAAACAAACAGGTAAACAGCTGTTTCCAGCACAGTCTAGTACAAGTAAGTTCTGCAAACCACTTGCTTACATCAGCGACATGTTCTCGAAAGTCTGGCTAATGTCAGAAATGATGCAATGTAAAGTACCTTACATGTCTTATGTCATCATCATCACTATTTATTTATATAGCGCCACTGATTCCGCAGCGCTGTACAGAGAACTTACTCACATCAGTCCCTGCCCCATTGGAGCTTACAGTCTAAATTCCCTAACATACACCATATACAGACAGAGAGAGAGAGACTAGGGTCAATTTTAATAGCAGCCAATTAACCTACTAATATGTTTTTTGAGTGTGGGAGGAAACCGGAGCACCCAGAGGAATCCCACGCAAACACAGGGAGAACATACAAACTCCACACTTGTATTTATGTTGGATGAAAGGTGGCTGTTATTTTTCTTTTTTGTTGTTCTATAAATTATATGGAAGTAGAAAGAAACCAGATAGGGTTAAATTCCAAGGGGCATATTTAATTGTTGGCGTTACTGCCTAAAGTAACGCCCCCTGCGCACTATTACCGTCATTACGGTAGTAGTGCGCGTAAATACTGTTGTTACGGTACTTTTCATGCTGGATTTCAGCTCGCGACTCAGGGAGCTGCGAGCTAAATATCTTGCTTAGTATTACCGTAATACTTTACTTTTTCCGAGGCGGAAAAAGTAAACAATTGAAAATGCCCCTAAATGTGGCAGAAAAAGTTAAACGAATAAGGATCTTTCTAAGTTTATGTTATTCCAGACTGCAGTTTTTGTGATAATTTGCCCGCTATGGTTACACTTTCATTGATATCTCTGAAGCCTATTACCTCAACACACCGATCATCATCCATTCATATTAATACCTGCAATATCCACGTAACTATGGTCCACTATGCAGTAAAACGTATACAAGTAAGTACTCATCAGTAGCAGTTAGTGGTTAATATAGACGTATAAGCAGAGATGTCAGCCATCTACCCTGGTTTAAAAACAGGTCATTTTGTGGTGCTGTAAACTCCTATAAGAGTATGTACTCCTGTGTGGTTTAATATCCTCCGTGCTGCATTGCCCATCATTCACCACAAGGGGGACACCGCATGAATACATTTCATAATAGGGACCAACCCTTCCATAAATTAAACTTTTCCATTTTGCGACTTGTGAATGCCGAACAACAGTCAGCACAATCAGACTTCCTATTATAACTCTATTCAAATAATTATCTCTAGGCTTCATTTATTACAATTTAAAGAGCACAGAGTTACCTCCATATTCATCTACCATTAATAAAACTAATTGGAATGAATTTACTGTCCGGTAGTCAGCATGGTTGTACGTTTAAAAAGCAGTAATAAAGTGCTTTATGCTACTGTGAACTTCCTGACCACAAATTACTATGGTAACGATAGTATCTCTGCGACTATTTGCAGTCACTGGAGAAGATGCAGAGTAACCACACCAGCGCTGTTATAGAAACAAGTATGCAAATGAATAAAGACAGATTAATGATTATGCTGCAACTCAATAAGAAATTGCTTAAAAATGTAAAAAACAAAAACCTGACATATATTTATATATTTATATTTATTGCACAAATGTGCAGCCTACACTGTGGGCTTATTCCCTGACGTGCCTTTGTTACTAGATATTTTGAACGACCCTTTTTCGAAGGGTAACTACAATCATGCAGCAAAATATCCCACTTAAAACCACATCCGCTTTTTACGACACACATTCTTAATTTACGCTTCTTGCAACAAAACATTTATAATATGCCAGTCTATTATAGACGATTCCCCTACTGTGCCTGTCTAGTTCTCTGTATAGCTATAGCTGTGTGTAAAGGGTTTAAATTAATATTAACACATGCATAGTGCAATTAATAGTGCAGTTAATAGATGTTTCTTCTAATGTATATTACATATATATATATATATATATATATATATATATATATATATATATATATATATACACACAAGTTAACCCGTGCATGATACTCATGCATTCTAGTCAAATCAAGCTACTTAAGGTGTTAAAAAGGTTCTTGTCATGCATTTGGGGCTAGCCCAGGCCTCCTCAGGGGAAGAGAGTTACTTCCCGATGCAAGCGCCCTTTTTTAACGTGGTTTTATCCACATGTCACCACCTCATCATTTTTCTCCATCACCTCATCCTTCATCTTTATCGCCACATCTATCCAGATGTCTATCCAGACACAGGGATCTCTCTCAGCGGTCGTGAGTATCACACTCCTCTCACTCTGTCACCCCCGGCAACCACCAACCACTCCTCACTGTCACCCCCGGCAACCCCCAACTGTCACCCCCGGGAACCACCAACCACTCCCAACTGTCACCCCCGGCAACCACCAACCACTCCCAACTGTCACTTCTCCTTCAAGAAATATATATATATTTTTTTAAAATCTTTATAAACACTTTTAACAATTAACAAATTAAATTAACAAATTAAAAACATCTTAGTATACCAAATTTCAGCCCTTTCTGAGTTTTTTTCCCCCACACACACTAAGAATTTAGTAGGTCAGTGTATAACTCCGCCCAGCAGGTGGCGTGCAAGCCAATTTCAGCCCTTTTTGAGTTTTTTTCCCCACACACACTAAGAATTTAGTAGGTCAGTGTATAACTTCGCCCAGCAGGTGGCACTGCAGCTTGGTTTTTTTTTTCCCACACAAAGACACACGCCACTAGGCTTTTATATAGTAGATTTTAACATTATGCATTATGCCATGTAATAGAGATGTTGCCTCATTCTGTGTTGCCCGGGTAACTTTAGAATGTTGAAACTGTGAGTCGCTTGTAGTTTAGTTGTACAGTGTGTTTGATGTATGGGGATTATATTTGTATTAATAAGAAGTTTATGAAAATGTAGAAAGCATTGTGTAAGTGTTATAAGTGCAAGGTTGGGTGCATATATTGGTTTACATGTTAATTTAAATATAAAGGAAATGGAGGACAGACAAGACTACCAGTAATCACAATTAAATTTGGGCAGTGCAGGACTTGGAAAACGAATAATAAGAAGCAAACCCTATGGTTATTAAAATTGTGTGTTAAGTTTAGTGAACACTATCTGAGAACATCCATTGTCATCTCACACATCCATCCTTCCTCCCTATACCTATACACATACACAGTAATATAGTGTATTTTGCATTTATTATTATTATTACCATTTATTTATATAGCGCCACTAATTCTGCAGCGCTGTACAGAGAACTCACTCACATCAGTCCCTACTCCATTGGATCTTACAGTCTAAATTCCCTAACACACACACACACACACACACACACACACACACACAGACACACAGACTAGGGTCAATTTGTTAGCAGTCAATTAACCTACCAGTATGTTTTTGGAGTGTGGGAGGAAACCGGAGCACCCGGAGAAAACCCACCCAACCACAGGGAGAACATACACACTCCACACAGATAAGGCCATGGTTGGGAATTGAACTCATGACCCCAGTGCTGTGAGGCAGAAGTGCTAACCACTTAGCCACCGTGCTGCCCCATTTACATTGTTTATTACATAACACAATGCACACTTACACCTCATACATTGTACATTAGTTACATCGTGTGTTACAAATTTTAGGCATCACAAAGAGGAGGGAGGAGGCAGACAGAGTCAATGTCATATGGAGCAAATGAAGAAACATTTGTGGCAGGCAGTGCCTTGTCCTTCATAGTGCCCTGTCGTCCAGGGTTCTTGGGGAACTCTTGTAATCAATAAAGTAAGCTATGAAAGTTTTTTTTAGAAAAGTGTAGTTCTCAGCTGTATACACTGCACACTCTGTACTAAAGACAGATGTCAGACAGTTTGAAAAGTCCACCACAGAGAAAATGAAAATAGGATATTTTGATAGAAATAACCATGAAAGGGAACAGGACCTGAAACAGATATACATGGGGTTTTAGAAGAGTCTTTTAACACTCTGGACCAAGATACAACAAGAGATATCAGTATTCAGATGAGCCACTTATTAAAAAGTTTTATAAAGGGTACTGGATAGTCCCTCAGGGGACAATTAAAAACATTGAGAACACAACATCCAAATCAAAAGTTCTCTAGCCTCAGTGAAAAGGTAAATTACATTTTGGGGGGAGGAAGCAGTTAATGGGCCACAGTTTTTCTGTTCCCAATGTGAGCTCCCATCAGTCACTCCTAGAAGAGAAACTGTAAAATTGACAGAAGAACCTACACGGAATATAGTTCTGACATTTATCCCAGAACATGAACTGAGAGATTGACAAGTTTTTATCAGAACAACTCTCTGCAATGAATAGGACATGTAACATACTGTATTATGTTTCCCGGGGCCAAATGACACAGTTTTTGGAGCCCCGCCCCCTGCACACCCACTTTCCTTCTGCAGCTCCCGGATCATACTTGCCATAAATTGGCAAGTATGTATTAAATGGCAAAGTAATCATCATACTTGCCAACCTTAGAATATTAAATTCTGGAAGATCCCAAGCAGGGGGCGTGGTTAGAGGGCGGGAGGGGGTGGGGCGCGATCAATCGCGTCATTTTGGCCCCACCCCTGCTATAAAAACATCATTTTGTTGTGGGTGGCGGGGCCAAAATGACGCTATTCACTGCGAATCGCGTCATTTTGGCAAGTAAATACCAGTATGCACAATATTTGCCTGCTCTCCCAGGAGTTCGGGAGCCTCTCGGACATTCCGGGAGAGTTGGCAAGTATGGTAATCACTCAGATACAAATTAGAGAAACCACTTACCAAGGATAAATAATAATCCAGGGCATGGTGAGGAAAAACTCTGATGGTTTGATGAATGGGGACATGCCAACTATTGGCAGTGCTGAAGAGATGGTCATGTAGAGAGGTAGTGCAGCAAATAAAAGGAAGAATATTTAAATTCCAGACATTCAGAATGGAGGACTGATCCTTAGATAACTAGTAATTAGCTTCATAACAGAAACAGGACAGGGAGAAGCTGGCAGGACAGTGATATATTAAGAAATACATGAACAATAGTGTTATTGGACACAGGTTCCCAAGTTACTGGCATCCAGTGAAGACTTTTTCTGCCATTAGGAGATGCGGCCAGATGCTGCCTTTACCTGAACAGTGGATGACAGTGTAGAAAGTGTTGTATAAGTGCAGCGCTCAGTGAATGTAATAAATTACATATTTATTTTGAATAAAAAGGTAATAGAAAAAGTAACTACAGTACGGGAGATGGGAAACAAAGAATAAAAATGTGTTATGGCTCATAGTTTATATACAGCCACAATGTAGGTCAGGGGTAGGCAACCTGCGGCTCTCCAGGTGTTGTGAAACTACAAATCCCAGCATGCCTTGCCACCTATCTGCTGGTTATCTACTGGCAAAGCATGCTGGGATTTGTAGTTTCACAACACCTGGAGAGCTGCAGGTTGCCTACCCCTGATGTAGGCAAATTGGATGCACTCCTGATTAAAATGTCCTGGAGGACAGCGTGCAGTAAGCAAAGAGCATTGTTGCCCAGGATCATTCCTATACAGGTGGTAGGATGTCTGACTGTAACAACCAACATAATACAGTACCAGGAAATGTATGTATCCATTTCTTATGTTTTTAAATATTTATATAAATTAGTTTTCTATTAAGAGTTGTTATTTTATTTTATTTTATACACTCTGCTGTATCCTTTTATCTGCACACCTACATATGGCAAGTACTGCTTAGGCAGACCGTACGTACACCCACTGAAAACGTATCTTGGGATACGCTTGGATTTGATACTGTCGGAGCTGTGCACAAGTTACATGCTCTTTTCATAAATGCAACTTACGGACAAGTTGCATTAGGACATGAATAAGATCAGCTGCGCTTAATCATTCCCTTCAGTTGACTGCAATATTGAGTCTGGGGGGATTTTCTCAATTTTCACAATTGAAACAGATGGGCGGTTGCCTACTCTGGATCAATTTCAAATATAAGTGCAGGATCGCAGGAGATCCAAAATAGGTTGAACTTGATGGACTGGTGTCTTTTTTCAACCTCATCAACTATGTTACTATGTTACTATATTCTTGCCTCAGTGTATCTATAGTCTAAATTGTCTACCACCGAAACACTTTGTCAGTTTTCACACAAGCCAATTAACTGACGCCCTTAATCATCAGAGGTCCTTGCAGAAACTCACACGTTAGACAATGTATAACACAGTCACGTACACTTCTTGGTGGTTTAATGATGAACATGTGTAGACATAGAATGCAGATACAATCTCATGACCAATCATGTCTCATTATGACTCAAGCTTTCAATGTACAGTATGGAGTTCCAAAACAAAATAAAAATGTATCCATGGCTACATAAAGATAGACAAACAAAGATGTAATGGAATACATTTACATTTTCAAGAACATTATTAGTTTAGAAGGCATGAAAGGATATGGGGCAAAAAGGGGAATTTTTATCCAAATAGAAAAAGGGATGTTCATCACTGTTACACAATGTAGTTCTGTAAAAGTTTATTTATGTTGTAGTACACGCAGTAGGGAAATACAATGCTGTTACTCTAGCCTGTTTAAATATATACTTGCCTTTGTGCAGTTGCTTTGGGTTCTGCTTGCTTTATGGCTTTCTGCATCACTTTGCAAACTTTGGTTGGAAGGATTACATTGGTTCAATAGGATGTGGATTTCATCCCAGCAGTGTTGGGACCCACTTAGCCTTAACTTTGAAGAGGTTATTAATCAGCTGTATTCTACACTGGGAAAGTAGCATAAAGGATTGTCCTCAGCTTAGCGCATGATAGGTTGTGTGAGACTGAGCACCAGAGGTAAGCCAGAACTTTCAGCGCTATGTCAAATCTCAGCCCAATGATGCTATCCTATCCATGGCATACTACAGACCCATCCGATGGCCCAGCGCACAAAGTGCACAGTTCCCTCTTTCAACGATCGTTGTGGGTTATTTAAGATGAATGATTAATAGTGAGTTTGTGTTTCACCAAAATTATTGATAGACTTATATTAAAAAAATACTAACCATTAAACTAACCATAAATATTAACCTTTAAACATTATCCTAAATCTAACCCTACACCACACTTTAACCATAAAAGACCATCTCCGCTTCTAATCCAGGCCTATATTCTAACAGTAACCCTAGTACCTTACAGAACTCGCTGTCTCGGATGTTCCTTTAATGTCTAGTCATGCTTTGTGCTGAAACACATTGATGGGGACATTTACTCTGATGTAATATCTAAGGTTTTGTGTGGACATTTAGATACCCGCACGGCTACTAGAACCTTGTGCATGTGCTAACCTGGCTGCACCCAGCTGGCCTTCTGTCCCCGCACTGTTTACTCATTACTATAGGAGTTGTCACGTGCAAGCATCTCTATGTCACCCGCATAGTTCAAGGAGCAATGTAAGCGATTGCTGTCTATAGAGTGCAAGTTGATCATTTGACAAAACTCTGCCACATCAATAATGGCCGTGTGCCAAAACTGGGGACATAGTGAACCATCTGATCTACACAGCAGTGTAGAAAAGAGCGCAAGATAGCCAAGTCTTTTAATTAAAGAGGAGATAGAAGGGGCCTGTTTGACAGAATGCCCATAATTAGATTTCCTAATAATGGAGTCTTGGACGAAATAGATCCTAAATAAACATCCATCTAGGGCACTTAGCTATCCAAGGATGTAAAAAAACCTTGTTTCAAAACGGCTCAATAGTATGTCAAACCAAATTTCCTAAAATTCCCTTGGCCATGGTTTGGTTTTTTTTAAATGCAAACTTTAATTAAAAAGTCATAATCACAACCCTCATATTTACCTAACAATAGTACAGGTTTAAACTCTGAACCAACCACAACCCATTAATTGTAATCCTTTTATTTACTTACTGCCAACATATATCGCAGCGCCAATCGCTGTGCCCCCATGCTGCCCCAGACAACATTGGCCCAAACCTTAATCCATTCTTAGGTCATAACCATAAACCAATCTTTAGTTTGAAAAAGTGATGCACTTTACTTCTGCAATATTGAAATGGGGGCACATTAATGTGATCTTTACCCAAGCCTACTGATATCTTTAAAGTCCTGCTTAAAATTCTTGTTTCCTTATGCAGTATACTCTATAAGCATAGGAATTGGATAACTGACTTACATGTTCAGCTGTCATGCTTTGTAATCCTATCATTGTCCAGCAGGCGGCATTGTAATGAGAAAACAAAAAATGTTTGGAAAATTGTGGTTCTGCAGATAGAAACGTATAACCATGTTCCCTGTGTATAAGTGTAACCTCACACCTGCAAAGATCACAAAGTGAAGAAAAATAATCTTGCACTCAATTTGTCTCAAATGTTAGAGTTTTAAATTATTGGAGTGTGCACAAACCAAAACATCAGGGGTGACTCACTGAAACAGAATAAAGATGAATTCCAAAATTATTGATGAAAAAATCCAAAGAACCTTCCAATCTGGAAAATGTAAATTTTGTGTTTTAAAAAAGAAAAAAAAGAAAACGATAAATGAAAAATCCAGTGCATAAAAATAGCTCTTTGATTACTTGATAAATCATTCCAAGGGGTATATTTACTAAACTGCGAGTTTGAAAAAGTGGAGATGTTGTCTATAGCAGCCAATCAGATTCTAGTTTCAATTAATTTAGTACATTCTACAAAATGACAGCTAGAATCTGATTGGTTGCTATAGGCAACATCTCCACTTTTCCAGGCTTCTGCTGGACTGAGCATCCTGCTGGTAGATCTGCAGCTCAGATGAACTCCATGGACCTTGGATTCTGCAGGTCAGGACATTCAGGTGACTGAAGCTCCTTAAGCTAGTGGGGTAAGGAACATATAATGTGGTAAACCTGCCTGGCATTTATTTACTATAAGGGACTATAAGAACCCTAGAAGGTATTGTGTAGGCTTCCCTGGCATAGTAAGGCACCCTGGTATGGCCAGTCAGTGTGAAGTGGGTATAATTGGGCAAATAAACCCTGACACTGTGGGACAGCAGATAGTGTCATGACCCAAAGGGTTTGATGGTAGCTGCTCTCCAGTAGTTGCTGCAACTGAGCAAAGAGGCGCAGAGCAAAATACCCCCCCACCTTGTGTTTACCAGGGACCCCCCGAAAGGAAATATGGTCTTGGCTGTGTGGGTTGTGCAGGTTGTGGCACTCAGAGTCAGTCTCTGATGAAGCAGGCGGGTGAAGAGAATAGTCAGACAAGCTGAGATCAAAGCCGAACCGGGAATGCAGGTGCCAAAGAGCAGCCAGGAGGGTCGCAGCCAGGAGGGTAATGAAGTCAAATGGAATTTAGAATGGATAGTCAGGAACACCCAGGGTCAAAACAGGCAGATTGAAGACCCATATCAGGATCCAGGAAGAGTAGCCAAATGGTAGTAGCCGAAGTCAGAAACCAGGTGTTAGGCGCCGTCTCCGCACCTCCCATGGGTGCTGGAGACGGACGCCTTCTGTCCGCAGCTCACATCCCGTTGCATAGCAACAGGACGCCCTTACGGGCCACATGACCACCGCGGAGCGCGCGCATGCGCAATTCACCGCTTGGTTCCCTAGCAACGGGAGGCTTGCCCGCCGATCAGCTGAGTCTGATCACCGGAAAATTCTCCCCCTCATATCCTCCTCCACACTGATTAAACCTCACTCTCTACTCCAGCTTCCCTGCAGTTCCAGTTGTCTCCTGTGATATATATATACTTGGCTTGTTTTTGACTACTCCTCCGGATCTCCCTTTGTACTTCGCTGCCCCTTCTGGTATTGACCCTTGGACCGTTCCTGACTACTCTTTGTCTATTCTCCGTGGTACTGCGCTTCTCTGCTTCCGACTCGGATTGTCTGACTTCGCTTCATCCATTGCACTGGTGACTATCTGGGAGAACCGCGACCTGCGCACTTCACGCAGCGAAGTCCATACCTCCTTGCGGGGGTCCCTGGTGAAAACCGGTGGTGCGTTAGACTCCGTGCCTCCCAGCTTAGTAGTGCCAACACCAATCAGTGGTAATTCTAGTGAAAGACGTGACACCAGGAGCAAGAGGACTGGAGCAGCGCTGGAGAAGGTAAGTAGACCTAATATTCTGACCCTAAGGGTGTCAGAGTCTTCTTTATATAGGCAGCAGAGTAATTGAAAACTGGCGGTCAGTGATGTCACCGACCGGCAAAAGGGAGAGGAATTGCGCCCCTAGCAAAGGAACGCGCATGCACAGGAATAGGCAGCCGGAGGAAGTCGAGCCCTGTTGCCGGGCAACGGACGTGTCCGCCCGGCGAGGAGAAGATGTCCGTCCCTGTTCTGAAGGTGGGAGTTTCCATAGGTAACGAGCTGGTTAAAGAATAGGTGTGGGCCAAAAGTAGATTTTTTTTCATTTACCAGGTTTATATGTTTTTATTATGTGAGATATGTATTACTCATGAGACATATTATGTACTGGGTATTTATAACTGGATTAGAAAGTGGGTGTTGCTCACACCAGTTCTTACATAAATATAGGTGAACGTTACTCCTCGCTTGGTACAGAAAGCAGCTGGCAGTTTATGTTTGGGGGAGGGAAACCACCTAGTGTCTTGTCGCAGAAATCTTTAAAGGCTGATGAAAAGCAGAGCTGCACAAAACAGATTCTGACCTCAGAATATTGGCAGATAGTTTTCCTGACATCCTCGGTGTGATGTAGTGCAGGTTGTGGGGATAGTGAAGGGAAATTGATGTTGATAGATGAACAGAAGAGACTGAGTCAATGCAAATAGGATGAATTGGTGACAAAGGGACATTCAACCACCTTGTCACTCCATGGATTGTAGACATTTTAAACTCCTAAAAGCTCTAACCCATAAGCATGTTCCCAATTGTACAGTGCTATGGAATATGCTGGCGCTATATAAATAAATGTTGATGATGATGATGTTGAAGAAGCATGTATGAAGAAGCATGTATGAAGAAGCATGTATGAAGAAGCATGTATGAAGAAGCATTGTTGTGTGACAGGATCATTTAGCTTATGAGTCACCCTACCTTTGCAGTCTGGCTGGGTCAAGATGCAAAATGTATACTTAACCTCATGTGTCAATCTCCCATTGTCCCATAGATTGTAAGCTTGCGAGCAGGGCCTTCTCACCTCTTTGTCTGTTTTACCCAGTTTGTTTATTAGTTTATTACGTTTGTCCCCAATTGTAAAGCGCTACGGAATATGTTGGCGCTATATAAATAAATGATGATGATGATGATGATGATGTATGAAGAAGCATGTATGAAGAAGCATGTATGAAGAAGCATGTATGAAGAAGCATGAATGAAGAAGCATGTATGAAGAAGCATGTATGAAGAAGCATGTATGAAGAAGCATGTTGCAGCTTTTAAAAGTTCCACTTTTGTTTGGTATTCTGCACAGTATTTATAAATTTGAATCTCACAGAATCGTAGTCTATTAGTAGAGCTTAGATGACAACATTCCACACATGGCCAAATGTGGACTAAGGTCAATATTCTGCGGAACAGTTTTGAAATTTTCATTCACATCTATGTCCTTTCTCCAGAGCTGGAGTAACAACTATCTGTCCCCACTGCATTTCGTCTTCTCACCATACCACTCTATTGACTCACCCTAACTGATCTTTTATTTTTATTGGTGTCAGTAGAGAATGCCAGGAGCCAGCACAATACTGATCCCTTCCCTTTCCCTTTGACGCTCAGTGCTGTCTCTTAGGTTGCTCTGCTGTGATTGGTAGTTAGCAGGATACAGCTTCAGGGCCGGCGGATCACACACCCTCACCTTATAGTGCCATAAACGCATCTATCTTTCACACATTCCCACAGCCCTGGTGAGTCGGGAAGAGCCCCAGTGCTATATATGATTTATTTATTCATTTAAATTAAACAGCAATCATCCTTGTCATAAAGTGGATGATGATGACTAGCAAACTTTAACTGTGGCTACATCAAGATACGCTATAAGTGCTAAATGGTCCTTCACTATGTAATAAAATAGGAGCAGCATTGCTGTGGCAAGGAGGTATATCTCTAGGAGAGGGACCATTAATTGGCACCCCAGCACTCTGCGCGCCTTCCTTCCTCTCCACCTAAACAGAATAAAAGTCTTCTTGCCATCAATGAAGCACATTTTTGCCAGAGATAGTGTATGTCAGCCTTTGAGAAATAGGCCCCTCTGGTATGTTATCAGAATGTAGCTCTTTATCCAGATCCAGTGATCTCAGGTTAAACAATCTTTGAAAATGTTAATTTGCATAATGATTATAAACACAATCAAAATACCTTTCAGTGTTCATTTTACCAGACTTGTTCATTTAACAGATGCCTTGTTCCCATACTTGCCTACTCTCCCGGAATTCCCGGGAGGCTCCTAAATTTCGGGGCGTCCTCCCGGACTCCCGGAAGAGGAGGCAAAAACTCCCGGATTCGCCGAAATTCACGGCATTGAATGTTGGGGGCAGGGCTTAATCACATCATTAAGCCCCGCCCCCACTATTCAATTCCGTAAATTTCAGCATTCTATAAATTAAAGTTGGCATGTATGCTTCTTCCTCGTATATGATTTTAGTCCCTGGTCGGCCAAGTCTACTCATTAGACAGAAACCAGCACAACTATCTCTGGGATCCTAGTGATGGGGCCCTATGCGGGAGGTGCCCTCCTCTTCTGTTGTGTCTGGCTGTCACCCCACTTGCCTGCCCCCCTTCCTAGGGTCCTAAGGAGAGAACTGCTGCAGGACTAGGGCACTTTCTCCTCTCTTTTTTAATTGGTGTTGTGTACAGGAAATAGAGATGAGTGCACTCGGATTTCCTGAATCCGAGCCCACCCGAACGTTGCCGATCCGAGTCGGATCCGAGACAGATCCGGGTATTGGCGCCAAATGAAAACTTGAAACCGAGGCTCTGAGTCATAATCCCGCTGTCGGATCTCGCGATACTTGGATCCTATAAATTCCCCGCTAGTCGCCGCCATCTTCACTCGGGCATTGATCAGGGTAGAGGGAGGGTGTGTTAGGTGGTCCTCTGTCCTGGTAGATCTCGTGCTGTGCTGTTTAGTTCTGTGCTGTGCTGTGCTGTGCTTTGCTGTGTTCTGCAGTATCAGTCCAGTGGTGCTGTGTGCTGTGCTCTGTCAATTTTGAGTTCAGTGGTGCTGCTGGGTCCTGTGCTGTGTCCTGTTCAGTCCAGTGGTCCTGTGTCCTGTGCTCTGTGCTTCTAAGGGCATAGTTATTTCCCCAATATTCCCAAGTGTTAAAAAAATGTAAAAAAAGTTATAAAAAAAAAATAAAAAAAAATAATTATAAAAAAATTTAATTACAACAAAATTTGCAAAACCAATCCTGCAGTATAAGCCCATTGGTACTGCAATATTATCAAGTTCACACATTCAGCAGTAAAAGTCCAGTGGTACTGCTGCAATATTACAAAGTTCACACATTCTGCAGTATCAGTCCAGTGGTGCTGTGTGCTGTGCTCTGTCACTTTTGAGTTCAGTGGTGCTGCTGGGTCCTGTGTGCTGTGTCCTGTTCAGTCCAGTGGTCCTGTGTCCTGTGCTCTGTGCTTCTAAGGGCATAGTTATTTCCCCAATATTCCCAAGTGTTTAAAAAATGTAAAAAAAGTTATAAAAAAAAATAAAAAAAAATAATTATAAATTTTTTTAATTACAACAAAATTTGCAAAACCAATCCTGCAGTATAAGCCCATTGGTACTGCAATATTACCAAGTTCACACATTCTGCAGTATCTTGTGCTACATATAATGGAGAGCAAAAATTTGGAGGATAAAGTAGGGAAAGATCAAGACCCACTTCCTCCTAATGCTGAAGCTGCTGCCACTAGTCATGACATAGATGATGAAATGCCATCAACGTCGTCTTCCAAGCCCGATGCCCAATCTCCTAGTACAGGGCATGTAAAATCCAAAAAGCCCAGGTTCTCAAAAAATAGCAAAAAGAGAAACTTAAAATCATCTGAGGAGAAACGTAAAGTTGGCAATATGCCATTTACGACACGTAGTGGCAAGGAACAGGTTAAGCTCCTGGCCCGTGTTCATGACTAGTGGTCCAGCTTCGCCCAAGGATCTTAGCCCTCCTCCTCCTCCCCCTCCCTACAAAAAATTTAAGAGGTGGCTCGGGAGGAGGCTATTGATGATGTAGCTGGCGCTGTGGAGGAACTTGATGATGAGGATGGTGATGTGGTTATTGAAAATGAGGCACCAGGGGGGGAAACAGCTGATGTCCATGGGATGAAAAAGCCCAGAAGACCAAAAAATGCACCTCTTCGGTCTGGAGTTATTTTTATCCAAATCCGGACAACCAATGTATGGCCATATGTAGCTTATGTAAAGCTCAAATAAGCAGGGGTAAGGATCTTGCCCACCTAGGGACATCCTCCCTTATACGTCCTCCCTTATACGTCACCTGAATAGCCTTCATAGTTCAGTGGTTAGTTCAGGAACTTGGGCTAGGACCGTCATCGGTACAGGGACACCTAAATCCTGTGGTCCAGTTGGATACACACCAGCAACACCCTCCTCGTCAACTTCCTCCACGATCTCCATCAGATTCAGTCCTGCAGCCCAAGTCAGCAGCCAGACTGAGTCATCTCCAATATGGGATTCATTTGAGGAATCCTGCAGCGGTACGCCTACTACTGCCACTGCTGCTGTTGCTGCTGTTAGTCGGTCATCTTCCCAGAGGGGAAGTCGTAAGACCGCTAAGTCTTTCACAAAACAATTGACCGTCCAACAGTCGTTTGCCATGACCACAAAATACGATAGTAGTCACCCTATTGCAAAGCGTATAACTGCGGCTGTAACTGCAATGTTGGTGTTAGACGTGCGCCCTGTGTCCGCCATCAGTGGAGTGGGATTTAGAGGGTTGATGGAGGTATTGTGTCCCCGGTACCAAATCCCATTGAGATTCCACTTCACTAGGCAGGCGATACCAAAAATGTACAGAGAAGTACGATCAAGTGTCCTCAGTGCTCCAAAAAATGCGGTTGTACCCACTGTCCACTTAACCACGGACTTGTGGACAAGTGGTTCTGGGCAAACGAAGGACTATATGACTGTGACAGCCCACTGGGTAGATGCATCCCCTTCCGCAACAACAGCAACAGCTGCATCAGTAGCAGCATCTACAAAATGGCTGCTCGTGCAAAGGCAGGCAACATTGTGTATTACAGGCTTTAATAAGAGGCACAACGCTGACAACATATTAGAGAAACTGAGGGAAATTATCTCCCAGTGGCTTACCCCACTTAGACTCTCATGGGGATTTGTGGTGTCAGACAATGCCAGTAACATTGTGCGGGCATTAAATATGGGCAATTTCCAGCAGGTCCCATGTTTTGCCCACACCATTAATTTGGTGGTGCAGCATTACCTCAAGAGTGACAGGGGTGTGCAGGAGATGCTTGCGGTGGCGCGCAAAATTGCTGGACACTTTCGGCATTCAGCCAGTGCCTACCGCAGACTAGAGGCACATCAAAAAAGCATGAATCTGCCCTGCCATCACCTCAAACAAGAGGTTGTGACGCGCTGGAACTCCACCCTCTATATGCTGCAGAGGATGGAGGAGCAGCAAAAGGCCATTCAGGCCTACACAGCCACCTACGACATAGGCAAAGGAGTGGGGATGCGCCTGAGTCAAGCGCAGTGGAGACTGATTTCCGTGTTGTGCAAGGTTCTCCAGCCGTTTGAACTTGCCACACGAGAAGTCAGTTCCGACACTGCCATCTTGAGTCAGGTCATACCCCTGATCAGGCTGTTGCAGAAGCAGCTGGAGAAAGTGAGGGAGGAGCTGGTAAACCATTGCGATTACACCAAGCATGTAGCTCTTGTGGATGTAGCCCTTCGTACGCTTTGCCAGGATCCGAGGGTGGTCACTCTTTTAAAGTCAGAGGAATACATTCTGGCCACCGTGCTCGATCCTCGGTTTAAAGCGTATGTTGTGTCTCTGTTTCCGGCGGACACTAGTCTACAGCGGTGCAAAGACCTTCTGGTCAGGAGATTGTCCTCTGAAGAGGACCGTGACATGCCAACAGCTCCACCCTCATTTTCTTCCACATGTATGGCTGCGAGGAAAAAGCTAAGTTTTCTTAAAAGAGCCGCTGGCGGGGATGCTGATAACATCTGGTCCGGACTGAAGGACCTGCCAACCACTGCAGACATGTCTACTGTCGCTGCATTGGATGCTGTCACAATTGAAAAAATGGTGGAGGATTATTTTGCTCACACCATCCAAATAGACATGTCAGACAGTCCATATTGTTACTGGCAGGAAAAAAAGGCAATTTGGAAGGCCCTGTACAAACTGGCTCTATTTTACCTGAGTTGTCCCCCCTCCAGTGTGTACTCGGAAAGAGTTTTTAGTGCAGCGGGGAACCTGGTCAGTGAGCGGCGAAGTAGGTTGCTTCCTCACAACGTTGAAAAAATGATGTTTATAAAAATGAATAATCAATTCCTCAATGAAGTACAGCACTGCCCTCCAGATAGTACAGAGGGACCTGTGGTTGTGGAGTCCAGCGGGGACGAATTGATAATGTGTGAGGAGGAGGAAGTACACACTGCAGGAGGAGAGGAATCAGAGGTTGAGGATGAGGACGACATCTTTCCTCAGTAGAGCCTGTTTAGTTTGTACAGGGAGAGATGAATTGTTTTTTTGGTGTGGGGGCCCAAACAAACCATCATTTCAGCCACAGTTGTTTGGTAGGCCCTGTCGCTGAAATGATTGGTTTGTTAAAGTGTGCATGTCCTATTTCAACAACATAAGGGTGGGTGGGAGGGCCCAAGGACAATTCCATCTTGCAACTCTTTTTTTGGCATTATGTGACCATTCAACAGTCGTTTGCCATGTTCAAAAAGTAAAAGAAAATGTCAACAAATTCAAAAAATTAAATCAAAAGTTAAATGCCCTGTCATTATTTAAAACAAGAGGTATTGTTGTGCTAGAACTAGTGTAGTGTTAATATGTTATAAACACTACACTTGGAACTTGGAGGAGGTATTGTGGCCCTGGTACCAAATTTAGTACCGGGGCCACCCCACTACGCAGTCCAGATACTTGTTTGGTGGAATTCTGACCAGTTGAGGGTGTATTTATTATATTGTGGCCCCGGTATCAAATTTAGTACCGGGGCCACCCCACTACACAGTCCAGATACTTGTTTGGTGGAATTCTGACCAGTTGAGGGTGTATTTATTAAATTGTGGCCCCGGTATCAAATTGGGTACCAGGGCCACCCCACTACGCAGTCCAGAATTTTTTTTCGGGGAATTCAGTGCCGTGGAGGGTTTTTTATTAATTATATTGTGGTGACCACTCCTCTACGCAGTCCAGGTACATTTTTTGGTGCGATTCATACCAGTTGATGGTTTTCTTATTATATTGTGGTGACCACTCCTCTACGCAGTCCAGATACATTTATTGGTGCGAATCATACAAGTTCAGGGTTTTTAAATTATATTGTGGTTACCACTCCTCTATGCAGTCCAGGTACATTTTTTGGTGCGATTCATACCAGTTGATGGTTTTCTTATTATATTGTGGTGACCACTCCTCTACACAGTCCAGATACATTTATTGGTGCGAATCATACAAGTTCAGGGTTTTTAAATTATATTGTGGTGACCACTCCTCTACACAGTCCAGATACATTTATTGGTGCGAATGATACAAGTTCAGGGTTTTTAAATTATATTGTGGTGACCACTCCTCTACGCAGTCCAGGTACATTTTTTGGTGTGATTCATACCAGTTGATGGTTTTCTTATTATATTGTGGTGACCACTCCTCTACACAGTCCAGGTACATTTTTTGGTGCGATTCATACCAGTTGATGGTTTTCTTATTATATTGTGGTGACCACTCCTCTACACAGTCCAGATACATTTATTGGTGCGAATCATACAAGTTCAGGGTTTTTAAATTATATTGTGGTGACCACTCCTCTACGCAGTCCAGATACATTTATTGGTGCGAATCATACAAGTTTAGGGTTTTTAAATTATATTGTGGTGACCACTCCTCTACGCAGTCCAGATACATTTATTGGTGCGAATCATACAAGTTCAGGTTTTTTAAATTATATTGTGGTGACCACTCCTCTACGCAGTCCAGGTACATTTTTTGGTGCGATTCATACCAGTTGATGGTTTTCTTATTATATTGTGGTGACCACTCCTCTACACAGTCCAGATACATTTATTGGTGCGAATTATACAAGTTCAGGGTTTTTAAATTATATTGTGGTGACCACTCCTCTACGCAGTCCAGATACATTTATTGGTGCGAATCATACAAGTTTAGGGTTTTTAAATTATATTGTGGTGACCACTCCTCTACGCAGTCCAGGTACATTTTTTAGTGCGATTCATACCAGTTGATGGTTTTCTTATTATATTGTGGTGACCACTCCTCTACGCAGTCCAGATACATTTATTGGTGCGAATGATACAAGTTCAGGGTTTTTAAATTATATTGTGGTTACCACTCCTCTATGCAGTCCAGGTACATTTTTTGGTGCGATTCATACCAGTTGATGGTTTTCTTATTATATTGTGGTGACCACTCCTCTACGCAGTCCAGATACATTTATTGGTGCGAATCATACAAGTTCAGGGTTTTTAAATTATATTGTGGTGACCACTCCTCTACCCAGTCCAGGTACATTTTTTGGTGCGATTCATACCAGTTGATGGTTTTCTTATTATATTGTGGTGACCACTCCTCTACACAGTCCAGATACATTTATTGGTGCGAATCATACAAGTTCAGGGTTTTTAAATTATATTGTGATGACCACTCCTCTACGCAGTCCAGATACATTTATTGGTGCGAATCATACAAGTTTAGGGTTTTTAAATTATATTGTGGTGACCACTCCTCTACGCAGTCCAGGTACATTTTTTAGTGCGATTCATACCAGTTGATGGTTTTCTTATTATATTGTGGTGACCACTCCTCTACGCAGTCCAGATACATTTATTGGTGCGAATCATACAAGTTCAGGGTTTTTAAATTATATTGTGGTGACCACTCCTCTACGCAGTCCAGGTACATTTTTTGGTGCGATTCATACCAGTTGATGGTTTTCTTATTATATTGTGGTGACCACTCCTCTACGCAGTCCAGATACATTTATTGGTGCGAATCATACAAGTTCAGGGATTTTAAATTATATTGTGGTGACCACTCCTCTACGCAGTCCAGGTACATTTTTTGGTGCGATTCATACCAGTTGATGGTTTTCTTATTATATTGTGGTGACCACTCCTCTACGCAGTCCAGATACATTTATTGGTGCGAATCATACAAGTTCAGGGATTTTAAATTATATTGTGGTGACCACTCCTCTACGCAGTCCAGATACATTTATTGGTGCGAATCATACAAGTTCAGGGTTTTTAAATTATATTGTGGTGACCACTCCTCTACGCAGTCCAGGTACATTTTTTGGTGCGATTCATACCAGTTGATGGTTTTCTTATTATATTGTGGTGACCACTCCTCTACGCAGTCCAGATACATTTATTGGTGTGAATCATACAAGTTCAAGGTTTTTAAATAATATTGTGGTGACCACTCCTCTACGCAGTCCAGGTACATTTTTTGGTGCGATTAAGACCAGTTGATGGTTTTCTTATTATATTTTGGGGACCACTCCACTACGCAGTCCAGAAAGATACCTCGTTGCAACGTTTTGGACTAATAACAATATTGTGAGGTGTTCAGAATACACTGTAAATTAGTGGAAATGATTGTTATTGAATGTTATTGAGGTTAATAATAGCGTAGAAGTGAAAATAAGCCCAAAAACTTGATTTTTGCACTTTTTATGCTTTTTTAAAAAAAAATCCGAATCCAAAACCTTAAATCCGAACCAAAACCTTTCGGCAGGTGTTTTGCGAAACAAATCCGAACCCAAAACATCACGAAAATCCGAATTCAAAACACAAAACACGAGACACCAAAAGTCGCCGGTGCACATCCCTAACAGGAAAGGGATAATATTGTTGGTTTTATGTATTGTAAAGACATTTCTGCGGAAGGTGAAGTGTTTGTTTACTCACAGAAGTCAGCCAAGAGCGGTTGCTTCCAAACAAATGTTTAATAACAAAATGAAGTATGTCTAAGTGGTCCAGAGAGATGTGTGGGTTGGAATTTTTAGCACACAAATGTGCTAAAAATCTTTCCGAGTAAGAAATCTTTTCTTACTCGGAAAGACAAGAACAATGGTTCTGGCTCAATTGTGCTGTTTGTGCAGTCAATATGACAGTATGTACAGTTTGTACAAACTGTTGCATAAATATATTTATCTAAAAACTTCCATAAGTCATATGGGAAAGCTTTAAAAATATCTCTAGTGTGCCTGTAATTTATAGTATATAGTGGCTGCTTACAACCCCTCAGATTCAGTATAATGTAAGGAAAATACAATTCACAAGAATTCCAGTAGATGGGAGCAGAGAGCTATATAAATCCACATACTTTAGGATGTCAATCAACAATACATTGCATGTAATATAATACTATCTATTTTAACTCTTTATGGGGTCTATTTATCAAGGATTTTTCCTGTGTTAAACACCCGAAAACAACAGTTTTCGGGTGTTTACCGTGAAATTGCTATGTATTATTGAAGCATCGCAGCAGATATCTCAGATATCTGCTGCTTTGCATTTGCTATCGTTTTCGTGATCTCTCCACATAACAGTGTATGGGAAGTGCTCAAAACCGCTATGTATGGAAGTCTAATTAGAGAAAATTTTCTCTTTTTCTACATGTTGATGTACACCATCTGAAGCTGGCGCCATCTGAAGCTGGCGTACATTAACATATCTGAAGAGCAGAGCTGGACAGCGCATGTGTGGAGGGATCATGTGATCCCTTCCTGCCAATCATCCTGCAGTTTGCCGGCCAGGATGCTAGTGCACATGCACCAACTATTCAGTCGGTGCATGCGCACTAACAAAAAAGGAAAAAAAAAAGAGAAGATCACCGCAGCCTTTAAACTTGAGAAAAGACTGCGATGATCAGGTGAGTCACTTCTCAGGGACAGTAGTTTATCGGCACTGCTGTCCCTGAGAAGTTTTTTAATACATAGCCGTTACTTTTCAATCCTTATCAAGGAGATAAGGATTGAAAAGTATCTAGTGAAAAAAATGAAGGGTCATAAATAGACCCCTATATGACTTTACACACAGCTGACTACTAGGAATTAAGACTATTGGGACTAAGGCTGGGTACACACTACAGAACATTTCTCCCGATGCGATATCGTTAATGATTTTACAAACGACTGGGTGAAAAAAATTCATCAGCATGGTGATTCATGTGTACACGCTAAACACATTTTATAAGATTTACCTTCAGATCTGTGCTCTTCATATGTCATAACCATCAGCTGAAAAGACCATTACTCTGTAAACTCTATGGAGATCCTGATCGTGAGTGCATACACATTGCAGGATTGGAAAAACATTGATCCATCGTTGAACGAGATTTTTAGTTCGGTTTAAAAATCCAATGAAACTTCACAATGTGCTTTGGAACGATAATTGCTCATCGTTGGAGTATATACACTAATGCGATATGGGGCGAATGGTTGTTTATTGTGTGATTGGCCCGATAATCGGCTGAAAACCCTGTAGTTTGTACCCAGCCTTAGGGGGGTATTCAATTGTTAGCGAGTTCCCTGGAAAAACGAGCGCTCGAAAAATATTAGCGTTAATACGGTAATATGCGCATAAATACCGTTAATACGGTAGTTTACTCGCTGAATTTCATCTCGCAGCTCAGGGTCCAACGCGTTTCATCTGCTCTGCAGATTTCTTCAGGGAATGTAGAGGAAGTTGTAACCTACTCCATTGGAATTCCCTGTGTAAGGGTTCATGCTGGAACCCTCTTGGACTTTACAATTGACTTTTTATTGGTATTTTATATTTTTTACTGTTTTTATCCAATTCTGTTTGGCAAGTTTATGCTGCAAGGTTTATGTCATTTAATTCACCATGTGTATGACCATTTGTTGATTAAACCCTTGGTCATTACCTTTCATACTGTTTATTATTTCTCAATTAATCTATCGGAATTGTCTCATATTTAAACGGCCCCTCAGTATCAGTCACTCATTCATGAGTTATTGTCACGGGCACTAGGAGTCTTTACCCAGGGATCACCAGGTGATAGGCTTACCAGAGCAGTATAGGTGGTAATATGGTACTCTGGTAGCAGGGTGATCACGGAACAGGAAATAGCAGATGATGAGATGCTCAGGAAAGTCTATGACTAGCAGCACTGGCAATATGGAGGTAATAATACACGAGGAACTGTATGGACAAAGGACACGTGAAGGTAGTCAGTGGTCTGCGGTAGCAACTTGTACCACTGCTATAGTGAGGAGGAATGTCCAACAGAAATGAGGAGGTGATGAGAGTCAGCGGTCTGCGGATAGCAAGTTGTACCGCTGTCTGAGTGAAGGAATGGAATCCAAGTGGAGGTATCCGGGGAGTCAGTGGTCTGCGTTCAGCAGGTTGTACCACTGCTATGTGAGAGGATACTGGAACAGGTGATACTGGAAACAGGGATCAGTGGTCTGCCACTAGCAAGTTGTACCACTGAATATATATGTGAGGAGGTGCACGGGGAGAGACTGCAACACAAGATAGACACGGGCACCTTAAACTTGATCCACAGTAATATGCACAATATATATATATATATGACTGAACAGCACTGCCATAATAGAAAGTCTCTTGAAGTAATCCGGCACGAGATAACACAGTCAATGATGACAATAAACTCAGCGGATAGCAAACTCCAGAGGAGAACCAACACAGTCCAGCAAGATATGCAATACACCAGCACAGTCAATGAGAAGTATGCATACCGTGGTTCAGAAGCAGGCAGTCAGACAGGAGTGCAGAGATACCTGAACGGCAGGAGGCCGGCAGGATGCAAAGTCCCTGGATGGGTGAAGCGGTGGTCTAGTAGGTGCAGCGCACAGGTAGGTAGACCAGCAGGGAAACAAATATACAGGAATCAGTAGAGCGTGGAACTGGACTCCTGGAGGACCCTGAAGAATGGCGATGGTCTAGCAGAGGGGTAAGTAGAGAGACACGAATCCAATGCTGACAGGCGGGTAGAGACCAGCGGGAACACAGGAAAGCGTGGAGAGCGGATCAGCAGTAGATGGATGAGTAGAGCTGAGGAGTAGCAGCAGCAGGTCTCTGCGGACACACGGAGGTAGCCAATAGCAACCAGCAGGTGCAGTAACGATGGCACACGGGAGAGCAGAGTTGAACTGGAACTGTTGATCACGGAGAGTAGCGGATAGCAATAGTGGCAGCAGTCTCGAGGAAACACGGGAGAGTTGAGATGAACTGAAGACTGAAGCGCACAGAGGCAGCGGATAGGAATCAGCCAAACAGTCACGATGAAACACAGACGAGTTGCAGGTTGAAGACTGTAGTGCACGGAGGCAGCGGATAGGAATCAGCTAACAGTCACGATGAAACACAGACGAGTTGCAGGTTGAAGACTGTAGTGCACGGAGGCAGCGGATAGGAATCAGCTAACAGTCACGATGATGAACAGGTGAGTGGATGTGGATTGAAGACTGTAGTGCACGGAGGCAGCGGATAGGAATCAGCTAACAGTCACAATAATATATGGTAGAGTTGAAGTGGTTAGAAGACTGTAGTGCACGGAGGCAGCGGATAGGAATCAGCTAACAGTCACGATGATACACAGAAGGGTAGAAGTGGTATGGGAACCACAGTAGTAGAAGTGGTTTGGAAACCACAGAGGTAGAAGTGGTTTGGAAACCACAGGAATCAGCAGCGCTGAATAACGAGGAACACAGGAACACCTTCAGAGACTCATGGGGAATGAGACTCCAAGATCAGGCAACGTGGTGGTGACCACAGGTGCTTAATATAGGGAGTGTTGCCTGATCTGCCAATTAAGTTAAAGGAACATACACTGAAGGATTAGAAAGGGCTGCGCATGCGCAGTCCCTCAGGATGGAGGACGGCCACGGTTCCTAAATGTCCGGGAAGAAGCACTCACAGTCCGGTGAGTGACAGTACCCCCCCTTTTAAAGGTGGGCACAGAACGCCTGGAACCGGGCTTGTCCGGATTTTTGGAATAAAACTTCTTCAGAAGGGCAGGAGCATTAAGATCTTCAGCTTTGATCCATGAGCGCTCTTCAGGACCAAAGCCCTTCCAATGAACGAGGAAACGGAGAACTCCTCGCGAAATTTTTGCATCCAATACCTCAGTAATCTCGAAATCCTCCTCCTGATGAACTTGAACTGGCTGCGGTGCTGAGGGAGGAGTCGAGAAACGGTTGATGATGAGAGGTTTGAGCAAGGACACATGGAAGGCATTGGAAATCCGAAGATTCTTAGGAAGAAGAAGTTTAACACATACTGGATTGATAACTTGAATGATCCTATATGGACCAATAAAACGAGGGGCGAATTTCATAGATGGAACCTTCAAACGAATATTTTTGGTAGATAACCAGACACGATCTCCAATTTTTAGTGGTGGAATAGCCCGCCTCTTCTTATCTGCGAAAGACTTATATTTGTTAGATGTCTTCTTTAAACAGGTTTTGACCTGAGACCAGATATTTTTGAAGGTCTGACAAGCAGTCTCCACAGCAGGAACTTGGGTGGGCGGGAGGGCAGGAAATTCCAGAAAAGACGGATGGTGACCGTAGACCACAAAGAATGGAGTTTTGGATGATGACTCATGGTACATGTTGTTTTGGGCGAATTCAGCCCAAGGAAGCAATTCTACCCAGTTGTCTTGATTGGCTGAAGAGAACATCCTTATAAAAGTCTCAAGATCTTGATTGACTCGTTCCGTTTGTCCGTTAGATTGCGGATGGTAACAAGATGAGAGTGCTAATCGTATGCCCAAGGTTTTACAAAGGGCCCGCCAGAATCTGGAAACGAATTGTACTCCTCTATCTGACACAATCTCAGACGGACATCCATGGATGCGGAAGATTTCTTTAATGAAATGTTCAGCCAGAGTAGACGAGGAAGGTAAACCAGACAAAGGGACGAAATGAGCCATCTTCGAAAATCTGTCTACCACTACCCAAATAGTATTGTGATTCTTACTTGGTGGCAAATCAGTAACGAAATCCATACTAATATGGGTCCAAGGCTTGGACGGAATGGGTAGTGGTCGCAGCAACCCTGCTGGAGTTCTGCGGGAGGATTTGAACTGAGAACATAAATCACAGGAAGCAATAAACTCTTTGACGTCTCTCCTCATTGAAGGCCACCAGTAACTTCGAGAGAATCTCAAAGGTCTTGTGTTCACCGGCGTGTCCAGAAAAACGAGAGGCATGGAACCACGAAAGGATTTTCCTCCTCAGAGTAGGAGGCACGAGAGTCTTCCCAAATGGTAGCATTTTGGTGGATGAAGCAGCCAGTGAAATACATTTGGGGTCTAGAATAGCATGGTTGGGAACCTCTTCTACATCAGAGGACGTCACAAAAGCTCGAGATAGAGCGTCAGCTTTCTTGTTCTTAGCGGCTGGTTTGAAGGTTATAATTAATTCAAAACGGGAAAAGAAAAGAGACCATCTTGCTTGACGAGGGTGCAAGCATTGGGCAGATTGCAGATATGACAAGTTCTTATGATCCGTGAAGATCGTCACCGGATGGCGAGCTCCTTCCAACAAGTATCTCCATTCCTCTAATGCAGCTTTGATGGCCAGCAACTCCTTGTCCCCGATTGTATAATTTTTCTCTGCGGGCAGAAGACCCCGAGAGTAGAAGGCACAAGGATGTAATTTTTGTTGCTCCGAGCGTTGGGAGAGAATGGCTCCTAAACCCACATTAGAGGCATCTACTTCTAGGAAGAAGGGGAGTGTCACATCAGGCTGTCGAAGAATGGGAGCAGACGAGAAGGACTCTTTGAGAATTTGAAAGGCTTGGAGAGCCTCAGATGACCATTGCTTAGTATAAGCCCCTTTCCGAGTCAGGGCCACAATAGGAGATGCAATGGATGAAAAGTCTTGAATGAAGCGTCTATAGTAATTGGCAAAACCTAAAAAACGCTGGATGGCATGAAGAGTAGTTGGCTGGGGCCAATGTAATACAGCATTTACTTTGTCTGGATCCATCTTCAGGCCAACTCCGGAAACTATATACCCCAAGAATGGAATCTGGGGCAACTCGAATGAACATTTCTCCAATTTACAGAACAATGAATTTTTCCGTAGTCTGGAGAGGACCTCTGCCACATGTTGGTGATGAGAAGGCAGGTCCTGTGAAAAGATCAATATGTCGTCCAGGTAGACAACGACACATACATATAATAAGTCCCGAAAGATTTCATTGATGAAGCCTTGGAAAACAGCGGGGGCATTACACAGCCCGAAAGGCATTACTAGATATTCGTAATGCCCATCTCTGGTGTTGAACGCTGTCTTCCATTCGTCACCGGAACGGATTCTAATTAAATTGTAGGCACCACGAAGATCCAACTTAGTAAATATCCGAGCTCCCTTGATGCGATCGAATAGCTCAGTGATCAGCGGAATGGGATACCGATTCTTGATAGTAATGGCGTTGAGTCCACGAAAATCTATGCAAGGGCGTAGTGATCCATCCTTCTTTTTGACGAAGAAGAACCCAGCTCCAGCGGGAGAGGTGGAAGGTCGAATAAACCCACGCTGGAGATTCTCCTGTATGTACTCAGATGTGGCTTGAGTTTCAGGTAACGAGAGTGGATAGACCCGACCCCTGGGAGGAGTCTAGCCAGGTAGAAGGTCGATCGGACAATCCCAAGAACGATGAGGAGGAAGACGTTCAGACTGAGCTTTATCAAACACATCGGCAAATGAAGCATACTGAGGAGGGAGTCCCGGGGAGGAAGATGAGATGGAAGATTGCTGTACTTTAAGAGGAATAACTTGGAAAAGGCAACGATGGTGACATTCAGACCCCCAAGACGTAACTTGAGGGGTGCGCCAGTCAATCTGGGGAGAGTGACACTGAAGCCATGGAAGGCCTAAGACAATCGGACTTGTCGTAACTGGAAGAATTAAAAACGAAATTTCTTCATGGTGTAGTACACCAATCTGAAGTCTTACTGGAGACGTACTCTGGGTGATGAGACCATTGATGAGACGTGATCCATCTATAGCCGTCACAGTAATGGGTGTTTTTAAAGTAATCACTGGTAGAGACCATTGATTCACTAGTGATTTAGAAATGAAATTTCCTGCTGCTCCGGAATCAATCAATGCCTGTGACTCAAAGGATTTGGTAGCAAAGGAAATCGTAACATCAAAAGCGCAGACTTTAGATTTCATAGACGATGGAGAGGACTCCAGGGACCTTAACTTTACCTCTCCAGAACTAGTTAGGGCCTGGCATTTCCCGATCTCTTAGGGCAAGAGCTGAGCATATGCGTGGAATCAGCACAATAGATACAGAGTCTATTCTTTACTCTTCGTTTCCTCTCCTCTGAAGATAATTTGGAACGTCCTAACTCCATGGGAATCACAGAGGGTGAAGCTGGACGAAATTGAGGGGTTGAACGAAGAGGTGCTTTAACAGCAGTAGTTTTCTCAGACTCTCTTTCACGAAATCTCATATCTACACGATGGCAAAGAGAGATCAAATCTTCTAGTGACGAAGGAAGCTCTTGGGTAGTCAGTGCATCTTTAATTTTATCGGAGAACCCCTGCCAGAAGTCGGCAACTAATGCTTCAGTGTTCCACTGAAGTTCAGAGGCTAAGATCCTAAATTGAATGACATACTGGCCTACTGTATGGGAACCTTGTCGCAAACGAAGAATGCTGGAAGCAGCGGAGGTCACACGACCTGGTTCATCGAACACACTTCGGAACGTGGAAATGAATTTGGCACTATCTTGTAGTATTGGATCGTTTCTTTCCCACAGAGGGGAGGCCCAAGCCAGGGCTTGTCCAGAAAACAATGAGATAAGATAGGCCACTCTGGAACGATGGGTAGAAAAATTTTGAGGTTGGAGCTCAAAATGGACTGAACATTGGTTAAGGAAACCCCTACATGTTTTGGGGTCCCCGTCGTATTTTGACGGAGTAGGCAGGTGAAGCGTGGGAGCTGTAGACACCTGGGATGGCACTGGGGAAATGGAGGAAAGCACAGGAGCTTCAATATTAGCTGTAACAGTCTGTCCAGATGTTCCTTGGGAGGTTAACGATTGGTAACATTGAAGTAACAGCTGTTGGCGAGCATCCTGTTGCTCCACACGGCTGACCAGATGCTGCAGCATCTCTTTAGCGGTAGGTTCCGTATCTGGGTCTGTCATGGCCTGATCTTACTGTCACGGGCACTAGGAGTCTTTACCCAGGGATCACCAGGTGATAGGCTTACCAGAGCAGTATAGGTGGTAATATGGTACTCTGGTAGCAGGGTGATCACGGAACAGGAAATAGCAGATGATGAGATGCTCAGGAAAGTCTATGACTAGCAGCACTGGCAATATGGAGGTAATAATACACGAGGAACTGTATGGACAAAGGACACGTGAAGGTAGTCAGTGGTCTGCGGTAGCAACTTGTACCACTGCTATAGTGAGGAGGAATGTCCAACAGAAACGAGGAGGTGATGAGAGTCAGCGGTCTGCGGATAGCAAGTTGTACCGCTGTCTGAGTGAAGGAATGGAATCCAAGTGGAGGTATCCGGGGAGTCAGTGGTCTGCGTTCAGCAGGTTGTACCACTGCTATGTGAGAGGATACTGGAACAGGTGATACTGGAAACAGGGATCAGTGGTCTGCCACTAGCAAGTTGTACCACTGAATATATATGTGAGGAGGTGCACGGGGAGAGACTGCAACACAAGATAGACACGGGCACCTTAAACTTGATCCACAGTAATATGCACAATATATATATATATATGACTGAACAGCACTGCCATAATAGAAAGTCTCTTGAAGTAATCCGGCACGAGATAACACAGTCAATGATGGCAATAGACTCAGCGGATAGCAAACTCCAGAGGAGAACCAACACAGTCCAGCAAGATATGCAATACACCAGCACAGTCAATGAGAAGTATGCATACCGTGGTTCAGAAGCAGGCAGTCAGACAGGAGTGCAGAGATACCTGAACGGCAGGAGGCCGGCAGGATGCAAAGTCCCTGGATGGGTGAAGCGGTGGTCTAGTAGGTGCAGCGCACAGGTGAGTAGACCAGCAGGGAAACAAATATACAGGAATCAGTAGAGCGTGGAACTGGACTCCTGGAGGACCCTGAAGAATGGCGATGGTCTAGCAGAGGGGTAAGTAGAGAGACACGAATCCAATGCTGACAGGCGGATTAGACACCAGCGGGAACACAGGAAAGCGTGGAGAGCGGATCAGCAGTAGATGGATGAGTAGAGCTGAGGAGTAGCAGCAGCAGGTCTCTGCGGACACACGGAGGTAGCCAATAGCAACCAGCAGGTGCAGTAACGATGGCACACGGGAGAGCAGAGTTGAACTGGAACTGTTGATCACGGAGAGTAGCGGATAGCAATAGTGGCAGCAGTCTCGAGGAAACACGGGAGAGTTGAGATGAACTGAAGACTGAAGCGCACAGAGGCAGCGGATAGGAATCAGCCAAACAGTCACGATGAAACACAGACGAGTTGCAGGTTGAAGACTGTAGTGCACGGAGGCAGCGGATAGGAATCAGCTAACAGTCACGATGAAACACAGACGAGTTGCAGGTTGAAGACTGTAGTGCACGGAGGCAGCGGATAGGAATCAGCTAACAGTCACGATGATGAACAGGTGAGTGGATGTGGATTGAAGACTGTAGTGCACGGAGGCAGCGGATAGGAATCAGCTAACAGTCACAATAATATATGGTAGAGTTGAAGTGGTTAGAAGACTGTAGTGCACGGAGGCAGCGGATAGGAATCAGCTAACAGTCACGATGATACACAGAAGGGTAGAAGTGGTATGGGAACCACAGTAGTAGAAGTGGTTTGGAAACCACAGAGGTACAAGTGGTTTGGAAACCACAGGAATCAGCAGCGCTGAATAACGAGGAACACAGGAACACCTTCAGAGACTCATGGGGAATGAGACTCCAAGATCAGGCAACGTGGTGTTGACCACAGGTGCTTAATATAGGGAGTGTTGCCTGATCTGCCAATTAAGTTAAAGGAACATACACTGAAGGATTAGAAAGGGCTGCGCATGCGCAGTCCCTCAGGATGGAGGACGGCCACGGTTCCTAAATGTCCGGGAAGAAGCACTCACAGTCCGGTGAGTGACAGTTATATAATTGACTACCATTATTCTGACTGTATTCTGGTGAACATCTATCAATAGTACTGGTTTATATGCACTTACACTTATCACCCAATAACATTTGATCAGTGTATATTTGCATTTTTGGCAATTGAGCGCAATACATTGTGTGTATACGTTATGATTTACAGGAAGGGATTCCTGAGTACTGCTGCTCTTGCCTGATTGGGGTTGAGCGCAGCCCTCCTACTGTTTCAGGTAACATTCTCCCTGCATTCGCCAAACACATACTCATCCATCTGATGGCCAAACAGAGAAGCGTGATTCGTCACTCCATAGAACACGTTTCCACTACTCCACAGTCCAGTGTCGGTGTGCTTTACGCCACTCCATCCGACACTTGGCATTGGTCTTGGTGATGTGAGACTTGCATGCAGCTGCTCTGCCATGAAACCCCATTTCATAAAGCTCCCACCACACAGTTTTTGTGCTTACATTAATGCCATGGAAGTTCGGAACTCTTCATCTATGGAATCAGCAGTGCGTTGGCGACTTTTACGCAGCATACACTTTAGTAATACTTTTCTCCATATAGTGTATATGTATGGCCTAAAAATAGTGACTCTCATAGTTTAGAGTTAGGACCACTCTATTAGCAGAAGCACCTTGACGGGGCTGGTGCAACAAAAGTCAGTGTACACAGGTTCATTATGCTATTGTTCTGGTAAGTATCAGTGTGTTTCTGTTCTGGAACCCAAATGTCAGTGCACCATTGTTCTGGGATCCCAAGTGTCAGTGTGTTTCTGTTCTGGAACCCAAATGTCAGTACACCATTGTTCTGGGATCCCAAGTGTCCGTGTGTTTTTGTTCTGGAACCCAACTGTCAGTTCACCATTGTTCTAGGATCCCAAGTGTTAATGTGTTATTGTTCTGGAACCAAACTGTCAGTTCACCATTGTTCTAGGATCCCAAGTGTCAATGTGTTATTGTTCTGGAACCCAACTGTCAGTTCACCATTGTTCTGGGATCCCAAGTGTCAGTGTGTTATTGTTCTAGGACGATTAAATAATCTGTTTCTAATACAATATATTGCATATCTGGCAATCAGGAGAAATACATACAGATCCTGGGACCCCACTATGGGTCACTACCCACAGGTTTTACACCTCAACATTACATCCCTAAGTTGTGCATTATAAATTTCTCAGTTTATAAAACCTGAACAGGCTATCAAAATTGCACTTTTACTAATAGTGATTTTTATATTATGTTAGTAATTTGATTACTTCAACAACTGATGTACCCACAAAGGCTATAACTAACTTATTGTCTATAAGTTACATGGAGAAGGAGGAGAACCTAGGTCATCATTACTAATTGTACCAGACAATTGTTTAGTTGCTCTAAGTCTGCAGATAAAGCTTAGCTTATAGAAGAGCTTTATAGTGAAATGATAAATTAGTTATTGGTTCAGCTCATAAAATGCTGAGCATGCAGTGTGTACAGGAAACAGGTGAACTTTAATTTACACTTAAATTAGATCTTTTACAATTCATTTCTTGCTCATAACATCACGTTATATTCAAACTGGCATGGCAGATGGCACATGTGAAAATACCATGATTAATAACCACTGTTATCCTGGTAATGATCTGTGTTATCGTACAATCGCTATTATTATACAGAGAGAAATGTAACTGTCCACTGCCACCTAGTGAACCAATCAGTTATTATAATACACTATTCAACATTTGGTCATTTGCTCACAGGCATTAATATGAGATCTTGCTTAACCAATTATTACTAACATTTATTTATAATTATTTAGAATCAAAGTACAAATTATCAAAAATGTCACAACTGCTGCTATAGGAGAAAGAAATAGTCAGAAATTGACAATTCCACAAAAATTTAGCACTCACTGTGTAAATGCAACTTGCACCTGTTCTGTGCAACTACGCTCGTTATGATGCCCCATTTACAGATTTTGCTCATGAAAATGTCGATATCGGCAGGGCTGGTAAACTTAGCATCTTCGGATTGGAGGAGCTGAGTGCATCAGGACTCTACCTGCTCGGTGTAGGCTCAGGGCATGTATGCTCCTAAATGATATATCATGGGCAGCAAGGTGGCTAAGTGGTTAGCACTTCTGCCTTACAGCACTGGGGTCATGAGTTCAATTCCCGATCATGCTCTTATCTGTGAGGAGTTTGTATGTTCTCCCCGTGTTTGCGCATTGTGTCGTTTCATTGGATTTTTAAACCAAGCTAAAAATCTCATTCAACGATGGAACAATGTCGTTCCAATTCTGCAGTGTGTATGCACTCACAATCAGGATCTCCATAGAGTTTATAGAGACATGATCTTTTCAGCTGATGGTTATGACAGATGAGGAACAGAGATCTGAAGGTAAATCTTGTAAAACGTGTTTATAATAAAAGAAGAACCAAACAGTTTTTTTCTGCCAAGTACAAATAAATCTCCATTGTCTAATTATAAAACAAACATTAGTCAACTTTTATAAACATCAACCTAATTTAACGCATCTCTGCAACAGTATGAAAGTCATTTGAATATTTTTACTTTATATATATTGATGTTACCCGTTCAATGTCTATTTGGCCAGAAAATGATGCTCTTCTTTCGGTGAAGCTATTAGCTTCAAGGAGGGAATTCAAAATCAATGAGGAAAATGTATCTTTGAATGCAAAGGAAATAACACTTCTTCTTGGCCAGCACTTCACTTATTGTCAGGACAACCATTATAGCTGTAGTCATCGTGCCCACAGTCCAAGAACCCATGACACAAGCTACAACGCAAGGTCATGCCCAAGGTTAGGATGAACTTGTTTCAAGATACAAGGCTAGATAGCCCAATGCAGGGTAACAGAACCACTTAGAAATCTAGGGCTCTATGACTTGACTAGAGAAGACCTGGGGCAACTACCGATGAGGAATAAGGCATTGGTCAGATTTCACTAATTGTTGTCACCACTTATCAGGCTCCAAAATATTTCCTAAACAACCACAGTCCAAGGAAGAACGTCAGAGGGCTGGTTGTGAGTAAGTAGAACTAAAGCATATCTGTGACTCCTCTAGCTACCAATCACCTTTGTAGAACACACCCTCACTAACCAGTAAGATCCAACAACTGCTGGTGTAATGGTACATTGCTTATTAGTATAATGTATATACATTGTCCCATGCCATTAACACACACAAGTGACAGCCCAAGTGAGTGGGTAGGAAGGTATGTTCCTGATCTCTTACTCACCTGAACACAGTGGGTCTGATTCAGCATTTATATCAAATCCATCTAGAGGGTGCAAATTTGTACCCAGACAAACCATTTTATGATGCAAGGGGTCAAATGCAATTTTTTTTTTTGCATGCTGGGAAATACAGTATGCAGAATGTCCTCCAAACTGCTAAACAAGGGAACAAATATCACATTCACATACTGACATTATTTATGTGGACATTGGTATACACTGTTTACATGTCTGGATTTAAATGTATGGTTATACAGTAACCACATGTATGTGTGATATTCATTTGCAGAGTTTCTTAAGCTCTGCAGACCCTCATGTTATGTTGAAGTTGTTCTCGAACATCTTGCTTTATGGATATTGGAGAGGCCATGCTGAGCAATGCAGAAATGAATCTGATGTAAATATGTAATGTAACAGAATGTAAAACAATACTTATGATAACCCTTTATGCTTGATTTAAGCCTGATGTCATTAACTGGAGGCTAAATGTGTATGTCTTAGTCCATTTGTGCTTTTACAGGAGGGACAGAATACAGCATTCAGCCATGGCTGATAACACCACTGAGCAATAGACAGGTGGCATAATACTGTCTGCACAAATGAGTAAAGTCATAGAATGATTTGGTATTTGGAAATGCTACTTCCTGTGCCTCACAGACACAGACAGGGAGTTCAGCTTTACAATTGCGGTGTCCATACAGTCACTGTAATCCCATTGCTAGAATGTAATGGGTGTCTGTGTATGCCCTCTGCGACCACTTGTAGCCCAGACCACTGTACACTGGAGTGCTTATTGTATTTGTTACATGTGCAAACAGCATGCTTGCCCACTCTCACGGAATGTCCGGGAGATTCCCAAATTCCAGGCAGGTCATTCTCTGCTTCCTAGTGAAGTGGGCAGGTTGGGAGTCTCCTCATTCTGGCTCCGTCCCCTGCAACAAAAAAAGCACTTATGCGTCATTACGTTGCGGGCCCAAAATGACACAAATCGCGGTGTCCTTGTACTACCGCATGGCCTACCTGACTAATCTTTTCCTTTTTTTTCTTTTACATTAGCACTAACTTGCATTCAACACAACTGTTTTGGTACTTGTCATTAGCTACGAAATGTTAATTTAAAGAAATACATAAATTTGTAATGCTCCAGTCACACATGAAAACACGTGTGCTTATGTCACACTCAGGGGCCAAATTAGTAAGGAAACAAATTGGGTCATTTACCTCACCAGGACACGGTGCCCACCAATACACTAGGAAGTTAATGAGCCCCAATACAAGAGGTCCAAAACACAGATTCTATATTAGGTCCCCAACGGCTGAGGAAGACAAGAAGGTGGGCTGCATTTTATAACTTTCTCAACCTGTGATATATGGGCACAGAGCGATGCCACTCTAAGGAGAAACTAAGGAGAATCCCAAGGTGACCCACCCCGACCAGTATATCCTGACGGTGGGGGCTAGCAGAAGAGGCGGCTCATAATGACATCATTGTGCTGCTGCACAGTGATGTCACTGAGCGTGACAGTGCTCAATCACTTCAATACAGAAACATTAGAAGACCCAGGAAATGGGGGGCACTAAAAGGACCATCCTGGCTCCTAGAGATTCAGGGGCTGTAGGGCACCCTCGATTGGAAGAGGGGAAATACCGGTGATAACCAGACAATATCCCCTACACTACAGAAATCATTAAGAAGTTAAGGCATAGGGTAAGAAATCCCCCATCCTAGCTTCAATAAACTCAGGGTAACCCTCATTTGAAAGAGGAGAGTCCCCTCTTTCAAGTCAAGTAGCTCCTTAGTAGTAATTGTTTGGTGTTCTCATGTGATCACCAGACAGTAACACCCTACACTATAGAAAATATTAAAATGTCCAGGGATGGGGGTGTTATAATGCCCAGAGCTGCCCCATCCTGGCTTCAATAAACTTAGGGGTACCCTCATTTGATGTGGTAGATCAGTGGTCAGGGAACTGGGGTAAATTACCCCAAATAGGGTAAAAATGAAATTCCTGGGGGTAATGCTGCCAATTCACATGCTGTCAGTTGGATTGTAGACCCCTTTAAATGTGAAATTGCTGTTGTACCAGAAGAGCCTCAAGGGTTGGCAGAGGCACTTCTTGAGCTTCGATGTAATAATGAAGCACGTATTGCATTTGAAAACAAAGCAGATCTGTCATATTTTTGGATGCCAACAGTTGCAAAGGCATCAAAATTGCACATGAGGAGGCAGTCAAAAAGATGCTGCCTTTTGCAACAACCTACCTTTGCGAACAAGGATTTCCTACTCTAGCGAACATAAAAACAAAGCAGAAAAATCGATTGGACGCTGAAAACTGTATCCAAATTGCTCTGACAGCAAAATGCCCCAATATTGATGCTCTCGTATCAAAAATGAAGCAACATCATTTCTTCAAAACCTTAAGTTTTGAAGTTGAAGCTTTCAAAGAAATTTTGAATAGATTCAATACAATTTTGAATTTCAATAATTAATAATATATGATTTCCTTCCTTTCAAACCAAGGGGGTAACGTCGGCGTATCTAAATATATTTGGGGGTAAAAGCTAAAAAAGTTCCCTGACCCCTGTGGTAGATAATTTTTATTTTATTTAAAAAAAAATTCAAAGCGTTTTATTCCTACACATTTTATGCTTTTCATTCAAGATGGTACAAACAAACAAACAAACAAAAAAAAACCATCATTTTCAAACGCCGATTTTATAATGAAAACCGATGCTTAAAATCCTGAGTCTGGAAACGTGGATTCATGTCAAAGCAAGAACCACAAAGTATTTCTTGATGAGAAATAATAATACATACATTTGCTTTCAGTAAAGGTTCTTGCAATTTCTATTAAAACAAAACAAAACATTTTTGGCGATTTTGGGTAGATTTTCTTTGCCGTATCAGGAGGTAAAAGCAAACTAATGGTATTCAAAATACTAGGTATAATTTGTTTGGGTACTGCATAAACAAATTACTGATATTTTTGTTAGAATGTGACCAGAACAAAAAGTGCCAAAAAAGACCTTAGAACAGGGGTGAGAAAAGCTTTAGCGACGAAGGGGTTTAAGACAGGGGTGATCGTGTGCTGGACATTGCTGTCAATGAGACGACTATTGCATCACCAGAACACTGTATATGGGAAAGCATAATTATGTAATAATTAAAACCAATGGAATATAAACACTACACTATACAACTATGACACATGAAATAATGTCCTACAGCTGCTCTACCAACTAATAAAAGGTGGTAGCATTCCTCCCTAGCCCAGGAAGAAGGGTGGGTATGATAGGCAGGATTTTCACATTTTTCATTTACTGTCCTGCACATACCTATCTCAGATCCCAATCCTGCAAATGGGAAGGCAATGTATCTACAACAATCCATTTCACAGCAGTGGCGGATCCAGGGGGGGGTGATCGGGGCGATCGCCCCCCCTAGCAGGGGCTTGCTGCCGGCGGCTGCACAATATGTGCAGGTCTGCTCGGCAGTGACAGTGTGCTGCCCGGCTGCTCTGATTGTGTTTAAAACACAATCAGAGCAGCCGGGCAGCACATTGTCACTGCCGAGCGGACTTGCACATATTTTGCAGCCGTCGGCAGCCTTGAAGTAAAAAAGGGGGCGGGGCCTAAATCCCCCCCCCCCCCTAAATCGCCCCGGGTAGGATACTTTTCTAGATCCGCCCCTGTTTCACAGAACAGAGGTATGCACCTTATGTGTGGCCTCTTAGGTGTATATGTGCTCTACCAATTTTACAGACAATATACTAACATCATACTGCCTTACTACACCAGTTCTGCAGAGATATAAATGGTATTTAGTAAACAACTAGCAGATATTACATTTTATAGTTGTGGACACATTAATGTCTACAGATTTAAGGGCTGCTTGTTAAATTTTTATAGAGGGTGCATAATATTTATAATAATAATGCGCATATTGAGGAGCGTGTCACTTCTAAGGAGGATTTTGCATTGCACCATGGCGGTTTTACTCTTTGCGAGTTCCGCTCTGTTAGAGTAAAAAACACAGCCTAGGTAATTAAAATTAATTGTGTAAGGCATGTTTTTATTATTTCTGATAATGATTGCGGTTTTTTTAATTAATTTGTGTGCTTCTTTTTACAATAGTGTTTTGGTAAGTCCCAATGGACTTTGTGGAGATTGTAAATTAAAAATATTCTGTTGAACTTGAGAATGTCATGGTGTATATTGACAACGCAAGCTAGATAGTACTTTGACATCTCTCATGGTTTATATCATGTAAATATAATGAAATTTATACGTGGTTTGGTTGTAAAATTGTTGAAGAAAGTCACGTGTTAAAAAAGAATGTTTCAATAAGTCTAATTTTACCATGCAATACTGAATGCTACTTGCCTGTTTTCCAGTTCCCCCCCAAATTCTACAGGTGCCTGTAGCAGTCCACGAAGCACTCCTTGCTCATATTAACACTTACCTGATTCAGTCAGGCAGTGGTGTTGTCAGTGTTGCTCCTCTGTGAATTTCCCACGTATAAAGGAGAGGTTCACATGGCAGGAACGTGGACAGCTCTGCTGTTGATTTGAAAAAGCTCAATAAGCAAGGATTGTATTCCTGGACTGTTATAGGAATCGGGTTACACACCAAAGACAAATGTAACGCCTGTGGGGGAACGGAACAGATGCACGCAGATGTCTTACCTTGTTCACGATGGACCGCTTACCGTCCGCTTCGGACCCACTAGCACTGCTTTTCCCCATCGTGCAGACTTGCTGAGGGGCCGACCTCTCGGTACTATAGAGGGGTATACTCAAGTGAACAGACAGATGGCACAGAAAACAACAACAGTATTTGGTTTGGTATCTTACCTGCCGTGATCACCTAAAAACGATCATCATTTCCATTTGCCTTTAACTGCGTCGACCAGCCTCAAACTGTGGCCTGGAACCCCGGCTTCAAAGTTTGTCACTTTGGGGACTCAAGACATTTGGTGCCCTATGGACCAGATGAAGGGGCCTCGTATGTCACTCTCACAGCCAAATGTCTACATTCACAAAGGGCCAAATGTCCCACTATGTCCAGGGCCGAGTGCCCTCCTAAGCAAACATGACCTAGTGTCCTCTTAGTTGCACAGGGCCTAGAGCCCACGGATCAAGTGCCCAGGGCCTAGCACCTGCTAACAACAGGGACCTAATGTCCCTCTAACCACAAGGCCTAATGCCCTTCTAACCTATCAGTGTCTTGCGCCCTCCTAGAACCTAAGGGACTCATGCCCTGAGTCTAACTATGGACCTTGTGCCCAATCCCTAACTGTTACTATGGGCCAGGTGCCCACCTCCTATGGGCCTTGTGCCCTATAAACTAAAGGGCATGGTGTCCCAGGTAACTAAAGGGCCTTTAGCCCGCCTAAACTAAAGGGCCTTAGTGGCCCAGTAACAAAAGGACCTTGTGTCCCAACTAAACTAAATGGCCCTGATGCCCACTTAAAGGCCTTAAGTACCTAATCCAACCCTACTGTTGCCAGGCCTGTGTCCATAGGCATAGTGCTCATATTGTGCCCATGGGCCTTTTGCCCGACTTACCTAACAGGTTCCTATTTTCCTGCTCCACGCAGGATACCCAGCTTCTTCTGATGTCTTCGGGTATTCCAGACCCTCCAGCTGGCAGCTCCTCTTCTTCTGTTCGGCACATGGTCCTCCAGTGTCTTCTTGGCAGAGTAGCTGGCCCTTACAAGGGCCCTCTGCCACCACGGTCTTCCTGTCTTCTGTGACACTGTTATTTTCTCATGGCAGGGTAGCTCGTAGCCCATACAAGGGCTCCCTGACACTTCCGCCATCTTGTTTGCTTGACACGGTGCCTCTGAACGTCCTGCAACGTCCGTCCTGTCTCTCCACCACTGGACTTCTCCATAATGGCGGCGCCCAGCGGTTTATATAGTCACAGAACCAAATATTTAAATGGTCGGGAGGTGAGCTCTGATTGGCTCACCGACCCGGCCAATAGGAGAGCAGCCACGATGACCGGAGGGAGCCCACCGGGCGCCGAGCTGCCAGGTAAGCCTCTTACAGTAACATACCCACCCTGCAGTATTTGGGTCAAATTATTCTCCTCACTGTATCAACTCTCATTCTTTTTTGGCTCATGTATGACAATTTGGAACTCATTCTGGGGCCTCTGTACCTTGTTAGTGCTTATATCAGTTGAGTTACTTCCTTCTTTTCTCTGCTTTCCTCACATGCTTCCTGCTAGCACCTCTGCAGCATGCCCTACTCCACATTCCACTGGCTATTCTTCTTGCTCCCCTGTCCACTGCACTCTTTAGCCTATCAATTGCTTGCAGCCCACCCCAGAACGAAACACCAACCACTGACTGAAGTGATAACAACTCTGTATCCGGTTTTCCTGACTTCCCCAAATGGTGCACTGTTTGTCGATCTGTCCTCTACATTCCTCTAAATGTAAAAGATCCATATAATGCCTTTTTACATTTGTTAGATGCAATTTCTAGGAGAGTGTACCTAACATTGCATTAAATGAACAAAAACTACTTTGCTGGCAGGGGGTGGGGATTACCTAACTCTGATAAAGCAGCATATTTGAATGGTAAAGTGCAAAGCTCTGCTTGGTTTTCCACTACAATGGTTCTCATTAAATGTGTTTTTCCTACTATACCTTTTATTTTCCAAATGCACAGTTGAGAAATCCTGTACTCACTGAAATGTCTGGCATCATAGTTTCTGTATATAATGTGTGAGGAAGCAGTACTGTATTTTTATGTAACGTTGATTAAATTGTAAAATGAACTTACACACCTCCTGCTAGTAATCCTAACCTATATATATATATTGTTTGCATATCTGTGTATGAAAACTTTGAAAGCATTCAGCACTGCTATAAATAGGAGCAGCTGTGGAACCTATATGTAAGGATTTTCCCAGAGAGAAAAACATGTTGTATGCAGAACTATCCCAGGACCGCAGGATGCTGACTGTTTGTGAATAAGTCATTGATTTCAATTCTGATGACAGTGACAAAGTCTGTAATTAGCTGAACTGTCCTTTCCCGGGTCAGGATCAATGGAACTGTGTCAGTTTAACCTGTTGTGCTCCCTAGAGAAGTGCAGTCCATTGCTTCACATTTGTAAAAGACATGGCTAAGGGTTAATGTTACATAACCCTCTGTTACAGCACAGATACTATTAATGGTGCTGTGCTTTCTAGCACCATCCTCTAATCACGGTTGTTACCTTGCAATTTGGTTTTAAATAAATATTTTCCTCAGGATTGGCAGCTTTTGCGCACATAGACTGCAAATAAAATTCCGTGATGACAAAAAAGCAAAGTGAGTCTGTAAAACCAGCATATCTGGGAATATGGCAGCAGTACCTTAGGAAATATCAGCATGCTTACTGTATATTTAATTATTTTACATCAACTTTGGTTGATGAACAATAGTACTACAATTACTGAACCACTGTAACGTACTCACTACCATTTCTCTACTGGACCAAAATCTCCAGCGTTTCCATTAAACTCATCTATGATCTTCCAAAAGTGTATGTGTGCTTCCTAGATCTAAATCAGTTGCAATAGCATTCATTCTGTTTATTGCAATGCATTTTTTAATAATTTATGATGATTGCAGTTATGTATAGTATCTTGTGTGGGTGGGGTACGGTTAAACGGTGCGGAAAATTCTGACACCGAAGACACCTACATGAAAAATCCGACAGTGTAAAAAATTGATTAGCATTTAAGAAGACTTACCTTCAAAATGACTCTACATCTCCGATCGCAGCACCACACTCCCAGCAACTTATTCCGATACAGACATATCCGGCACCAAACTCTGATGTGATTGCAACCTGACTAAATCTTAATTTAAAGCGGCAATGTCAGGTTAAGTGTTTATACACTTAACTTGAGGGGTCCCACCATTGCCGCTTTAATTTAAGATTTAGTCAAGTCGCAATCCGGACATGTCTGTATAGGAATAAGTTGCTGGGAGTGTGGTGCTGCGATGGGAGATGTAGAGAGTCGTTTTGAAGGTATTTTTCATGTAGGTGTCTTCGGTATCGGAATGGTGGATATCGTTTTCACGATTACCACCGACTTGTGTTTTATGTGAATTTGCATATATAAGTTGTAGGTGTTTCTCTTGAATGCTGGAAAATGAATTTATATCACAATATTTTAGATATTCCAATGTTTCCTGGATATAGGCTGCATTATTTTGAGCACTGGCATAGTTGTGGTCTTGCTGCCTTCAATGTGTGTAAGTAACAAGTGCATTTTTAACGTTCACCTTTGACTATATGAAATGTTGGTAGGTATACAATCATTTAATACTATGTCTTTAAATATCAATTTGCATAATTGAAGCCTCTAGGTCAGTGATGGGCAACTTACGGCCCTATCATCATCATTTATTTATATAGCGCCACCAATTACGCGGCTCTTTACAGAGAATATTTTGGCACTCACATCAGTCTCTGCCCCATTGGAGCTTACAGTCTAAATTCCCTAACACACACAAACACTAGAGTTACTTTTGTCAGCAGTCAATTAACCTACTAATATGTTTTTGGAGTGTGGGAGGAAACCCACGCCAACACAGGGAGAACATGCAAATGCCACACAAATAAGACCCTTGTAATCAAACTCATGACCCCAGTGCTGTGAGGCAGAAGTGCTAACCACTTAGAGGGGTCCGCTGCTCATGTACCAGACCCCATGTATGCTCAGAAATGGAGAGTGGAGCAAATGAACACACATTCCTGGGACCTCCTCTCTGCTGCACCCATAGCATCCGCATGGGCTGCTATGGTGGAAGTTATGTACCTCAATCCAGCCCTGTTTAAAGGATATATCATCAGTTAACCATAAACAGGTAGTGGATTTGAACTGGATCTAATACCGCTTTCATACTGCCGCCCCGGCAATATCTCGGGTTTTTCAAGCCGGGTTTTTGCCGGGGCTCGGAGCGTCCCAGCTCAGAAACACCATTCATACTGCACCTCGGACCCGGGAATTTCCCGGGTTGACCCCATTCATACTGCACAAGTCTGTGCCCTGGCAATTTGTGGGAGTCATCACCAGAGCAGTTTTCATTGGCTGAAAAATGGTGATGTCATTGAAAGGTGACTGGTTTTTTTTTCTTCCACGGGCTCCCACCGATGACATCATCCTCCAGAGACAGGCAGACAGCCAATCAGCTTGTTTTCTGTGCAACCCGGGTTGAAAAACCCGGGTTGCACCATTCATAGTGCAGGCAACCCGGGTCCGACCCGGGAATTATCCCTCGATAAATCCCGGGTTGAAGACCCGAGTTTTTAGACCCGGGATTTTTGACTTGTACCATTCATACTGCACCAAGACCCGGGTCGTTTGAGCTCGCCCCGGCAAAAACCCGGGATTTTGGTGCAGTATGAATGGGGTATAAGAAGCATTTTGCACATAGAATAACTTAGCTGTCCACAGAAGTTTAGTAGTTACAGCATAAGTCGTCTTTCTATAATGTCTTTTCCTGGTTACGGGCTATGACCACATTTACCAAGCAGAGCAATTTTACTAAAGTGTTATATCACAGCACCATGATGATTGACAAAGCCAGCTATGTACATATCCTTTAATCAAATGATACTCTTAAAAACTATATATAAAAAGCATGAAAGTTGTATCTATTATCAGTCGTCTAACTACCATTTCTACTTAACAACCCCTCTCCCCAGCTCGCAATCTACCATGTAGATAGTCTCTGTGCTTATTCCACTATTTCTCCAAGATGCTCATCTCTACATTCATATGTATATGGTGGCATCTCCCATCCACAATATAGAACTGGGTGAGACCAAGTGGGAGATGGAAATGGGTGTGACCCTGGACATTGATGACAGGGCTTAATTGGGCTCAATCTCTTCAAGAATTCCATTGGTGTTCGTATTACAGAAAATGCTTATAGACTCTACTATGGGTGGGTCTGTTCCCCTTGAAGGTGCACTACTTTTTCCACACCTTGTCCAACTTATGTTGGAGGCAGTGAAGCCAGATTGACTCATTCAAGCACATTTGGTCGAACTGCCCTAAATTACTACCTTTTCGGAGCAGAAGTCAAGAGCTTAATATATACCATCACCGGAACTCTGTCAGGCGCCATCCCTGTGCTCTTCTGTCTGCACAGGGACAGGTGCCCTTTCAGAAGGTCGTGTCTGGTTGCTCGTGTCTGGTTGCTTGGCCCTTTGAGATGTCTAATTTTGTGGACTCTGGCTCTGCAGGGAATTTTATGTCTTCTGCTCTTGCCATGTAACTTTTGCCACAGTCGCTCTCCCTCACGGTGGTAGATGGTAATCGCGTTACTAGTGGATCTATTACCAGCATTATCTTCCCCATTCAGTTGTTGGTTGGTGCTCTGCATTTAGAGTGGATTCAATTCCAGGTTTTGCGTAAGTCCATCAAATCTCTAATTTTAGGGCTACCCTGGTTACGTACTCATGCTCCCCAACTCGATTGGAATCTTGCTCAAGTCACCTCCTGGGGTCCTCTCTATTACCAGCGATGTCTCATCCCAGTGACTCCAACATCTGCAAATACTACCTGTCATATTATCTCCTCCGACGCTGGCATTACACATGCTTATTCTGACTTTCAAGATGTGTTCTGTAAGGTGAGGTCTGGGACCCTTCCTCCTCATCGTCCTTGGGCATCGACATAATTTCAGGAAAACAAATTCCCAGAGGTTGGATCTACCCCCTCTCTCTTCCTGAGACTCAAGCTATTTCTCAGTACCTTTCGGAAAAACTTCAACGTGGGTTCATTCGAAAATCCTACTCTCCTGCAGGAGCAGGATTCCTTTTTGTAAAAAAGAAGGATGGCTCATTACGCCCATGCATTGATTATCGGCCTCTGAATAACAATTTCCAAATTGGATCTCCGTGGTGCTTACAATTTAATCCACATTCACAAGGGGATGAATGGAAAACGGCATTTAACACTCGAGAAGGTCATTTTGAGTACCTAGTCATGCCTTTTGGGTTGTGCAATGCGCCAGAAGTGTTTCAATCCTTCATGAACAAAATCTTTAGCGATCTCCTTAATGTGTCCGTTGTGGTGTATCTTGATATTTTAATCTTTTCTCCTAACTTATCTTCTCATCGTGAGCACGTTAAGGAGGTACTGAATCGTCTCTGCCAGTATCGCCTCTTTTGCAAATTAGAAAGATGTGTATTCGAAGTATCTCAAGTTCGTTTTTGGCTTATTTGGTGTCTGGCTCCGGCTTACGCATGTACCCTGAAAAAGTTTCGTCTATCACCAACTGGCCTATTCCCACAGGCCTAAAGGCCATCTAAAGGTTTGTACGGTTCACAAACTATTATAAGCAGTTTATTAACAACTTCTCTTCCACTATTGCCCCCATCACTGCCCTCATGCGGAAGTCCACAAATCCCATAGTCTGGTCTCCGGAAACTGAGACGACCTTCGACACTCTAAAGAAGGCTTTCTCTTCTGCCCTAGTACTTTCTCAACCCAATCAGTTGGAACCTTTCTTCTCGGAGGTAGACGCCTCTTCCATTGGGATTGGAGCTGTTCTTTTCCAGAAATCTGCTACTGGAGAGCACTTACCTTGCGGGTTCTTTTCTAAGAAATTCTCCTCATGTAAAAGGATTTATGGCATCAGGAATAAGGAACTATTGGCTGTTATATCTTCCCTGGAAGAATGACGTCATCTTTATGCGGGAGCCATTCACCCCGTGACCGTTTATACTGATAATAGAAATCTTATTTTTCTTCAAGAAGCTGAGTGTCTTAACCCACGCCAAGCTAACTGGGCATCCTTCTTTGGTCGTTTCAGCCTTATCCTCACTTATTGACCTAGCTCTAAGAATACATGGGCTGGCCCATTGTCACATTATTTTGAGGTCTCCAATTCTCTACCTCAGTTCCAGACTCAATCCATTCTTGAGTCTGCTAAAATCGTTACTCTGACGAAGACCTCGTACAAAACACCTCCCCCAGGATGTTTGTTTGTGGCACCTCACATACATCATAAAACTCTATGTTGGGTTCATGCTTCTAAACTAGCTGGCCATGTGGAAGTTGAGAAAACCTACACCTTTCTGATTCTGCATTATTGGTGGCCCACCATCTGTACCAATATACATACGTTTGTGCCAGCCTGTATCACCTGCGCCCAACAGAAGATTCCTTGATGCTCTCCTTTGGGTCTTCTTCAAATTCTGGATCAGCCTTGGACCAGTATATCAATGGACTTCATCACTGATCTTCCCGTCAGTGGAGGGTTCAATACCATTTGGGTGGTCATTTATCGTTTTTCCAAGATGTCCGATTTCATTCCCTTGGTTGGTTTGCCTTCTGTGTTTCAGTTAGCTCACATCTTCATTAAAGAGATCTTTAGGCTCCACAGCTTGGGGTGTCAAGTTTTGTCTCTCGTTTCTGAAAAGCCTTTTGTAGAACTTTGGGACTAGATCTAAAATTCTCCTTTGGTTTTCACCCACAAACTAAATGTCAAACAGAACAGGTAAATCAGGATCTTGAAAGTTTTCTACATTGCTTTTCCTCTGAAAATCAGGATAACTGGAGTGATCTTCTTTCTTTGGCTTAATTTTCCCATCACAAATCCTCTGGTTCCTCACCTTTCTTTGTGGTTTTTGGTACCCATCCTAGCCCGTCTACCTTTTCTTCCAACCCTAGTTCCTCTGCTCCGGCTGCAGATTCTCTGGTTTGGAATTTTTCTCGCATTTGGTCCCAAACCAAGTATAAAGTACTGAAAACATCTTTACGTTATAAACATTTTGCAGATCGATATCGGAAGGGTTTTCTGGCCCTCCATTCCAGTGATAAGGTCTGGTTGCCTGCTCGTAACTTGAGATTGCAAGTGCCGTCTATGAAATTAGCACCAAGTTACATCGAGCCCTTTTCTATCATCCGTGCTATCAACCCGGTTACCTTCAAACTTCGTTTGCCTCCCTCATTGAAGATCCACGATACCTTTCACATTTCCCTCTTCAATCCGGTAATACTCAACAAATTTTTTCGTCTGCCTTCTCTTCCCTCTTCTATTCCTACTCCTGAAGGTGAAGAGTTTGAGATCAGTCATATTCTGGATTCTTGTACTTCTCGAGGACAACGACAATTCCTAGTTTATTGGAAAGGATATGGTCCAGACCAAAGATCCTGGGTGGATCAAAAAGACCTTCATGTTCCTCTTTTACTGATTGGGCTCAATCTCTTTAAGAATTGCATTGGTGTTCGTATTAAAGAAAATGCTTATATACTATACTATGGGTGGATCTGTTCCCCTTGAAGGTGCACTACTTTTTCCACATCTTGTCCAATTTATGTTGGAGGTAGTGAAGCCAGATTGACTCATTCAAGCACATTTGGTCAGACTGCCATACATCACTAATTTTCTGGGCAGAAGTCAAGAGCTTGATATATACCATCACAGGAGTTCTGTCATGCGCCGTCCCTGTGCTCTTCCATCCGAACAGGGATGGGTGCCCTTTCAGGAAGTTGTGTCTGGTTGCCGAGCTACCAGACGCGCTATGTACGGCCGCCCAGCGGCTTCTTCCGTGCATGCGGGTCCAGTTGCCTAGCAATGGGACACTATTCTGGCACCTGGCAGCGGCTGCTCTGCCATTTAAGGAAGACTCTGGCACCAATTGGGTTTCAGAGTATCAGCTCTCCGCACTCCAGGCATTTATGTTCTCCGAGCATCTTGGTCTTTCTTTCTGATTCTGGACCTGACTATCTCTGACTCTCCCTTCAGATTTTCCCTTTGGCTTGGTGACCTGCTTCTGTGTTTTGACTCCGGCCTGCCTGACTATTCTCTTGGATCTCCCTGGTACTGCACTGACTGCGCGGCTTGACCTTGGCTTCCCTGACTATCCGATTACTCTTAACTACCTCTCTGATTGCCCTCCTGGAGAACTGCGATCTGTGTGCTCCCTCCCACGCCTCCAGATAGGGTAGTGCTAGAATCAGCAGGTTGTTTGGTGTTTGACAAGTTCAAACCCCGAACTGACCAGATTCTTCTTCTGTCCAATCTAGTCCCCCGTTACAACCAAACATACCAACAAGCCATTTAGGTGCATCTGTAACACAACCATTTGCTTAATTGCTGCCTCTTGGAAGGATCCCAATGTGTTTGATCATCAGTAGAACATGGCATACCTACTCTATGGAATTTAGGACTAGCATGTTTGTAACTCAGCAAAAAGTGAACACGTAATTTGTGAAACCATAGTGATACACATAGGGTTTATCTTGCCGCTTCAGTGCCTGCTGAGTTTTGATCCACAGTACATTTTGTTTACTGCCTTACCAGCTTGGACATCGGCAGTCTCCAGGCCCCCTTCATTAACCCATAACCCACTCACCCACATCCCTCCCTATGTCCTATAACACACCCCTTTCTACGCTTCCCATTTAAACTCTTGATCTAAACTAAAATGTTAATCAAATACATCCATATTAATTATGTAATTATGGAATGCTGATATGTTTTTTGACTCTGTCACATCTCCGTGATTTGTAAATGTGATTGCTCAACTACATGTTTTCTTTAAATAAAAGAAAGAAAAATTTAATGTTTTCAACATAAAAGTGTAACATAATACAATATAACTTCAATTACAGCAAAAATGCCAACAGTTGTTTTTGCCCTACTGAAATCATAAATTCAATAGCAAGATTCAGTTTAGCCATAAAGTCCAAACAGTATCCTAATAACCTGGTGGGCTTCTGTTGTGTGTGTGCATAAATCAATAGAATCAGATAATATCAGATGTCTCGTACCCTTCAGGTGTTTGACCTTCCGAGAATGCATATGATCGAACTACTAATTTGTCTTGACTAGCATCTGCCCTTGAGAGCTTGTACATCTGGTCTACAATGGAATATTAATAGTATAGTAAAATTGTACTATATTGGTCTGGCAACATTACTAAGCACTTACAGATGTACATACTAAAATATGTACTAAAGTATATAAAGGAGCAGAGTGGCGCCATATGTAATTATTCTATATAGCGCAGCTCTGCCCAAAAGTAGAGTAGAGATGATGGAGTATGCTGGTGCATGTAGGAAGGGAAAGATGTACAATATGCAGTATGGAAATGATTAATTGTAGCACCATACGCACAAGCCCAGTTTCTTCCCAACATCTCATCCAGGCATACCCCCATTCAGACGGACACACTGAGCTGCAGAGCAGGGTTGCCAAGAGGAACCGGTACAACAACTTCTTGTGGCCCCTTCCATAGCCCCTGAAGTGGCGTGGCCACACCAAGTGCCTCCTCCCATTGCACAGGCAGGGCAGGTCTCCAAGGCAAGCTTGTGCCCCCTCCCCCCCCCCCTAAGTGCCCCTGTTGCCAAGAGGAAACGACTATGGAGGAGAAGAGTGGAAATGTGCCGCTCATTCCTACACGTCTGCTTAATACAATGACCCACATTTCTAGGAAACGGTAATCAAAACTAAATACGGTTATGGAAAGTTGTATTGACATGAAAGTATATGAAATGCATTTAATGTGTCAAAAAAAGTAAAATCAATAAAAATAAATATTAATGTACATATTAGCGTAGCAATATTAACTATATACTTAGACTTGTAAAAACATCTCTGCAATTCCCATAAGTAATGATAATCAGCCAGTTATATAAAATGACCATTTCCCAATAACTCCACTTACAAAGCTTGCTCTACTGGGGAGAGTGGATTCACCATATACTCAGCATGCACTACTTTCTTGCAAACAACTATTACTATGAACACTTTTTCTAGGGGTTGATGTTGTGGGTGTAGCCTAGCAGCAGCCTCATCACATGACATCAAAAGTGCATGAGTGTAAATGTCCTAACGCAGAATAACTCCATAGCGCTTCCTTTATTCTATTAAACACCTATGGGGCTGATGCTGATTTGGCTGAAACACAGTCATAAATCACAGGCACAATTTTGTGTTCATTAAAAAATGACAACTCTATGCGAAGCGGCAGCAGTAGCATATCTGCCTGGTTTACACCAGGCATACGTAGCATACACTTACGTCCTATTTTTGCCCATGGTATTAACTATTTATTTTATTTACAACAAATGCATTCACGATTAGTCATAATTAAAACTGCTTAAACCTCTCTCATGAAGCAGAAACATCTCCACGTATCATGTACAATAAACAAAACAAAATTAGCTTAAACATACACACAAAAGATTAATATATGTCTGAGCGATAAAGAAATTCAGTATAAACAAATCATTCATCAAACAGCCAATCACAAACGTATTGCTAGAGGTGGTGACCGCCATCCTCATCCTCCACTATTTGCACCTGACCACCCTCAAATAATATGGCTTTCTGAGGCCCATATGCGTATTTGTCTTGGTCTGCATCTGTTCGCTATTGCGAGATCATGCCCTTGCTGTACTTGGCCTAAGTTAGAATGTCCCGCCTATCTAGATGCAAGCAAGCGTATATATCGCAGACTCACGCAACTCTGTGTGCATATGAGTGCGCCCACTTTTCTGGGCATGTAAAGAGCAACTTCAAGCATGATACGCTACCCAAACTGGCGTAGTACTTACTCTGCACCAGTCCCATTGTTTGTACCATTAAAGGAGAAATATAAGTTGCTTTTAAGTTGGCTTAATTTTCCCTATTAGGCCAAAGTTGAGGATGCGCTTTAGGCGATGAATGGAAGGTTCCTATTGGCTGGGTTGAAGTCACAAAAGCGTATGGACCAGTGGTGGTACTCCCACGCTAATATCAGAGTTCTGCACAATGGTATTTCATTCCAGCAAGGCAATTCTTGTATTGTAAAAATAAATACAAAGAAATGAACTAACAATTAGATGTGATGGTTTCTTTTTAGTTCCTGTAAAAAGTCTTTTGACAACAAGGCAAGTATTTAAGATGTAGAACTGTTTTCTTTTGCAGTGATTCTCAAACTGAGGTGAGGCACCTCAGAAATCTCCATCGACTTTAAATAGAGACAAATCATAACACACATTATTCGGCTGACTTAAGGGAAAGTGAAGTATATTTCCCCACTATCATTTTCATGCAATGTATATACACATATGTTACACTATACATTATTTATAGCAAGGATTATATATATCTGGGAAAGCCTACAAGTCACGCTTCTTGTTCAGGACTAGTAATAGCTGTGTACAAGACTTTCTTAATAATTGAGCAGGAAGTCTGGTATTGAGGGGGGATTCCAGGCATTTGGTAATCACCCTCTGTGCTTGCCAATGTGAATTCTACAGAACTGTTTTCCCAAAGAGAAAATCTGTAGAAATAACCATTATAAATGCAAAAATACCAATTTCATATAATGAGAAGCTAGTTCTCAGGGGACAGGACTAGGGAGGAATGCACATTATTGGCTAGGAGTTTAGAGACTAAGCAAAAACTGAACACTTGAGGAACAGACACATCCACTTTTATCTTGCACACTGCAGCAGTATCAGCAATATCAGTTATGGGATGTACATCAGACTTAGGGCTAGATTTACTAAGAGGCGTGTTTGGCGGTGTTTTTGATCCGCCATGCATCGTCGCGTTTTGCCAGCGGTTTTGCCTTTAGTAAATCTGGCGGGGACAAAACCGCCTGCAAACTAGCCGAAAAGCGACAGGTTGAGCAAACCGCCCTTTAGTCAATCTAGCCCCTAATCTGTGGTGCTTAAGCTATTATGTTATTGTATTTCCAAGATGCCGGTCCAGTTGTGAAGTCCTGAGCTGCTGATTGGCTCTGAAGCTTTAAGCTGCTGACTAGTTGGTAAATCATGAGATGCTGATTGGTAGAGAGAGCTGTCTCAGCTTTTGGCTGAATGAGCAAAACACATATCAGCATCAGCTGTACAGCCAACTTGTAGGATGCGCTGGATACTTGCCATTTCTGCCATGATGTTATTTAGTGCCTGTTTATTAAATGTTATTATATCAATTATTTATGTCATTCGGGTAGATTCCAAAATTATAGTATACTTTGCCAGAGCACCGTGCTATTTTCTGACTGGCAACATTAATTATTATTCCTTGAGACAGTGGAGGAACTTACTCCTTTGCAGTGGGTGCAGCGGCTTTGGGGCCTGCAGATGAGGGCAGGCCCTTCCCCCATGCAGTCACAGATATTACTAGTGGGTGCAGGTATTAATAGTGAGCACAAGCAGTTCACTGCACATTACTCAGAAGAGCAGAGCGGGTACTGCAGGAAAAGGAACTGCATGTCAGTGTTTCCAGCTATACTGGTATTAAGGATATACTATAGGCTGTATACAGAGGATTGAAAGTGATGTAATCAGTAAGAAATTATTTAATATGCTTTCATAAAAAAAATTTGGATGTTCTTCTGGCACTGTAGGGTGGATTGAGGCTGGCATAGTGTGGCAGATTCAAAACACCGAAAGTGATGGCGATTTATTCAAAAATACAAGAAAAAATGGCAGCAAAATAGACAGTTTTTTAGACCTGCTTCTGGTAGACTACATCGCTCAAACAGCATGCTCTATCCATTCAGAACAGGAAGACGCCAATGACTAATTAATTATGGGGCAATCAATATTGTTTTGATTAAGGGAGCAAAATTAATTTAAAATTAACTTATGTGGGCAAATTTAATTTTTAATTACATTAAGGGGCAATATGATTTGATTGGTGCAACACTTTTTATTTCATGATGACGGCACCATTTGTATTCACACATGTGGAACCACAGGAGTATGCTGGCACTCGTATTGCCACAGGTGCAGTATAAATGAATTTCATTTTGCAAGGAGAATGAAAAGAAACTGAATTTTGCTTCGACTTGATAATTTGGTGAAAGTCATCTGAATTGCAGTTTGCGATATTAGGGGGCTGCTTCCACAGTGTTTAAGTGACTGATGTACTTTAAAGCAATTTTTCCAAGATACTGTGTTTAGTCATTCATTTCACCCAGTCATATTCCCTTTGCCCATCTAAAGGACCACTGAGGCACCAAATTAAAATTTTTGGATAAAAAACATGAAAATAAAATACATTGTTCAATGTTAACTTCACATTCTACTGTAGATCTGCTAAAAAGTAAAATATTACTTCCCCCTTCCTTATAGACAGGTAGAGCTACTGTCCTGATGCTGATCATGAAACCGAGACTGCAGTAATTTGAGCTGCTGCAACATCATTTTCCCTGCCCCTGTATATAAATCTACTAGTCATTAAGGAAAGTAAGGCAAAAGAAAGGGGTAAATATTCTCTGGTACAAACATGTTACAATGCAAGGGGTGAAAATTAGTTTATTATTTTGCACATAAATGAAATACTGGCTGTTTTTTCATCTAGCACACAAATACTTGATAGATTTATTTTTACACATAAATTTAAAGTTGATCTAGGACATGCCTTACCCCAACTATAAATCTGTCCCACATTTTAAATTTACCCCCCCCAAATGCAACATGGTTTTGGCCAGGTGCAAAGTTACAAATTTTTTATGCTTTACTATCCTTAATGACTCTGACCTAAAGGGTTTATTTATCAATAGAAGATTTTCCATCGATGCGATAAGCAGCAATAGAAAATCTGGCATGTTGCCCAATATTAATCAAAAGACACCACAGTCAGCACAAAGCTTTGGTGGCCAAAAATTGTAGCAATGCCCAAATGCATATGAATTGGCAAATTTGCAATGTGTTTCACCATCATGTAAGAGCCTCTTATGTGTTATTGTGTAATGTACGAAGAAAGAGAGTTTCATTGATGCTGCTGACAGCATTATTTGTTTTTTTTCTGGTGCACACAAATAAATATGAACAATATAAAGAACATCAAATGTTTGCAGAATGCGCCATAATGTTTAATTTCCATGTCGACTTTATTCCACATATTTAATTGAGCCTTGAAGACATCCAGGTCCTGATTCATTAATGAACGTACATGCCGATACCTGTTGTATTTTGCGTAAAATCTCTCAACGCATGTCCAGGCCCAGACCATATGTCAGGAAACGCAGCAATGTCCAATTCATCTTTGAGCGCAAAGGACCCTTACAAGAGCCAATGATTTCACGGGAGCAATGGGGCGAGCATGGGGCATATGCACGTAGTCAATGTAGGGCGTGCCAAGCTCGAGCGCACGTAGCGGCCCCCGATTTAAGCTGTCGCATCACTTGCACCAACTACAGGCAGGGCCGCCTTCAGAAATCATGCCTTCAGAAACCTGTGACAGCCAGAGCACATGATTGCAGGGGGAATGATTCCTCCACCCCTGCGATCGCATCCTGGTGCCTGGCTGTCACGGTGAGCGGAGACCAGCGGGGCCCCAGGTAAGGCTGTGCTGCGCTGTTGCACCGGGCCCCCTGGTGAGCCCGGGCCCGGTACTACAGTACCCCCCGTACCCCTCTGGTGGCGGCCCTGGCTACAGGTCATGTGTTATTGCTGATTATGCATGCATGCTAGAACATGTGTTTGCAATCAGGAGCAACTGTAATAATACATTTAATGTACAGTAGACATTAATAACATTCCTATAAATGTATCTTATTGATAAAAAAAAATAAATTAAAAAAAACATTGAATGTTGTGAACCAGGCCCCAGGTGTATAAAGTGTCTGGAAAATATGGAATATTCTCTGCTATTTTCTGTAATGTATAATATAAAAAATGGAAACATAGAAAAAGCCCAACAAGGAACAATTACCTGCAACGTTTACAAATATTGCAGATATACCGAATTTCTGTGTCATCTAAAATAATCTGAAATAGGTTTTTTTTTTGTGGATTAAACAATATTTCAATATAAGTCGACGCTCAGACCTGCAGGACAGAAAGTCCTAATATAAAGCTTAAATATGACATGAAATCTGTCATCATTCATTCAGAATATATTTTTGGTTATAGATTTTATGATGCACCTTAAGTAATGTTGCTGTCTAAGATTTTTGTAGTCTTCTCTTTAAATAATAATTGAGATGAGCAGGTTTCCAAAATATAACATTTCTAATCTTTATTAAAAGATATTATGTATAGATACAGCCATTACTGGAGGAAGCAGACATACGCCCAGGGTCTCAAAATGCCAATTGACAATCTATATTTGATTAAGTCATTCTTTTATAGAAAATGTTACTCATCATTACTTTAAAACACACCTCCCCCGCTTACATTACTGCTGACGCTCTAAGGACTAGATTTACTAAACTGTGGGTTTGAAAAAGTGGAGATGTTGCCTATAGCAACCAAGAAGATTCTAGCTGTCATTTATTTAGTGCACTCTACAAAATGACAGCTAGAATCTGATTGGTTGCTATAGGCAACATCTCCACTTTTTCTAACTTGCAGTTTAGTAAATATACCCCTAAGTCTCTATCATTAATCTTCATTAAAGTGACATGTTCTTGGAACGGCCTTTTGGAAGGGTCTTCTTGACCTTATTTGGAGCAAATATTTCATTTGGCCTTATATTGTGAAATAAAGAACATGTGACCCTTATATAACTTGTCTTCTGTATTGTGCAATATGTGTTTTTCCGTTCTCTTTAAAGCACAGACAGATAAAATTCAAGTTCATTAGTTTATTCTATTGAACTAATTGGTAATATAGGCTTTTTGTTAATTATTACTTCGACAGTTGCCTTATAATTTTAATTCTTTTTTTATTTTCAGTAGGCTAAACTTGGATTTGGCAAATGTTTTGGGTCAATCTCAGACTGGAGAGATACCGGCCCAGCAGGAGCTGTCCGCAGTAATACACAGGTTGATTCCTTGTATGTGAGCACTAAGATTTAATTTAGCATGCCAGAACAGTGATTTACATTGTGCCTCACAGTAATGGGGCCTCGGGTTGGAATCAGACTATGTTGCTATATGTGTGAAGTTTGCATGTTCTCCCCTTGTGTTTGTGTGACTCCTCCCACAGTCCAAAGATATATTGGTAGTTTAATTGGCATCTAACTATACTGACACTAGCATGTCTATGCGGGTGCCAGTGGTTGAGAGTTCAGATGGTAGCTACACAGAGGCAGGAAATGATGTGCCTAATTAATATTTTCTGATTATATAGCACTATGTAATATGTTGCTGTTATATGAATAATGGATGATTTAGCAATACATGTGGTCATTTCAATAGTCATGAGCTCATGAGAAAAATAGTTTAGAAGATGTTTTCCTGTTTCCTGTTAATTAAGTTGTTTGAGGAATGCTGAAGTCTCCAGTGAGATCTATGTCCTGGACGGCATATCAGCTCATGGTATTATAGGATGTCTTGTCAATGACTGTATCAAAGTTATTACTGCGACTTTATAACACTGTCAGTGCTATAAGTTGTACCCATTTTACCCAGATGGTGTATTTGTTTCTTGGTTATTGCATTTAAAAAAAAACCACAGTAAAACTGGCACAGTACCGGCACTCAGGGACGGCAGAACCAATAAGAGCGCACTAATTCACGATGTACTAGGTATGTGGCTGAGGTATGGGACACAAAGTGAATTGATTGGCTGCTCCATGAATATTATTTCAGCCAACATTATGGATAGACAACAGGGTACACTTTATACAATTGGACAATCTGCAGTCTACAACTTCACTAGAGCATACAGGGGTCTATGCATCCATCATCATCATTTATTTATATAGCGCCAACATATTCCGTAGCACTTTACAATTGGGGACAAACATAGTAAACTAATAAACAAACTGGGTAAAACAGACAAAGAGGTTGGAAGGCTCTGCTCACAAGCTTACAATCTATGGGACAATGGGAATTTGACACACAAGGTTAAGTCTACATTTTGCAGTTCGGCCCAGGCAGACTGCAAAGGTGGAAGTGACTCGTAAGCTAAATGATCCTGTCACACAACAATGTTGGTCAAGGGGTAGTTGTCTTGTGTGAAATTGTGTAACGGGTGGTAATAGAGTATTGTAGTGAGGTTAAGAGGGTGGTTGAGGAATATTATAAGTGGGTTTTCAGAGAACGCTTGAAAGTTTGTAGACCAGAAGAGAGTCTTATTGTGCGAGGCAGAGAATTCCATAGAGTGGGTGCAGCCTGAAAAAAGTCCTGTAACCGGGAATGGGAGGATGTAATGAGGGTGGATAAGATGTGGTGCACCTAAATATGTATTGCTGCACACCGCAGTGATGCATATTTATGCACCGATTGAATGCAGCATGCCGGGGCTACTCTGGGAGCCCCTTTCAAGTGACCCCTCTCCTGCGGCTCATTTTCCAATTTACCAGCTTAGCGCTGCTGGAACAGTAGTTTCCGTATCTTTTAAGTGTCAAAAAAGCTTGATGCACAGACCCCTCATGGTAATTTAGCACTAGGGGCAAATTCAGCTACAGAGTGCACATTTTCTCATGGACAATCCATGTCGCGATGCAAGAGGTATATTTTTCTATATATGCAGGGAAAATTATGCAAGTAGCACATAAATACCGGGCAGCTTTATTTTACACTGCAATTTAGATTTTAGAGGTAGAACTCGCCCTTCTCCTAACATATAAAATTAGATCTATTCCTAGCTCTAAATGATGCCCTTGGTGATCATTGCAGTCTTGCAAGTTCCACTTTATATTAATATTATTTTTTTCCCATACCGTTATAAATCCCAGGTGTGCCCCTTACACTGAGAGTGGTATGTACAGGGTTAAAGAGCATTGCTGTCTGCCACTAGGAAGTATCTGACAGTCATGTTGTGTGTGGGCTGGCGGAGAACTGGGATTCTGCACACATACTCACCGATGAAATAATCAACACAGAATATATCAGAGCTTTGCAAACAAGCCCACACGGATCAATAATGCCACACAGGCTGCAAGGTGCTAACACAATACCAAAAATTCATCTAATCATACTGGGAATGGCAGGTTAATTCTACACTACAGTGCATAGCAGACATCCGTTCAAAAGACGTGTGTAAAACGGGGTGGTCTAGATAAGGTCCATATATTATTCATAATTAGCAGTTTTCCTTGTAACTATACACAGTATCTGAGCTCCATTGAAGGATTCTTCTCTCTGCCCAGCCGTAAAAAACACAAGCAGCCTTTATACAATAGGAGGATAATACACAGGGAGGGGTTATGGGAACAGAATTCACATCCAAGCTGTACTTTGAAGCCTGCCCTCCTTACTGCTCTGTCTCTCATCCCTCCTCCCTCTCTCTCGCTCTCTCCCTCTGGCTTACTCTCCCTCTCTCTCTCTCTATAGCTGTGTAACTTTGCTTCTTATGCACAGAGCCTCGATATGTCTTTCTGGTGGATTTATACTGCTCTGGTCACTCTGTCTACCCTACTTTATTCCCAGGCTCTGAGAACATACCCATCAAATGAAGGTAGGGGGCTCTGACATACCTTATAATCACTGGGTACCAGCTTGTGGGGGTAGCATAGAATTGAATCTAGCACACCTGCATTCAGATGTTGGCTCTATCTATCTATCTATCTATCTATCTATCTATCTATCTATCTATCTATCCACATACACTTTATAGAATATATTTTGAATACATGACTGTAATTGTTAACCTGATTGTAGTTGACTTAAAAAATGAAAAGTGATCTAAAGTTATGTCATAGATAATGAGTAACACTGGTGTTCTGTAACTATAGGTAGCATGTATACAGTGTACATTTTATATGGCAGAAATAAGCAAAGTTTCCCTAGCCTGGGTATGGAGTTGCTCCTACACTTTGACTATAAATAGCAGCATATGTTATTAAGACATTTAGATATGTTGTATTACACTGAGATGCTTGTGCAATATAAGAACATGAATATGAATGGTATTATTCCATATTTTAGCATGTATGTAGGATGTTTGTGTGTACAGTAGTCTACGCTCAGTGTTTGCTCTTAGCCTGCTGCTTGAAGATGAGTGTTTCTCCGTACCTCGTTACTGCGGACGCTCTCATATGAATTCACTTTGGAGGGATAGATAGAGAGGGATGTTTTATGGTCCCCTTGTTCACTGTATTATTGATAAGTCCTAAGAGTGTGACTGGCTGGAGACAGGGAGAGGAGACAACATTTCAGTGGGAGTGAGGGCTCTCCAAGTCCTGGATGTGCCATTTATCTGACAGACTATTGAACTGTCCGGGAAGCGCCTATTGTCTTTGTGTCTTTGGAGTTCTTCATTTGTTGAACTGCTTGATGTGTGTATTTACATGCCTAGCGCACATATATGTGTAGTTGGGAACTGGTTACTTATATCTGAATGAAAGTCACTCAACATATAGTGATTTTGTGGCCTGAGAACATTGAAATCCTCCAAGTGATTTATTTTCAACACTGGACACAATAAGGATCCCAGTGAATTAAGCATATTATTTGGATCCAAGCCAACTCTAATGATCTACAATTTACACAGACTAATGAAGGAGATCATTTTCCATATAACATAACCACATCCATTGTGTATGGAAATACACAGAGATGGATAAAAGGGTTAATGAACAATGGTACCCATAAATGTTCATTTTTTATCAGCTGATTTGCATCTTGTATAGTGTATGTGTTCTGTATGGTTACTAAAGACACTAGAAGTGTTGTAACATTTACAAGCGAACACGTGTGAGGTGTGTAGTATAAATAACCTAAACATATATTGTGTGTACAATCTTATGAAGGCCACCTACATACAACCCCGATGTATCTTGTGAGTCTGTGTTTTTTATATTTTCCATGGTTGCGAGAAAAGATCATTTGCTCCTAATTAGTGATTTGTTTCCTTTCATAGACACTATTCTCTAATACATCTTCCCAGTTTTGTAGCCTAATGAACCCTATAACGAGGACGGATATATTAAGCAGAAACCACTGGTGCCAGGCAAGAGATTGGCAACCGAAGGGTTAATGGTCCCATTTGTAGCTACAGATCTGTAATGTCACCATCTGATTTCCCGTAACCTCAGGACATAACCAGTTATACGGTGATACAAACACTGATAGAAATAATATGCTGATCTGATCTGATACACTTTGCTCTAAGCACTTATCCAAGAACATGTCCAACCTGAAACCGATAAACAGAACCTAACTGAAATAAATGATCAGTATAAAAAGCATTCTATTCTAAACAACATACTTATATAACAGATGTGCACCAATATATACACTGCAAAAGATATACTCAATCTCATAGAAACATGACAACATATAAAGTAATATAAATATAAACAAACACCAGTAATATTACACTCAGCATATAAGACACCTCAAAGTAGATTGTAAGACAAAATGCAGGTGATAATTTTTGTAATGAACATACATAAATGATGGACGACAAACTAATTCACATTAGTATATAGTATGCAATGAATTTGCACACTATATGTGACAGGCTGTCTCACCCTGTATCGTGTTTCTGTCTGTCCCTGTACGACGCTACGGATACCTAGTGGTGCCTTATAAATAAAAATTAATAATAATAATAATAATGACACAGAACTACTATATACTATATATAACAGTTCAATTGGTAAAACAGAATCACTTATATTAACAGATGAACTTTTCCTTGTGTGTTGGCTTAATACAAACACTCACGCCCACAGCTCACCAGCCTTCCCCAGAGATTAACATTAAATGTCACTGAATAAACACTTTTATGTGTAATTGTATGCATGTGTGTACCAGTAAGGAAAGTAAGGCGGGCGTGCGATATAGAGGGGGACTTGGTCTCCTAAAGGGACAGTTTGGAGATTACACTCCTGTTCCATCCCTTTACCCTGACATCACGCTTTTTCCTTTGGTATATAGAGACACATATTAATAGACATTGAAGTACAGAAGAATTGTGAATATATTATAAAATATTCTCACTGGTGTTTAATTAGACTGGACTCACCTCTCTGCTTATTGTATTTGTCTTAAACACAAATACATTTATACAGATGGCTCATATCATATAAGATCATTGATTTGATTGATACAAATCTCCCTTCCTTATAAGAAATAAACAATAGAGTGTACTGTAAACGAATATCAAAATGAATGCAAATGAAGGTTTCATTGTTTGAATTGATGGGGCATTTCAGGGACTGGAGAATGGAGTGTGATGATGGCCAAAGGATCAATCACTAAAACTATCTTCACTTTTGATGGTGCGTGAATTGTTTATTTGTGGATTAGAGGCAATTGTAGATCTCTGGAATCAGAGTTCAGTACCAGGTGTGTGCATGTTTAATGTGTTTAAGGAATATCTTAAAGGGTAGGATGGTAGTGAGACTTATTTAAAACGAATTGTGTGTACCCTTAAACAAGAAATCGAATTTGTTTTGACGCTGGTCTATAGCTGATGAGTGGAAGGTTCCTATTGGCTGGTTGAGAACACAAAAGTAAATGAATTTACTAAGTGGTGTGTACTCCTCCTACACTAATCTCAGGGTTCTGTACCACGGTATTACATTCCAGCAAGACCATTCTTATAGTGTAAAAAGAAATACATAGAAATGAACTAATGCTTACATGTGATGTCTTTTTTTTTAGTTCCTGTAATTTTTTGTTGTTGTTGTTGTTGCAAATATTTAAGATATAGGACTGATTTCTTTTGCAGTAATTCTCAAACATAGAGAGATTGGCATCAATGGTCAGGCTTGCTTTTCTCTTACAATCTGCACATATGTAAAGTGCTACAGAATTTGCTGGCGCTATATAAATTAATGATGATGATGATGATGATGAAATGTATGAATGTGATGAGGCAGCTGTCTAGGGCAGCAAGTTACAGGTGTAGGACATCAATTAAAAAAATGCCAATATTCTTGTCGTTTACATTTGTATTTTTTTCTCAGCAGATCAAATAAGGCTTATAATAACAATAAGTACCTTATAGCGTGCACACAATGCCAACACAAAGGTTTAGGAGTCTTCATTTACTATAAGTAAGAGTTGTTACACGTGAGGATTGGTTCTTAATAGGAAGGAATATAATGGGCCATGTGAAAGGATTTGAGGATCACTGATGTGTTGTGGAAGCTAACATCATACTTATTTATGTCTTTATCTCCCTAAAGTTCCATAGACGTCTCTAGGGAAACCTAGGTTAAATGTAGCAAGTGTAATGGAACCTAGCCTTAATACAGTATATGTGTAAATCTATTGATTGTATACATGGTAGCAGTGCATGCCTTCACAATACAAACCTCACATGACTAGATTTCCATTGTCTATAATAGTTATAGTGTGCGTGTAAAGAGATGTGGAAGAAACAGTCATATATATTACTATGGAAATCAATGTAACATTAGAGGCATATTATAGAGGCATATTATATGTAAACTAATACACGACCTGTAGAGCTCTTCAATCAGAGTAAAATAATAGATTTCCTCTGTCTGACAATTGCTTGCTTCTAAGAGTAAAGGCAACAAGTACACCGTGTTCTGTGATCATTTCACCACTAGGGGTACTGTTCCATTACAGTCCATCACAGATATGACAACATACAATGAAACTGGCTGCAGAATGTTTGTTCATATTTATCTAGTTTCTAATTGAAAAGAATCCCTGTTTATAGCAAGGACATATTTCCTTTTTTAAATGTGCTGAATAACTAGGAAACAAACTGTTAGTAGTGATTCCGCTCCTGTATCATGTTGAATAACATCTTCTTATAGCTTATATGTGCGATTGTTGCTTTGTTGTCAATGAGGATTGTTAGCTGGAAGCTTAAAAAGTTACTCAGGAAATGATAACAACTCTACACTACTTCAAACAAACTATTGTTAGGTGCATAAGTTCTGAGTAATCATCATCATCTATTTATATAGCACCACTAATTCCGCAGCGCTGTAAAGAGAACGCAATCACATCAGTCCCTACCCCATTGGAGCTTACAGTCTAAATTCCCTACAGTTAATTTTGTAAGCAACCAATTAAATTACTACTATGTTTTTGAAGTGTGGGAGGAAACCCACACAAACACAGGGAGTACATACAAACTCCACACAGGTTGGGAATTGAACTCATAACCCCAGTGCTATGAGGCAGAAGTGCTAACCACTAAGCTACCGTGCTGTCTGCATTGAGAAATGCGATATTTTAATCTCCATGTGGAGACCTACATCTTAAATTACACTCAAAATTGCCCCTCTGTTGTTGCTTCTATAGTACGTAAGAAAAGAGCGTAGTTCCGTAATCAAGTGATTATATTTTGACAAAAAAACAAGTGGAAGTTAAAAGTATAGTGGATTAATGGGACAGATCCCTAGTAGATCTTGTACTGTGTGATACAGTAGAATTCAACTAAAACTGGAAAGTTTCAGGGTCAATATAGAAACCTGAGAAGCAAATACAATTATCGTAGTAGAACAGGTAAGAAAAACGATTTCTATATGCCTTCAGGTCCTATACAGTTCAATTAACTGACGATCCCTGACTTGTTGAAGATTCTCCTCTTCACTTGGTTGGATTGGTAATGCAGTTTCAAGCATTATATAGTTTTACAGTATTGATCACTTGCTGTGAAACAGTTGGAAGGGAAAGGGGAGGGGGCAGAGTGGTAAGGGTACTGGCAGAAGCTGAACACATTGGTGTGTGAGGTGTATTAGTAAGAGGACTGTCATGGATTGATGATCTCTGGTGTCCAGATTGTTTTTCAATAGTTTGTAATTTGCTATTTGATTTTCAATAAATGCAACTATTATTTGCTTTTATGCCGGCTTCTTTGATTTTCCTAGTGTAGGTTTGTGACTAGGATATTTTTCTTGCGCATTCTTCCATATTGCTTCTATACATACAGATAAAGTATAAAAATGAAACATCTAAATGAAACATGCTTCATCACACTTATACACAACACACTAGCTCTGTAGGTATGCTGATATCATTTTGAAATAGACAATTTGGGCACCCATCCAATATTAAGATTGCTACATTTTTATTTGCCCCCCTTTATATTTTGTGCTAGATGCTCTAAACCAGATATTACATAACAACTTAACCAGTGCATGATACTCATGCATTCTAGTCAAATCAAGCTACTTAAGGTGTTAAAAAGGTTCTTGTCATGCATTTGGGCCATAGCCCAGGCCTCCTCAGGGGAAGAGCGTTACTTCCCGACGCAAGCGCCCTTTTTTAATGTGGTTTTGTCCACATGTCACCACCTCATTATTTTTCTCCATCACCTCATCCTTCATCTTTATCGCCACATTTATCCAGATGTCTATCCAGACACAGGGATCTCTCTCAGCGGTCCTGAGTATTACACTACTCTCGCTCTGTCACCCCCGGCAACCACCAACCACTCCCCACTGTCACCCCTGGCAACCACCAACCACTCCCAACTGTCACTTCTCCTTCAAGAAATATATATATATATTTTTTTAAAATCTTTAGAAACACTTTTAACAATTAACAAATTAAATTAACAAATTAAAAACATCTTAGTATACCAAATTTCAGCCCTTTCTGAGTTTTTTTTCCCACACACACTAAGAATTTAGGTCAGTGTATAACTCCGCCCAGCAGATGGCGCTGCAGCAAATTTCAGCCCTTTCTAAAGTTTTTTTTCCACACACACTAAGAATTTAGTAGGTCAGTGTATAACTTTGCCCAGCAGGTGGCGCTGCAGCTTTTTTTTTTTTTTCACACACAGACAAACGCCACTAGGCTTTTATATAGTAGATATCACCACTAATATTGTTCGTCTAGTTGGTGCCGGAAGTAGGAGTTGAAAGAAAATCTGAATTGCAAGTTACAGATGTTCTGTGATAAAAAGCTGGGCTGTCCTTGTGAGCCTTTGTGAGCCCTACATTCTTCCCTATAGATTACCACTACTAGAACCAGTTACAGTACTCCACCACCTGATATATTTACACTTGTATCATCCTGCCCTTTCCTCTCATCTTTCTCCAATTTAGTGAAGACAGCACTCTTAGAATCACAGTTTGTATAATATGAGGCCACTGACAATTTGTTACTGAAAGTAATTTAGAAAACAAACTACCAGGTGAACCTCCTTAATCCAGCAAGGTGAAAACTTGGTTTGAATGTTCCATCTATGCTGCGAGATCTGCAAATGAGCGAGACAAGATTGAAATCTAATGAAAACGCCACCCTGAATGACTGCATTGAGCATCTACAAACTCAATCACCGCAAAAACATCAAAAGCACAAAGAAAACCTAAATAGAAATATGGGCATTGACTTGTGAGGAATTGATTGAGAATAATTTAATTTACTGACATCAAATTCATTCTTTCTTTATAAAAATCTTGAATCAGGATAAGTGCTGATTCCAAGAAATATCCATGTTTTCTCAAACACACAGGGCCTGAGTCATTAAAGAAGGCAAAGCATAACAAAAGGAGTAACTTTGCACCTGGGCACAACCATGTTGCATTAGAGAGGGAGGTAAATTATAATGTGAGGACAGATTTATAGTTGGGGTAGGGCATGTCCTAGATTAACTGTAAATTTTAGTGTAAAAATAAAGCTATCAAGTATTTGTGTGGTACATGAAAAAACAGCCAGTATTTATCTTATGTGCAAAATAATAAACTAATTTGTTCCCCTTGCAGTATGACTTGTCCCGGAGAACATTTACTCCTTTTTTGCCTTACTTTCCTTAATGACTCAGGCCCGCAGTATCCATGTTTTCTGGAGAAACACAGCAAACCATACAGGTTTTTGCTTAAAAAATGGTATCTGAGAGGAGTTTCCAAGATGACACTACATTAAAAATTTTGCAACTGTATAAAGCATCTTTTATAAAGCACTCTTAGGACTAGATTTACTAAACTGCAGGTTTGGAAAAGTAGGTATGCTGCCTATAGCAACCAATCAGATTCTAGCTGTCATATTGTAGAAAGTACTAAATAAATGAAAGCTAGAATCTGATTGGTTGCTGTAGGCAACATCTCCACTTCTTCAAACCCGCAGTTTAGTAAATATACCCCTTAGTCCCTGCATATCACTTAGTTTATTTTGTAGTTGTCCAGTTATACCTTTATATTCTATATTGTAGTCACAAGTGATATGACTTGTGGGGGGAATGTTACAACCTGTACCTCTGCTATATTCAGTGTTGGACGTGGAAATTTAGAAGTAGCTTTATGGAAAACTTAAGTAACCCGTAAACTGTATATCAGCCCACTTTGACCACTGGCCATACATGGAAAAAGGCTGCCCACACCAGTGGCGGATCCAGTGGGGGGGGCGATCGGGGCAATCGCCTCCCTTAGCAGGGGCTTGCTGCCGGCGGCTGCACACTATGTGCAGGTCCGCTCGGCAGTGACAGGCAGGGACGATGTGCTGCCCGCCCGCTCTGATTGTGTTTAAAACACAATCAGAGCGGGCAGGCAGCACACTGTCCCTGCCTGTCACTGCCGAACGGACCTGCACATACTGTGCAGCCGCCGGCAGCCTCAGAAGTCAGAAAATGGGCAGGGCCTAAATGCCCCCCCCCCTAAATCGCCCCCGGTATAACAATTTCCTAGATCCGCCCCTGGCCCACACCGACGAGTACATCTTACATATAAGGTGAAGTAAAAACAAGTCCTATCCCCTAGGAACGCACTCATTTTTTATCAGCAAAGAACTTTTGATCTTTGATAAATCTGCCCCAAAGTTTCCAAACTGCCCCAGTGACATTGTGTGAGTTGCCCCTGCCCACAGTGTGTGTGCTCCAGCCATACTGCATTCATTACAGCACCAGCCTCGTCTGTTCGCCCCTTGCCCTGGTTACTTATATTATAATAATAGAACATTTTCAGCAAAAAGGCATCTAGGCTGCTTAGTGTGTTTTACTTTCAGATGTCTAAAGGTTGACATATTAGGAGTGCGGTTTATAATGTGCATATTCCTCAGACATGTCTCTCTGTGTAACGAAGAGGGGTGGTATTAGAATACGTGCTTATATATGTTACAACTGATATAAGCATGAAAAGATTTCTGATTGCTCAAAATCAACCCTCATTGCTATGCCCAATGAGTCCAGCACAAACTTCCTTGTACATCACATTCAAATGCAGATTCGCAATCTCCTTGTGACCATATGTCTTGTCATCGAAAACAGAAGCTAACAACTGAAAGATTAACTTGTTTTATAGACAGGATTATACCCTCTGGGAAATATATTTCTTATATCTCGTCCTCAGTAGAAACGTGGGTAGCAGCTGGTTCTAGGAAACATGTCCTTAGTGTGTGAACAGGAGGGAGTATGTGAGGGGGGAAGCAGATGTATTGTAGTTTCCCAAAGGGTTACTCACTCTGTTGGTGGTCTACATTTTATCTGTCCTGGTTACAAGAGACAACAAAGCAGACTAAAAAGTCATCACACTGAGAGACATGTATAAAGCAGGGTACATGTCTGATTAATATTATCAGTCTTATGAGACAATGTTATTATAAGATGAGTGTTAGCATTTGCCCTAACTGGTTTTCTACATTAGAACAGACCTCTGTATATAAGGCTATTGTTTAAAATGGTTCAATTTACAATTATCTGTTTTATATGATATAAGTAAGGGATCTAATGAGTTTATGACTTATATCAAATATTTACAGCACTTTGCTTATCCCATGTTCATCTCTTGTACCAAGACTCTGATGTGTCCTGGTGGTTTTAAGGCAGGAGGTTGCTTTAATGAACACAGAAAATTCCATGGCACATCGGTATCACAAGTTTCTGTTTTAAAAATAAGATTGCCTTTCCTTATTCATATGATCAGCCTTACAGCAAACTACCATCAAGGCCAGTTCATTACATGGGAGGGGCCCCCACCCCCCTGGAAGTGGCGTCCACACACCAGCTTCTTACCTTGGCAGGCTGGAGGTGTGGGTGGCACTCTTCGCTTCTCAGATTGGTAGTGTGACATCATAGCCAAGCCACACCCCTAGCGTGTCAGTGACCTGGAGGAGCAACCACCGTCATCTCACATGTAAGGAGATGCCGACTGTCTGTCCTTCATGTCAGCAGTTGGGGCTGCGTGTGGAGAGCCATTAAAAATTACTGGATGAGTGACATTATGTCACAATCGGTGTTTAAGGCCCCCCTTAACCATTGAACCCCAGGCAACCACCTAGGTTAGCTTAATTACCATGTACTAATCCTTGATAGCGCAGTTATAAAGGCTGATGAGAGCATGTTTTATTGTTAGGGGTGATACATTTAGGGGAGAATTGAATTCCCTCCAGAATACCACCCCGCTAAACCTATTACCGTTAATACGGTACTATTAACACAGATTTCTGCTCACAGCTCAGGGAGCTGCAAGCAAAAAGCCGGCGTTGAAATTACTGTATTAACGGTAATTATGCGCACTGTTACCGTAATACCGGTAATAGTGTGCAGACCACGTTACTTTTTACAGTAACATGGCCAATTGAATTCCCCCCTTAGTGTTACAGGGATATCTCCGTGGTAAATATTGATGCACTCTTTCAAAAATGTGTACATTTAAATGGTTAGTAACCTTAGTAACAAATTTTACAAGATATGTGCTATAAATGTCAGTGTTTCTGAATAGAAACTTAACATTGTGAATTAATCTACAGAGATCTTTGTACGAATATATTTGCAGCTGATATTTAAAAAAGCAAATCAGACAGAATTTGGTAATCGTATACACATATGAAGGTAAGCTATTGTAAATCCTGGGGGCATATCATTTGTTCTATACAGCGTGCTTCCCTCACTGTTTTCTTTGGTTGCCAGATATAGTGCTGAAGCTGTCTCTGTCTATTGAGAGCTTTCAGTTAGGACAACTAAAGGGACACGTGGCACTAAAAGCCCAAAACTGACTAGTTGATCACTACACGCAAATATACTGCACTTTGCTTTACACTTCTATGAGGTAGTCCTCAGGGATTCTCTGGGCTTCAGCTGATAAAGCAACAGGCCATTATTATCAACATAATCTGTATTTCTAATGGCATATAGAATAATGACATAATTGCATACTTGCCTACTCTCCCGGAATTCCCGGGAGGCCCATGAATTTCGGGAAGTCCTCTCGGACTCCCGGAAGTGTAGGCAGAATTCTAGGATTCGCCGAAATTCATGGCATTGAATGGTGTGGGCGGGGCTTAATCGTGTCATTAAGCCCCACCCCCGCTATTCAATGAGAAGTTTTGGGGGGAGAAGTTTAGAAAATTGGCATATGATAATAAACAGGTAAAACACATGCGCTCAATAGCAGACTGCGTGAAACATCTGCAGCAGCAGTGGAACCAAGGAATCCCTCCTTGTATAGATAAATGACAAACAAAAGAAGTCCCAACTGCGCTCGCAAGATGAGAGATATGTAATGAACAGAAAACAAATAATAATATTGTAAAAACAATAAGTGAAAAAACATGAATATAAAACATTAAATGAAAACTAAGGTGGTGTATCAATGTATACTCATAATATGAAATACAAAATGCAGATCCAGAATGTCTTGATATGTCTACGAATGCTCGAGAAAACACAACCTGTGTCATTTGCTTCGTTTTATTACATCACCAACTTTCATCTCTATCCATTGGATTACTGCCTACAGACATTCTGGATTGACTCCAGATCTACTTGCTACCACCATCAGTAATCAGAGCTCCAGCATTTATCTGTAGAGACTTGCCAATATTCATATAATCTATCAGTTGTATGGTCCGTTGCCAATCATTGGGTTCTTGTATTCATTTTGTATTTCATATTATGAGTATGCATTGATACACCACCTTAGTTTTCATTTAATGTTTTATATTCATGTTTTTTCACTTATTGTTTTTACAATAATATTATTTGTTTTCTGTTCATTACATATCCCTCATCTTGCGAGCTCAGTTGGGACTTCTTTTGTTAGAAAGTTGGCATGTATGCATAATTGTACATACAGTGGTACCCGCTGATTTCTACGAGATGGTGATGGTATTGCAGAACTTGGTAAAAAGTATAGGTAGTCGATCAACACGCATTGCTGGACTGTTCACGCTGTGTTGGAGATATGTTCATGTACTTTTCATGTACTCATTACTAACACAGCACCTGAGTGAGACCTTACATGGACTCAGGAAGTAAGAAAGTGACACACTAGCCATGGGAGTTCTTACGAACATAGTAATGTAAAATATGTTTCAGTTGGCATGAAGGATTTATACAAAGGGTGTGTGTGCAGTCTGGATTTATTATGTTTGTATCTCTGCTTAGCTGCATTTGACATTATTAAAAAAAATAAAAATTGCATGAATATTCCCCAGGATTAAATTACTATATCTTATCATAATAGTCGCCAGCAGCCCCTAATGTCCAGGGACAGTCCCATGTTTTAGAAATTTGTCTCTGTAAATGTCTCTATTTCTCCATAATGACCAAACTATACACAGGGCCGGGGGAAGGGTACTGGGTGTCCTAGGTGCCCCCTTTCCCTATGCACCCTCCCCCCTTAGATAGCCGACCCCCTAGGGCGCTGCACCAACCCTTCACTAGTTACCTTGTGTGGACAGCAGGCAGTGGGGTACAATGGGGTGCCTGTCTTACTACTGCCACTAATGCTACTGGCAGCCGCCCCTCCGTGTCAGTGACTTCACACTGCCAATCTCTCAGCCTATCACTGGCACAGGTGAGAAGCAGCTGGTAGCATTGCAGAACAAGGTAGATAATATAATTAAATACATCCCCTCTTCCACATTGTCAGCAAATAAGAACGGTGTTTATTTTAAATCCCCGGCAAAAAATAAATTAGTTGCCATAATGTCTTTGCTTTAGATGCCCCCAATATGTTGAGACCCTAGACGGCCACGTTAGCCCGTCTAATGGTCTATGTTGAGATGCAATTCTCACCTCATTTTCATATATTTTTGTTTTGTGCCATCCATAGATAAGATTCCCATGTGTCCCTGGGTTTCATGTACAGTCTCAGTTTTCGCCACCCATAATTTTTCATTTGAAATACTTATTTCCCAAGAATTCAGACTCCTGATAAATTAAAGTACATTAAGAGAAAATATGATGCAATAACCGTACATACAATATTTGGCACCCAGAATGAAGCTAAGTTTAACAATCAAATACTGAATACACTGAATAAAATTGTAGGTATGTAAATATTTGTTAGGGAAAACTTTGTATCATCATTGAGTGAGTTGTTATTGCGTTGCTTTATATAAGAATTGGATCTGAGACAGCTGGATTCCATCTTTCCATTTCATGGCCGGTCTATAACAACCTCACCCTATTATCAGTTGCCGAGACAAATTAGTATCCACGTGCGGCCTCTAATTGCAGGGCCCCCGGTCCTCGTGGGACATATGTACAGATTATAAAAAGCACAATGATTGCAGTCTGAGTATCTAATGCCCAATTGTCATCCTTGGATCATTTAGCAACTCTAGTCTATATAACTCCTTGTTTACTGCCATTACTTCATGAAGCTAAATACTGCACTATGACACCGCATCGTAGATTTGTAGTTTCCATATATGTGTCATGGCAGACTTTACATATGGAACACCCCAGGGACAGGGAACTTCCTGTGTAATTCCTAGCAACACAGAGCTAGGGATGAGCAACATTTTGAAATGTATTCCGCGATATGCATTTGGCTACAGAAGTTTGAACGTTTAACCAGTGATATTAGGACTTATATGTTCCAAGTCCTGCCCAAAACACACCACACAGCAGAAAAAATTGACCCTTGTTGTCCTAACTCTATTCATAGACTACAATTTATGCCAAATACGGGTTTTAATATATAGTGCAGAATGGCATTCTGCAGAAGGGTGAAACAGAAACGAATGATTAGGTTACCGGAACCTGGCACCTCTGTGAAACTGCCAGTTCCATTGCAAAACTCGATTTGTGTGACATGTAGCTGCCATTTCACTCATATCTACTTATATCTACTTACCCACTTATCACTCTCTATACTTTATTTATGTTGTATCCTTTTGGAGTGGATGATTTGGGAAAGGATGAGGGCATTTGGGAAACAAATATGAGGACCAAACTTTTTTTGTTTTTCGTTTGTGCTGTTGTGACTCTATCACCTATGGGCGCAGGGCATATTTGGACTTGTAGTTTTATAATGGTTAGAGAGCCATAGTTTCCCTGTATGAAATGAAACGGTCAGCTAATAATAATACAGCAGTCACAAATATAAAATGATAATTGTCGTACGGTCAAGGGGTTCTTTACATCAGATCACATTAAGATCTGGGGCTATCCGGTACACTGACATCCTCTGTAGTCCCTCTCGCCCTCTCACCTATTTTTTCCTGGTATGATTACTTTTAGTACTGTCGTGTTAGTATATGCTGTATAAGTAGATCCATAACATACCTTAATGTTAGTCTGCTACATTACACACAGCGTTATGTTTTCATCCCATCCGTTTTATCAAGGACAAGAAGAAGTTAATTGTTTCCACTGCGCGCACAGTTTGGTGGTTATTCCCCTCGGACTGGAAGTCCCGTGTCCCTGGACATGTTTCCATTTCACGTCATTCGGAGCTCAGTTGTTTAAGTCAATGCAAGACGTAGCATAACCCTTTCATTGCCAGGCAATTAAAGTTTTATGTGCTCAGAGTGTGTGTGTGTAGAGATGTCTGCAAAACTACAATAAGTGATGCTGGCTCAGTGGACTCTATCCTGAACTGGTGAATGGGGGCATGGGAAGTGTCAAACAGTCCCCTAGAAGCCAGTTATCTGTCTATTATAACACTGTCTATTAACACAGCTTAGGTCAAGCTAAGAGGACACTTATCTTTAAACAAACTGTTTTCCTAAAGGTAAAAGCGATTTTAGGGTCTTTAATTGGTGGTCTCCAGTTCAAAAGTCCTTTTTGCCCATTTAATAAAATATGTTTTATTTTAATCATCTGTCATTGGCATCAGTCTCTAATCTCCAGCGCTCTTATATGTTCTTTAAGACTTGTCCTTGTTTATGTAGAGTATAGTAGGTGGGAAAAGAAACATTGCAAGTTTAAGATATTCAGAGGCACAAACTTGGATATATTAATCCTATAATGCTCATTATCTGTTGTTATCCTGTGTGCTGTGCATATCATGGTATGCATTTATACTATAATCTCTCTCGTGTAGTGTTGGAGCAGTTTCCTATGTCTCCTTAGACTGTGACAGCCATACACACACTCAGCAGCAAAATGTCCCTGGAAATGATATTTAAATGTTGGCAAATATACAACAGCTGCCATTGGGTCTGGACTGATAAACATAGAATTATGAGAATTAGTGACAGATGGATTTAATTTACCCATCTAGTCTGCACATTTTCCTGTGATGGATGTGATGAGAACGTTTGGACTGCTTCCAGCTATAGGTTTTTGATGTGATGTAGTGAAATGATGTGGTATTCACAATTATAAATCAATGGACTGTATCATTATCATAATCATTTATATAGCGCCAGCCATTCTACAGCTCTGTACAGTGAATATTTTTCACTTACAGTCCACATTCCCTAACACACAGATTCAGAGTTGGGTTAGTTGTGTCAGCAGCTTACCAGTATGTTTTTGGAGTGTGGGAGGAAACCGGAGCACCGGGAGGAAACCCGCGCAGACACGGGGAGAACATACAAACTACAAACAGATAACGGTCTGGTCAGAAATGGAACTGTATGAGCTGCAATGTCATACATACCGCCCAACTTTACAGCGTTAGGACGCTCAGCACCACTTCTACCCGACTGTCCTGTCAGGACAGGGAATATTGTGAAGTGTGTCCACCTGCCAAGCGGTGATGAAGGCATGTTTTTAAAGGAGGGAGAGAGGGTTTGGGGTGGGATAAGATTTAAGCTAGACTAGACACTAGGCACGCCCTCAGGTGGCACGGCATGACTGCAATGTGATGTAAGCATGACATGTTTACACCCCCTATTTGTTTGGAGGAGTCATCGCCATATCCTGACTACTTACGGTAGAATGTTGGAAGATATGATGTCCTCTAATGTGTTGCATTAATGTGTTATTGCCATCCACCATAAGTACTGGTTTGATTATAGATTGATAGTGGATGGGAGGAGTGGGGAGTGCAATAAAGATGGCTGAATGCTGAACAAGATTATAGTCACACCTCCAAAAAAAGAAAGTTTCCCCTACCCCTTGCTTATGTCCATGATCCTCTACCCCCCCAAACTGTTCATCGTGGGTTCATCCTGATTTACACAACTGTGTAGATTAACTCCACCGATCTTGAAAAGTGTTTATTTGACTCTAAAATCTGAATAGCATTCACCTTGTATATTATTACATTAGTAATGTAATGTATATTAGTATATTACATGGTGTAGTACAGGGATTCTCAATCTAGGGTACACATTTCATAGCATATTTTAAAGACATAAAGAGCTACTTGGCAAACAACAGTGCATATTTAGGGTTTTTCAGGATTAATATATACACATTAAGGGGCATTTGTAATAAAATGGTACACAATAAGGGATACCTGGCAAATATTTCCCAAAATAAGGGGGTATGATGTACAAAATGGGTGAGGAATTCTGTTATATTATTTAATGACCATTTGTATCCATGTGCAGTGGTCCATATATATTATTGTTATTATTATTATTATTATTATTATTATTAATAATAATATTATTATTATATTTTAATATTAAGGTGCCGCAAAGTGTCTACAACATCGTACCTGGCAGGATGAACAGAGTACACATTTACAAATTGAAATAATGAATACATGATACATAGTTTATATGATGAATAAACAGCTACAAGTCAACAGAGTACATAACAAATCATGCAAAAAAAGACATACATAAGAACAGTAAGCATACATGGGCACAAATAAGCATAATAATAAATGTATGAACGTAATAAACACAACAAATCACAGGGCATACAGAAAGAATTCAGCATAAGGCATGTCAGGGGCAAGGGAGGGGGACGGAGAATGGACAGACAATAGACATAGGGTAGAAGACCCTGATCCCTGCCCGTAACATTATAGAGGGGTATTGAGAGACAATAGGAGAACATTCCCTATCAGAACACCGTGTAGAGTCGACTGGTCAGAGACATGTTACAAAAGCCAGAAAAAGTTAATGAGATTGATCAGGATATCCAGCTGCCTTAATATGGAGTTTTAAAAGAGGGTATTCTTGTGAGGTGGGAGAGTTCGGTGTTACATGAATATATAGCATTCTGATTTACCGCAGTTTGATGCAGATGAGTGTATGAATCTTGCTGCCTTGTCTTGTGTGCACAGGGGATCTTTATCCAGAGGCTGGAACTAGCCGTTCTTCCAGCCTATAGGAACCATGGCAGCTGCACTGGACATCTAGAGGGAGATCAGCATCCGATTTGCTGAATAGATGTCCAGGTTGTATGAAGTCTGAGAATACTTGAATAAATACATTAGGTTTGAAGATTAGGGAGCTTATCAGAATAATAAACTCATGTATATTAATCTGGCTTTGTATAAGAGCTCTGTAGTAAATGAGACCACACATATTCCCTGGCTAATCTTTATTGAGGTTTAACCTTCGTTCACCAGATGTCTTGTTGGTTAATGTAAAATCCAGGAATTGGGTTAAAGGATCACAGTTTCGGGGGAGGACAGCATTGATGATTGGTAGTTATTTACATATTTAGGGTTATTTATCCGAAAAGTCACAGATGAGATCCAAGCATTACATCTCTAGCCCTGGCTTCAATAGTTTCAGAGGGTTTGAGCTCCCCTATCTTTAGTTGTTTCAGGGTAACTCCACCTTTTTTGGTCACCAGGCTAATAAATATTTCCTATTTTGGCCACAGTGTTCCTCCCTTTGTTGTACACTGTGCACACTTTGTTGTTTGGTCTGGCACCCTCATCATCAGCTCTTCCATGTTTTACCAGTACAGATTAAAGGGCCTATTAATTATCAGCCAGTAATAGGATAAGTTCTCTATCACTGGTTACACTTCCCATCACAGCAATCTACCATTGGAATGAGTGATGCTCCCCGGGGATAGTGCCTGGCAGTGGTAAGAGGGCTCTTACCGTTTGGCCAGCCAGTCTGGTTCCCTCAGCACATGTGTGAACCGGCGTTACACTTTCACTGAAAAAAATAAAAATTATAAACAAAGAAAAAAATAAAAAAGCTTTAATAAAAAAAGCATTTTTACTGTATCTAAAAGCCTGCACCAACCCTGCTGCTGCCCCGGGAGGTGGCAGCTGGGGAATACATAGTAACATATCATTGATATGGTCAAATATCCCCCTGTTAACCTACGCTATCGCCATCCTTAGCTAGTGATAGCCATAAGAGGATTTGGTCAATACATGTACTGTCAGGATCCTTCTATAAGAGGGCTCTGGTGAAGGATGGAGATACTGCTCACAGAAGGCACTAACTCCTCTATCAATAAAGGGAGAGCTCAATCCAAGAGTCCGACCGCATTTATTTTTACTGGTCAAGGTGCCAGAGTCATCCAGATTGCTGGTCCACCTGCACCTTTATTCCCCTTCTCTACAACTATATCTGAATACGACACACTGACATACATTTTTTGTACACACATGGTACATCTGTTTTGCATTGGTATGTTTTACCCAGTACAGCTCCGCAGTATATATGCATCCTCTGTACGCTTGTAAATGTTGATATGAAGCAGAGCCAGCAGCCGTGGCATACTCAGAATTGGGAGTGACAATAATGGTCACTATGGCTGAGCACATTTTAAGTAAAGCTGATCTCTCACTGTCACTGCATAGACCTCATCATCCTCGTCTTCTCTATCACATGTACATGACCTCCTCTCTGGGAATGTTCTGAGCGATGGGGATTGAGCTAGTGCTGCCGCTGACGTACAGATGAGTTGGCTGCAGGCGGATAATTCCAAAGTGTCTCCCAGGGACCTGTTCAGCTCAGCTTACTTAACCCTGTCTGTCTTAGTCTTGGCTATGGCACATTCTAGGCTGTTTGTTATCTGCGGTCTACTCTGATTGCAGCAGATTAAAGTTCCCCAACATGCTTCTATATATTTGCAGATACATAGGTCCTGATGCTGAGTTAGATGTATGCAACATAAATTATAAAAATTATGGCACAACATAAATTATAAAAATTTGTGCTGTGCAAGCTAAAATAGAGAGTGCATACAAAGTTGCGCGCACCTGATATTTGCGCCTACGTATGGACGGAGAGGCGGAACAAGGTAGGGAAGGGGCGGTCTAACGTAAGCCAAGTATAGTAAGGGTGTTTTCATGCAAATACGGCGGATGCAGACCAGCAGGGAGATGTATATATACCCCTGTCAGGAGCTGCATCTTTCGCACAACGCTGATGATAATAGCCATCGCCAGCACTAGCGAGCCGCTTCTGATTCACTGATTACATATTCACCTCAGAAGCTGATAAGTGCTTTCTTCATTGATTGTGAATATATTCTAGGATTCTGTGGACATGTGTATAAAAAATATAAATAAAATTTCAAATGTGAGATAGAGTATTATATCTGCATCGTAGAGGGGTTATAGGTGCATTTTGAGATGTCTCCAACATCATATTGGTGTAAACAGCCAATTTTTGAAAACAGCTTTTTTTAGCGTAATTACGCCCAACATGCCAAACTCAGCATCATTATCTGCAAGGAAAGAATGTGCTCTTTTTAAAAAAAATATCATCATTATTATTTTATTTTACAGCGCTAAGGATTCACTAAAATAGTTGATAGATCTTATCATAGGCTTTTAGATATGTCTAGTGAAAATGTTTACTAATTTGAAAATTTGATGTACACTTACCATTGTCTGCCCTAATTGATACCTGGTTGGACTTTTTAAATGAATTATTAATTTATTAATTAGTTTAATTAATTAGTTCCGTGGTTGCTAAGGGAAACAGCACAGCATAAACCCATGCAGCTATGGCTTGCTATGTGTCCTCTTATTGCAGCAGTTATCTACTTACCTATGTAACCAAGACACTGGTATATAAATAGTTACCATTGGTGAACTTGTCTGTGAAATCTTTGTAAAACTGTCTATTGATGTTTCCATCCTTGTCAAAGGAGGAGTGCAAGACATAGTGACTGACCCTGGTTGGACAGTCTGTGACATGTGATATAAGGGGCCAGCGCTGTGCTTTAGTGTCCGTAGAGGGAGTATGTAAATTTAGTTGGAGTTTAAGGCCATTTTTATCACGGCGAAGAGTCCTATTGCCGGTGAAAATGGGCCAGTATCAGTTGAGTCGAGCAACTCCCTACTGCCTGTGATATTCTTTTTAATAAATGCAGGTGATATGTTATACATGCCCACTCTCCAGGAATGTCCAGGAGACTCTCAAATTCTGAGTAGGTCTCCCGGACTCCGGAGAGAGCAGGCGATTCTCCCATATCCTGCCCACTTCCTAGACTCAATGACGCGATTTGCAGTGAATTGCATTATTTTGGCCCCGCCCTACAACAAAATTCATTCAGGGGGATTGGCCGCCCCTTGCCCCCTTCATTCTTCCCACCACAAACTACCCCGGGATCTCCCAGAGCTCATAAACTGAAAGCTGGCAAGTATAAATATGTGATCTTTTTTATTTCCACAATACACGGTAATATAAAATCATACTTCTCTGAGACATTTTTTCACAAATAAGCCCTATAGTCTTAGTTCAAGTATAGGATTGCCAGTTTCACAATTCAGCCACATTGAGTGAGTCTGAAAAACTGTTGGCTATTTTTTAATGTGTAGATATCACAATTATTTGCCCTAATAATGTGTATTGGCCCAGAGAATACACAAAGGGAAGAAAGATCCTGCCCTTGTGCACAGTAGCTGGAGGGTCTTAGATTGACTTTTCTAGATATGTAAATGCTTGGATCTGCTTGGTTTGGTTTTTTATGCTATTTTGTAAATAGTTTTGACCAATTGTGGGTGGTTTTGTACTGATGATAGGCTACCTGCAGACATTGTTATCAGGCACCCTTGGTCACTAATGTATACCAGACATTGCTGTAGCCCCAAGCCTCTGTGCTCATTGTGAATATAGCTGGTGATTGTACTGTGGATTACTCCTATATTACGTCTATTCAGTCTAAGTCACTATTTAGAGAGACAACTGAATAAGGTGAGAGTAAGTGTTATTTATGATATATTGTATTGTATTGTTTTGTTTGGCAGGGCTTTCAATCTGATGGCTAGTGTATGGCAGTACCCTCAATCTAACTGCTAGTCATTGTATTCAATATGATAACTAGGGTAAGGATGGGGATTAAATCTGGTCTCTAGTGCATGGCAGCAGTTCCTATCTGATGGCTAGCGCATGACAGGACTTTCAATCTGGTGATCTGGTGACTAGTGATCGCTGGCATGGCAGGACTTTCAATCTGGTGATCTGGTGACCAGTGATAGGTAGCATAACAGGACTTTCAATCTGGTGATCTGGTGACTAGTGATCGACGGCATGGCAGGACTTTCAATCTGGTGACTAGTGATCGGTGGCATGGCAGGACTTTCAATCTGGTGATCTGGTGACTAGTGATCGCTGGCATAGCAGGACTTTTAATCTGGTGATCTGGTGACTAGTGATAGGTGGCATGGCAGGACTTTTAATCTGGTGATCTGGTGACTAGTGATAGGTGGCACGTCAAGACTTTCAATCTGGTGACTAGTGATCGGTGGCATGGCAGGACTTTCAATCTGGTGATCTGGTGACTAGTGATCGCTGGCATAGCAGGACTTTTAATCTGGTGATCTGGTGACTAGTGATAGGTGGCACGTCAAGACTTTCAATCTGGTGACTAGTGATCGGTGGCATGGCAGGACTTTCAATCTGGTGATCTGGTGACTAGTGATCGCTGGCATAGCAGGACTTTCAATCTGGTGATCTGGTGACTAGTGATAGGTGACATGGCAGGACTTTCAATCTGGTGATCTGGTGACTAGTGATCGACGGCATGGCAGGACTTTCAATCTGGTGACTAGTGATCGGTGGCATGGCAGGACTTTCAATCTGGTGATCTGGTGACTAGTGATCGCTGGCATAGCAGGACTTTTAATCTGGTGATCTGGTGACTAGTGATAGGTGGCATGGCAGGACTTTTAATCTGGTGATCTGGTGACTAGTGATCGCTGGCATAGCAGGACTTTCAATCTGGTGATCTGGTGACTAGTGATAGGTGACATGGCAGGACTTTTAATCTGGTGATCTGGTGACTAGTGATAGGTGGCATAGCAGGACTTTTAATCTGGTGATCTGGTGACTAGTGATCGCTGGCATAGCAGGACTTTCAATCTGGTGATCTGGTGACTAGTGATCGCTGGCATAGCAGGACTTTTAATCTGGTGATCTGGTGACTAGTGATAGGTGGCACGTCAAGACTTTCAATCTGGTGACTAGTGATCGGTGGCATGGCAGGACTTTCAATCTGGTGATCTGGTGACTAGTGATCGCTGGCATAGCAGGACTTTCAATCTGGTGATCTGGTGACTAGTGATAGGTGACATGGCAGGACTTTCAATCTGGTGATCTGGTGACTAGTGATCGACGGCATGGCAGGACTTTCAATCTGGTGACTAGTGATCGGTGGCATGGCAGGACTTTCAATCTGGTGATCTGGTGACTAGTGATCGCTGGCATAGCAGGACTTTTAATCTGGTGATCTGGTGACTAGTGATAGGTGGCATGGCAGGACTTTTAATCTGGTGATCTGGTGACTAGTGATCGCTGGCATAGCAGGACTTTCAATCTGGTGATCTGGTGACTAGTGATAGGTGACATGGCAGGACTTTTAATCTGGTGATCTGGTGACTAGTGATAGGTGGCATAGCAGGACTTTTAATCTGGTGATCTGGTGACTAGTGATCGCTGGCATAGCAGGACTTTCAATCTGGTGATCTGGTGACTAGTGATAGGTGACATGGCAGGACTTTTAATCTGGTGATCTGGTGACTAGTGATAGGTGGCACGTCAAGACTTTCAATCTGGTGGCTAGTGTATAGCAGGACTTCCCACATGGTGGCATTGTATGAAAGACGCCCCTACATCACACCACCCCCCATGAACTATTAACAAATAGATGAAATTTTACAACACGTACAGATATGCAACACGTACATATATACGCATCCACCGTGCAATTACTGTACACGGAGGATGCGTATATCACATTATTCTACCACGGAAGAAAAGGGGCATGTGAGGGGGAGGTAGTTAGATTACCGGGTGCTAGGCAATGGAGAGTGGCAGAAGTCGTACCAAGGGCCCCACACCTTGTTGAAATTAGAGACCTTATCACACAACAGGCAAATGAATTACCCCATCACCACTCTATACCAGATATGCGAGACATCTGCTTGGAGGCATGGAGGGTGGGAGATTTTTCAATCCGTAGTTATCTGTAGACGAGCTGCAGCACAAACATGTTGTACCAGTTTGTCATTATGTTTAGAAATTGACTTCCTAGGGAAGCAAAGTAGCATGACCAGGGGGTCAGGAGTCACACTGATGGCCAAAATCTAGGTCAGGAGATTAGCTACCTGGACCCATGGAAACAAGGGGAAATTGCCACAATATATGGAAGAAAAATACAACCCACTTCAGAAATCATATAATGATATTACATATCATTGGGATAGTGGGTTTACCCTGTGTGATACACAACTGTTCAATACTTCAGAAGTCCCAGGGTATATCCTATGTAGATTTGTGGGGACCATGTACCATCCCACTACATAATTTTAATAGCACACTCTACATTACATTAATATCCCACACATCATTACATGAAAACCCCCATTACTATGTGATGCTGGTCCCTGTGGCCCTCAAATTAAAAAGTTTATACATCAATGCTATACATTTTCTGTTTATTTCACGTACCAGCAGTCAGACACAAGGTGGCAGTATACAATATTCCAATGGTTAAAGTAAACAGTACGACTAGCTTTACAACCTACTTTAATTCATAATATGCACAGTGAAAATTGCATACATTGTTGTCACATGAAAACACATTGGAGTGTCACGATTTGCACAACAAATAAAACAAATAATGTGTCTATTAAGATACTATACTTGTTGATTATAATGAAACTTGCCATGGTAAGTCTGATACAGTCACTTGGCAAAGAAATAAATGGGCAACATACTGCACGCTCCTGTCCTTATGTAAAAACCACATGCATTTGACATAGCTCTTTAACATACATTTAGGAGATTATTGGAGATCCCCCCATTGACATCAATGTGCTTAACTTGTGTCAAATGCATTGAATGGACCATGAAAAATTCAGAAAACCAAAACACAACGCTGACAGAAAGCATCCAAGCAACAGTAAATAAGTGACATTAGAAGCAGTGGATTCCACTGTCAGACCTGTCTACATGTGTTGCACTAACATTACAATGCTAGTAAATGCACTGTATTGTGTATGTGGCCATACGCACTGACACAACCTGTGAGTTATTAATATGTATTACACACAAGTATACGTCAGTATCTACACATGCAGCAATACTGGAGGGGACAGACAGCATCTCTATAAGCAGATCTCTGTGGAGGACTAACACACAGCACTCCAGAGAATCCTGCCTATTATTACTCACACTCCCAATACAGTAAAAGATCACTTAATGAGACAGATAAAGTAGGAAATGTAAGGTACACAATTTGTTTACGTATTATTCATATGTATTATGAAGTTATTTCAGTAGTGGAAATAGGTTCCGTTCCCCAGCAGACCTTAAGGACCTCAATGTGACGGTGTCTATAACATTGTTTGCTCCACTTTTAGGTTTATCTGCAACTGATCCGGTTTGTTTAATCTTGGCAAGGAGTTTGGCAACTGCACTGTGACTAATTGGCGGCCTATTTGGGTGATGTTGGTTGAAGTCATTTACTCATAGTTGCCTACTCTCCCGGAATGTCCAGGAGACTCAAGAATTTCTGGGAGTTCTCCCGGACTCCCAGGAGAGCAGGCAAACCTACCGGTTCCTGACCGACCATTAGTTTAGGGGCGTGGGGCGTGACTTATGACTCGATTCGCGCGTCATCATGGCCCCGCTCCCTGCTATAATTGGCTAAAACTGTATGATGTAATATAGGGGGCTGGGCCAATGATGCGATTCCTGAACCCCGCACCCACACACCCACCTCCCCCCGATCTCCCGGATGCCAGGTTGCCCAAGTTGGCAAGTATGCATTTGCTATAGCACATGTGCTTCCTTCTCCAGATGTCATAACAATCTCAGCATGTTCTGTTTGTGTTAGTGTCATTGTCATTATTGTCACTAACTAGTAAAGAAAACTCAGTGAAAACTTGAGAATAACTAAAGTTACATTAAAACAAAGAACACCATTGTTTTTCTTATGAAATTCTGCATCTGTTTGATATGTCACATGACTACCTTCCCATTTAAAAAAATTAGAATGCCATCCAAGATGGCTGACTTCAAGATGGCTGCCATGCTGGCCACATACCCTAAAGAGTTTTCCACCATACCCAGATCATATGTGTAGACACTGGGTTAATATTTCCTTACTCATTTCCGTTTTAAAATGGTGTTTTCACACTTATGGACCACCCTGTATTTGCAGAAACCTTCATGCCTGCAAGTGAGAACATTTGCAAAGGTAATGATTACTAATTAGTCTGTTTACCACTTGAAATTTCTTCACAATGTGGTTTCTTAAGCCATGCACAAAACACCCAGAAATACATTTTTGCATTGATATATATATATATATATATATATATATATGTTTTTGCAGCATTTATTAAAAAACAATCACATAGGCAGCTAAGTCATACCCTGGCAATATTGGACTGGAGCAATAAGAGTTAGCTTACAACTTTACTGGGCCAGTTTCCATAGTTGTGCGCATGTATGAGCCATTAACAAATATATATACAGATTGACAACAGATAAAATACAACTTTTTCAAAAACATTTTTTGAATTAAAAATACTTTATCCAAAGAAATAAGCTTTGTAAACTGATTTTGATCTGGTATTGTGATCTTGATACATGTTCCATTTGCAATACTTAGATATATTAATAAGTAGGCTTCCCCATGCAAAAACACCGGGGCCTGTTTCATTAAGGAACGTAAATGCCGATATGTGCTGTGTTTTCCGTAAAATCGCTCTGTGCATACCCAGAAACGGACCATAAGCCAGAGAATGCAGCAACAGCAAAATATTCTTCGAGCGCAAAGGACCTTTATAACACCCTACGTTTTCAGGGGTGGAACAGGGAGGGGAATAGGCGTATGCATGTAGCCAATGAGCAGTAAGGGCGTGATAAACTTGAGCGCACGCAGCAGCGTCTGATTAACGTTTTGGGCATCTTAAAGGTCGTGTTTTCATGTCGTATTACTTGCACCAGCTACAGATCTGCTGTAAAGGACGATTGCTAGTTATGACAGCTGTGTATGCAGGGTAGGGCTGGCAAATTTCAGCCCGGGGGACAAGACTCGACTTAACAGCCTATTAGGAACATTTTACAGTTAAAAAACATACAGGTGGTCCAGCCCAAGGTAGCTCACAAAGGGACCAGCCTGGGGGGGCAGATCATCATCATCATCATTTATTTATATAGCGCCACTAATTCCGCAGCGCTGTACAGAGAACTCACTCACTTCAGTCCCTGCCCCACTGAGGCTTACAGCCTAAATTCCCTAATATACACACACACACACACACACACACACACACACACACACACACACACACACACACACACACACACAGATGCCCCTATTCTCCCCAGCCCAACCTGGCCTTGTGTGTATGCATGCTACAACATGTGTTTGCAATTAGGAGCAACTGTGAAAATGCATTTAATATACAATAGACATTCATAACACCCTGATTAATGTATTATATGGAAAAAAATGTTTTGTTTTTTTAATGTTTTGCCATTAATGGCTATATTATTAGCAGGTGAATTTAATTATTTTTTTCTGAGCGCTCCTTTAGACCTTTATATTCCACATATATACTGGACTGTTAGAGCAGAGCAGACATACACCCATGTTCAACAGCGACATATCTTCAGATCCACTCCTGGTAGAATACGGCTGTCCGTATGCCCGATTTATTTGTGTTTTAAAAAAGATGCAGTTTACGGTAATTTTAACATGCCTTACTGAATCAGGTCCTGTATCGCCAATGGGAACCAGTTTCTTTTATTTTTTATTGTGCAAAGTACAAATGAGCCGTATCACCGATGGCAATACCCGCTTTAGCTGACAATACCGCTCTGTACGTTGATAAATATACCTCTTAGTAAATTTTCATCTATTAAATGTGTTGCCGTTTCCTTGTCTCCCAGCACTATACAGGGGAAGCCACTAGAGGAACAGAGCTTGTATATTCCGGGCAAGTCATATATAGTTGCAGGTTTGCCTTGATTCACACTTTGTTGAGCAAACAATTTGTTCTGCAATTAGCCTCTAGCTGGGGAGCTGATTAAACCCAGAGATCTCTTGGGATCTGAGGCTTAAGGTCAAGGAGAAAGTGTAAATTACCATCACTGCAGAGGATGAAATGCTATTGCATGCGGAAAATGTACATGTATGAAGTGGAAGAGTCAATAGTAGTCTGTTATTTAAGCAAACACAAGCTGTGACGGACCGCGGTCTGCTATTACTTGTAACCTTTAGTGTGGTGAGCCTCCAGGCACACGCTGAATTTAATGCAGCAGCTGGAATAAAACAGAACATTAAATACACACACAAATAACAGATAGCATTTGATATAAACAGCTTGATTAAACAAGAGGATCACGGACAGTCCTTAGGGCCAACAAACTTTTGTTTAAAAGGTTTCATTTGAAAATAAACTAGTGATTTGCCTTCTTCCTCCCACATTTAGCCATAGTTATATATCATAGACAGGTAAAGGTAACATATATTTTTGGTACATTATGGTTAGCTTGTACGTTAAGGATGATTTGTAGTGTGTACACTCAGAGGCACATTTCTAGTACTGTGTAGGACCCCTGTAGAACAGCTTGAATTCTTCATAGCATGGATTAAACAAGGTGCTGGAAATATTCCTTAGAGATTGTGCTCCATGTTGACGTGATATCATCACACAGTTGCTGCAGATTTTTCGCCTGCGCATTCATGCTGCAAATCTTCCGTTTCACCTCATCTCAGCTCTATTGGGTTGAGATCTGGTGACTGTGGAGGTCTTTGGAGTACAGTGAACTTATTGTCATGTTCGTGGAATCAGCATGAGACGACATGTGCCTTGTGACATGGTGCGTTATCCTACTGGAAGTAACCATTAGAAGATAGGTTATAGTTGCCTACTCTCCCGGAATGTCCAGGAGACTCCCGGAGAGAGTAGGCAAAAATCCTGGATCCAGCTGTCACCATTGTTGAAGATGGTGGGGGCAGGGCTAAACGCGCCATTGTGGCCCCGCCCCCTGCTGCGATTGGCTAAAATTGCCCAAGATTGACAGGGGCGGAGCCTAACGGCGCACCACGCATGGCCACACCCCCCTCGGCGGACCCCCTCCCGGACAGCTGCCTTCAAAAGTAGGTAAGTATGAGATAGGTAGACTGTGGCTATAAAGGCATTCACATGGTCATCAACAATAATCAGGTAGGCTGTGGCATTGCACTGAGGCTCAAATGGTACTAAGGGGCCTAATGTGTGCCAAGAAAACATTATCCACACCATTACTTTACCGCACAGCACCATTGAAAGAAGGCAGGATAGATGTTATGTGGTTTACACCAAATTCCATCCACTTCAACATTTGATGTGCTGTGCTTCAGAAATGCACTTCTGTATACCACTGTTGTAACACATGGTTATTTGAGTTACTTTCGCCTTCCTGCCAGCTTGAACCAGTCTGGCCATCCCTCTCGCTGACCTCTCTAAATAACAAGACTTTTTCACCCACAGAACTTCTGCTCACTTGGGGCCTGATGCTGATTTAGCAGCAAAGCAATAAAAAGAGAGTACATTTCCTGTGAGACAAACCATGTTACAATGAAAGGGGGGCAAGTTAAATATATATGTTTGCATCATGGAAAATACTGCTTGTTTTTTCTTGTAGCACACAAATACCCCATAGCTTTATTTTTACACTGTAAATCTGTCCCCAAATTTTAAGTTTACTTCCCCCTCCAATGCAACATGGTTTTGCCGATGTGCAAATCTGCCCCTTTTGTTTGTATTGCTCTAACTCAGCATCAGGCCCTAGATGTTTTTGTTTTTTGGGTTTTGTGTACCGTTCTCTGTAGACTCTAGAGACTGTTGTGCAGGAAAATCCCAGGAGATCAGCAGTTTCTCTTATATTCAAACCAACTCATCTGGCGCCAACAATCATTCCAAGGTCAAAGTCACAAAGGTGACATTTCTTCCCCCTTCTGAAAATGGGGAAATTATCTGAAGAACAACTAATCCTCTTTACCATGGATGTATGATTGTATGCATTATATATATATATATATATATATAAATATATCTATATATATGTTGTAATCGGGTTAGGGGAACGGGTGCCATCTTCTGGAGTAGATGGTAGTGTGTACAGCAGTACAGCAGCAGAGAAGTCACACAAGGTTTCGGTACAACTGGCCTTAGCTAGTTTTATTGTGTGTGGTATGAATTAACGGCTCTGACAAAGCCGACACTGGTCTGTACAATGTAATCCAGGCAGTGGGTCCAGCCATTGCTGCTTTAAAACCACCATTTGCACTATGTCTATTACAAATGATGTGAATTCTTTATGTACATATTCATGACAGTCGCATTTTGCATCTGTACATCATTAGCGCTTCCGGACATAATAAGTGCCTGTTATATGGTAAATCCATATTTTTATACTGTCGCTATTATTGTTTTCGGGGTTAATTTGTAGTTCTAAACTCTGTCCACTTTGCCAGAGCCGATGACACCACTACTACCGGTTTTATTAAACAGAAAAAACAAGGAGAACTTCAAAATAAACACCGCCCCTGTCCAGCATTAACTAAACTCACAGGAACATCCTCTCTCCTGTGAAGGACCTTGTGTCAAACACACATACAAAATATTGATGTAGTTGGTCACCATTTGCAGTGTCTCTCAGCAGGCATCTTACCTCCTCACCAGGTCTGAGAGATCCTGAGAATAAACTGTCGTGCTTTTAAACACACCTTTCAGGTGCAACCAATAATCAGTCTACTGTCAGAGAAGTAGAATAACATAATGGAGAGCGTGGATATTCATGTTTAGTGACTCTTCTTAATGGGAGTGATTAAGATATATTAGCTTTACTATGTATACAATGAACCAATTTATGGCAAAACAAAATTATGCAGGAAATATATTCTAGGCCGAATCTTATCTCATAAATACCAGATTTTATTATATTCTATACCCTACTTTATTTGGTATTTGATATTTTTGCCAAAACATTGACATAACCATTGATCAGAAATATACCTCTGGAAGAGTCACACTTTGTGGGATTCGTTCCAGGCTTAAATGTCAGTACTATGTATTCCTCAGCATCTGTAAGGGATGCATTATACATATATATAACAATTTAGATGGAACTTGTCTATCTATCAATTCTATCGTTTGCCCAGGTGTTATAAAGAAATGAGCTTTTCAAAAGCCTAACTACCTAGCACAGCTTAGCAGCATAGATCATATCATTGGCCAAATTCCATTCTTTAAGATGGTGCTTTACAGCAGCAAAAGAGACTCTCCGTTGTTTGTATCTCAGCAATATAGTTATAGATGGAGACTTTATTGTTGTTATATTTGATTCACCAGCTTTATGTTAATTCAAAGACAGTGTCTCACTAGCGCAATTAGAGAATGCTGCCGTGTGCCAAATGGTAATAGCCTGTATTCCTGAGGACATGTTCAACAGCCGGTACTGAAAAAAGTGCTCAGTTTACAGCCAGGATTCTACAATTGTCTCCTTGTGTGAGTCCTCTAAACCCTCCGGTAGACCGACCACTCGGATATTGTTCTGCTTAAAACGGTTTTCATGAGCATCCAATTTGTATCTGTAAATGGTAAATTGTCTTGCGAGCTGCCCACATCTCTGACTAAAGGGAGAATGTTAATCATCATCATCATCACCATTTATTTATATTGCACCACTGTATCCGCAGCGCTGTACAGAGAACTCACTCACATCAGTCCCTGTCCCATTGGAGCTTACAGTCTAAATTCCCTAATATAGACACACACACATGTTCTCTCATTTGCTGATTCTGTATTCAGCAGTAGTCATTCACTCGCTCAGGTTTTGAACATCGTGCTTGATTAGTGATCTCTCCACTTGACATTGCCTGTGGCACCTATTTCTCTATATGAGACACGCACCTTTTCCTGTTTCTCGAATTTGGCATCTTAGAAGTACCAGAAGCGCACCGATCATTTTGACCAGGTCCCCGGCAAACAGCACCAACTTTCCTGCAGCTACTGGCTGACATATTGGGCTCATTTTTTTTAGCAGCAGTGAATGCAGCGGAACCTACTAAATAAATTTCCTCTCTTTTATCTGTTTAAAAATCAAATTTTAAACTGCAGAGACTTTACCTAAAATTTCTTGTGTTCTCATCATATACAGCACAGTCTCATTCACTTCAGAGACATCAACATGGCAGCTCCCAGTCTATAAACACATGCAGCACTGATGTAAGTTAGTGAGTATTACTCATTTATCATGTTCAGGTTTATTAATAGATGACTGACACATGAAGCTTTAAGACAAACGTGTTTCATAATGGAGACAGAGGGGCTGGAGGAATCCCAGGAGACAGTTAGTTAAACAATGACTGCTGACACCTAACTTTTGGGAGCCATGCGTATAGAAGTAGATGGATGTGCATCATCTCTGGCTATTTCAAATAACCTGTTGGCTCCTACATTTGACTAAATGGCTGATGAATTCTACATTATTTTGTCCATCCCTGGAGGTGAGCATTTGTAACGAAGACAAAGGGAACTTAACCCATTTGCTGGTTGCAAAGACCAGCACTTTTGTTAATGTTATTACGATCTTTTATTTAAAAGGCCCAAAGGGTCGCAGCGCCGTACAGAGATCTGTGTATTTCATACCCACAATGAGGGTGGTTTATGACTGCACAATGCACTGCATTTGAACGTAAAACCCATTTTGCCTTGCTGTGAAGTCATGTCGTTGCCTTTGCAGCAGTTGTGCTGGGTTATTACAATGCTCTGCGCAGATTTGCAGAGCAACACTGTGTTTTTTGTGTTTTGGGTTTTTAACTATTTTTAATCTTTTTACTCTTTTTTACTCTTTTTAATATTATACCATTAAGTGCATGATGAACGTGCTAAAATTTTAGTTTGTTATGCACCAGATTTAAAATTTGCTATGAGGTGTAAAAAAAAGGGAGACTGGAAGGTTTCCCCTATGTCGCACAAAGACTCACAAAAGGCCTTGATTTTAATATAACCCAGCAGGTACTTTATCCCTTACTTCCAGTGGTACTTTGTTTGCACGTTCTAGGTGCTTAAGGCAAAGCAGACACACATTTAGGCACATTTAGGAGCTACTTGACCAGTATATTTGAAATTGTGAATGTATAAAATTCAAATTTTCAGCAAATAACGTAACATCAGCCCCGATGCCCTCTTGCTTTCTGGTTTTACATAAGAGCTAAATGAGGGACAAGTGAACAGAACATTGGAAGAAAACGGGAAGATGGCTCAAAAGTGAGGAGAAGGACAGTTTTATTAGTCATTTAGTCATGACCGTAATTATGTGCTGTGTACAAAAGCAGCCGTAATGGTGCAAGAGGAGACGTGGTAATTACTGGTAATTAGCAAGGCTCATCAGCTCTTAAATTACCCCAATATCTTAAAGGTGAACTAAATAAAACTCTACTAACAGGTGGTGTGCTCTGCGGGACGGAAAAAATCACGCTTGATAAGTCATACTTTACAGTATTACATAGCGCAGGTTAAGAAACGCTTGAGGGTAAATGTATTAAACTGCGGATTTTGCAAGCAGCTGATATTGGGCGACTTGGCAGGGAAAATTTAAAACGGCAATGTCTTTACAGGCAAAACTTGCCTTTAAAGACATTGCCGTTTTAAATTCCCTCTATATCGGCGACTTGCAAAATATGCAGTTTAATACATTTACCCCTTGGTCTTATAAAAATATTATCAGGACTGTTATGGAATCAGGAGAGAAGTGTTGACCATGAAACAGGACAGTACTGCTGGCTACAATTGGGGTGATAGTGGGCAGAATGTACTTTACATTATGAGCTTTCTTTACAGGAACACAGGGGAGGCCATTAATGAATAGCAGAGGAGCAGTGCAAAGACGTTTTAGGTGTCACTGTTACCTCCGTTTGTGCAGAAGCTTCTCGATGTCTACAAAAGTTGCATTTGCCGATGAGTTTGCATCAACTGATGAGCAGTGTTGGGTGAAGCAAGGACATTTCTTGCTAAATATGGAATAGGAACATCAGTGTAGTCAGTTCCTATGTCCTTTCACTCTCATGATTAAGTCTTATATGAGAGAAGACCAAGCAGTATTTCAAAAGAAATACTGCAAACATGGGGGCGGGAGGAAGGGGGGGGGGGGGTAATAGTAGGTTTATCTACCTCCCCAAGATCTAGGTGCACTTCTAGTTTGTGGAGACATCACCTGAGAGCTGACAGTAGATGTGTACCTTAAAATGCAGTGGTCAGACCATGTAAGCTCACTAGTGCAAAACCACAGTGTATTGTGTATTGAGCGTATTGTGGTGAGCATCCAGGGGGCTTTATCAATGGCTTCCAGACTTTGATATAGAGTCTTCAGGACTATGGGTTACAATTTGAAAACAAGAGTAACAAATGTGCTGTTTATTTTTTCGTCTTATGAAATAAACGAACTAAGGAGTTGTACCTGTGTTTTTAGTTTCTTCCGGATGTTCACAAATTCTCATCTGGAACTAAATCACACATTTGTAAGAAAGGTCATTTCAGAATAGAGCAATGCTCAGCAATAACGGAGTTGTAAAGGGAAAATATACATATTTATACCTGTATGTAGGGTTTATTTTCACTTGATTTTTCAATAATAGATTAGTAAATCTTACAAACATAAAGTACCATGCACAGCTAAACCTGTTTCATATTTGCAAATATTACCATAGCTGTGTGAGAACCCACGCTGTGAACTTGGACTCAAGCATATAAGATATAAAAATGTTTGCGTTCCATTGCCTCTTTCTGCCTTCTGAACTGTTCTCATCGGGCTGTGTTAGTTTATAGTACTTTTGTTCACATGTGGGTGCTAAAATAGGCGATTATATTTCCTGTATATTTTAGGTTATTGATTGTGTGTTAGAAGGGTTTATTCTTAAATGTCACCAGGTGGAAGAGTTAGTCAAAGATAAGACAGGACAGGGGTCTGGGCTAAACAAGGAGAGGAGACTAACTCCATATCATCCACTTTTGTCCTCTAGTTAACAAGGACATTGCATGATAGTACCGTGGCCCAGACTCCTATGTACCCTATCCCCAGGGAACCAATGGTCATCAGTCGCTCAATCATATTACCACCAATCACCAGCGAGTTACCACCCTAATACCTCCCCTTCATTAGCTTCATGACCGTGGGAATAATCTGTATATATAAAATATGTTTTTAGGGTCTGTGACTGTATCTTGTGGGGTGACTAAGAACTGCACTTTCATCATGTGCCTACGCTGTGCATCTAGGGAATTACTCTGCCTGTTTTGCCATCTAGTGAATAAACCATGGTTTGTTTGCAACAATTCATCCAGGTTTATTTTTGACCGAATCCACCCGGCATACCATGTATTGGAATCTTCCAGGTATAGTTTGTGGACATACATCCCAGCTATTGTTGCAGTTAGGACAAAGTCCTCATGGAGGGGGGGGGGGGGGGGGGGGTTGGGTTTGGGGCAACTGTAAACCCCTGCTAGGTGCGCGCCTGCATATTGAATACGTATAATGTCCCTTCATGGCTCATCATTCACATGTGTCCCAATTAAGGACACGGGAGCTCAGTGCATCATCACACATAGAAGTAATATCTGAGCAGACTTACTAAGCTTGTCTGAATCTATTAACCCAATCATAAAAGAAGACAGACAAGATATTTGAATAATAAGAATACCATGTATTGGAGTCCCCCAAGCATAGTTTGTGCATGACCTCAAGCACTGTGTGGTGGTGGCGGTTGAATATATTTTATTGTAGGATTATGTAGACAAGTCTCCAGACCTTACCGTGAACAGAATGGTCTGAACTAAGTCTTGTTCTGGACCCATCTGGGTTAGTTTGATGTATAATGTCATCCAGCTCTGGATGTGTAATATTATTATTATTATTATTATTATTAATGATATAATTTGTAATATGATTTATAAGGTGCCCCAGTGCTCTATTGCGCAGGACATGGGGTAAAACAGAACATACATAAAATAGGGACATACAAGTGAAACAAAATAAATGCAGACATGAAAGCAAAGCAAAGTTTTCTAATTTGAAGAGGGCACAGTTGAAACAAGAGGAGTGAGAGTGGCTAAGAGTAGAGATTGGGACACTTGTGAGCGTGTACCAGTGTGAGTAGTATAGGTGGGACTATGGTAAGCGTAGGCGTGTTAGGGAATTCCATAAGTATCTGGTGGAAGCCGGGTGTGAGATGTGGTTGTCAGAGATAAGGTGGAGGACAGAGGTAGGTCTATGAGGATGAGAGGAAGAGTGTTTTGAGATGAGATCTGAGATTCATGCAGGGTGGACAAGAGGGACTTGTAGGTAAAGGTGAGTAATTTGAATTGGATTCCTGAAGACACAGGAAACCTGTGTAGAGGTTTACAAAGTGGCGCGATGAAAGAGGAAGATGAATCTTGCTGCACTGTATGACTAAGTAGTAAATAGGAGGCGTGTATCGTCTTCTCTTGCTAACACTCTGTAGGCAAATGACATTTCTTTGTTTTTCTTAATGCAGTAATGACGTCTGATGCACTGCACCCCTGTGTTCTTACATCATGTACAGGTGAGAGGCACTTGTGGAGATACAGTATCACATAGTGTCATATGTCTGTCGTAGTCGTCACCAAAACAAAGACCTACCTAGATTTTGTTCATCTGTGTCCATATTCATTACTTCATTTAATGCACAAATGGCTATGCAAAATGTAGGTTACTGGTGTAAAGCACAATAATGTATGTTGCTACCGGAGAAGAAACCAGCATGTCACTATAAGGAACTCATAGACTGTATGTGAATTATGTGGTATTTAATTGTTGACATTTCCTTGTTTCCTTTTCTTTTTTTTCCCCGCATTCTAAAAATTGTACTTGTCATCAATGAAGACACATTGAGCCTGACTCCTTAAGGAAAGTAAGGCAAAAAAATTAGTATATTTTCTCCTGGACAAAACTATTTTACAATGCAAGGGGTGCAAATTAGTTTATTATTTTACACATAAGTTAAATACTGGCTGTTTTTACATGTAGCACACAAACACTTGATAGCTCTATTTGTACACTGAAATTAAAAGTTGATCTAGGACCTGCCCTACCCCAACTATGAATCTATCCCCACACTTTAAACTTACCTCCCCCTCCAATACAACATGGTTCTGCCAAGGTTCAAAGTTACTCATTTTTTTTTTTGCTTTACTTTCCTTATTGAATCAGGCCCATTAGGTTCAGGTCCAACGTTGTGCGGATAAAGATTGTAGCAGGAAAGGACAGATGCAATTTTATAGTGGAAAGGCTTTAGTTTGGTTAAAGTGATAAAACTCAGCTCATCTGGGTAGACTATAAACTGCATGTTGTAGGGCTGTTGTTGATGATAAAGAAAAGAGTACTTGGAAATGCAAAGGTTTTAATTAATTCCAAATATTGTTTATTGTTTTTGATGAATGACAGAAAAACCTATTACATATTTATTGACACATTTGCAAGGGGCTGGGAGATCCAAGAAACCAAGTTTGTAAGTGCTGTACCCTCTGAGTGATTTGGAAATTGTAGGGCAAATAATGGAACTTGCCGGGATAAATTCCACAGATTGCGGATGCAGCCCTTCAGGGGGCGGGGTCATCTATAGATTGAGCTTTTAAAGCTTTCCCTTCCAGATTGCTAAACTTGGAAGAAACATTATTTTTAGATATGGAATGGCCATAGCATGGGGAAATAATAGACCATCTTAACGGTGGTGAAATATATCTGTCCTTAGATAAGGTCCAGTCTTCTTTGAGGAAATTAGAGGAAAAAGCTTGTGATGTACAGATATCGACAATTTACTTTCCAAAGTGCTAAAGTTTGTTCCTTACAAGATTGAGTGACAGAGTATATGCATTTGTATAATATGTTTTTCTAGATATAAATCAAAGATCTTCCATATGGGTTTTATTTTTTACTGTGAGCGAAGTCCAAATAATGTGCTAAGTTTACTTGGACAGCTTGTGTTGTAGCAGCGAATGGTGGGATACACACAGTGTTGTCAATCAGATCCCGTCACTTCTACAGACAAGTGTGGATGTGACAGCTGGGTCATGTGCTCCTCTGATGACTGACATGTCAGAATTGCTAGACTGGCAGCAGGACTCTTAATAACCATTTTTCCTGTGCTTGGTATTACTGGACGAAACTAAAATACAGTCATATATATGTATCTTGTTACTCTCCAATTGTCAATAATTAGAGTTTGAGAGGACACATATTTGTAACATTTTACCACCATATACTACACCCTCATCATGACGCAAACATTCTGTGGAACACATATGTGATGCTGTAGCCCTGATTCTTTGCAAACTTTGGCTCCAAATATTCCTGTGTGTCCCTGGGACTGTGACTTGCTTAGACCATATTATCTGCACCAGCATCAGATACATCTACCTTTGTGCCGTGTGTCTGTAGGACTGCTACTTTATGTACATTACATGATGGTTCAATGTGCTCATACTTGTGTGTGTCATCTACACATCTCCCATTGTCTGGAGACCACAACACTAACTGATCTTTGTCTCTCTCTTCCAGTAACCTTGCTGGACTCTATGTCGGCCCTCGGAGACCTGGGATGGGTGGCATATCCACCAGAAGGGGTTAGTATATGGAATGTCTTCATTTATTTCACATACTGCAATAATGTACAGGCTGCAACTGTTTGAATGTGGAATTCTTACTTTCAGTACAAGCATCTGTTCTAAGTCATCCAGGGCACCAAACCCAAAATACAAGTTGATCCAGTATAAAATACATTACATAACGTTTGCTTCTCATTTTCACCAGCCTAAAGCTAAAATTATAGATTTCAAATGTCTTCTTTTGTAATGTGACCCCCTCCACTTCAGTACATAAAAGTGGTGTTCTTCATAAGGTGTACTCATGTAAACATGTTATTGGCATGTAACGGGATGCCTGGTCCCACTTTGCCAAAAATTGTTAGTTAAATCTGGGGGTGGGGTACTAATTTACGGAGCTGCTATAAACGACAGGCAGTAGGATGACAACAAATTCACGAAACTCACTTGGCCGACTCCTAATAAATGCTGACTGACCTTAAGAATAACAAAACAAGTCCCAAGTCCACGACAGTGTGTTAAGAAATCACGAGCATCAGTAATAACGGCGGCCTGTTTTCACGGCATTTTAAATTGCAACCTGTATATCGGTATTTTTAAAGCAGCAATGGCGGGTCCCTAACACTAACCCTAATCCTAACCCTATTCCTAACGCTAACCCTAACTCTATGTCTAACACTTAGCTCCGATGAGAAGCAGCATTGCCGCTTTAAAACTAGTGACATAGAGGTCGCAATTTAAAATGACGTGAAAACAGGCTGCCGTTATTACTGGTGCTGGAGATTTCTTACCACAGTGTCGGGTACTTATTATGTCATTGTTAAGGTCAGTCAGCATTTATTAGGAGTCGGGCAAGTGAGTTTTGTGTATTTTTGTTTGTGGTAGTCACTGCTGATGTTATCAGCACCGTTAAAGTGACTACCACTGAAATCTGCCAGCCCTGGATTTACCACAGCGGTACATCAGCACCTGCACCAGCCATGACTTCCGTCAGTATCCTCTGCATTAGGTATTGATTTTTATTCCCATATCTGGCTTCCCGCCTGGGTGTATAAATAGTGAAACATGGTTTATGCTCATCATTCTCAGATTTCATACCACCTGACTTTCAAACTTTAATTACCAACATGGGCCTGTTATGTATGTATGTATGTATGTATGTATGTATGTATGTATGTATGCATGTGTATAATTATCATGTGTATTCCCCTCATTCTAGCTTTATAGTGTCTGCCCATTATTGCCTTTTATGAGCATAGTTTGAAAGTCTGTAACATGTGTTCATATGTGTCATCCTGGCTTAAGTCCAATTGGTCGGTAATTACCTTGGATTTGGAGATGTATTCCAACACTTGTGCTGTACATATTGAAGTATGAGTATTTACTTATGTCACACGCTGACACTTGCTTGACTCAACCGTTTGTATAGATGGACTTATGGAAAAACATAATAACAATATGCAATTGGCAAGGTGTTTGAAGCCAGGCATGGAGGCTTTCTGTGTTTTCACATAAATGTGTTTTTCTTTCTTTCAACAGTGGGAAGAAATCAGTGTAATGGATGAAAGAAACACCCCTATGAGAACTTACCAGGTTTGCAATGTCCTAGAGGTCAACCAAAATAACTGGCTGAGGACCAGCTGGATCGCCAGAGGAGGGGCCCAACGTGTGTATATTGAGATCAAGTTTACCCTGCGGGACTGCAACAGTCTGCCGGGCGTATCAGGCACGTGCAAGGAGACCTTCAACATGTATTACTATGAGTCCAACAACAGCAACTTATGGCACATTCACGAGAACCAGTTCATTAAGATCGACACTATCGCTGCAGATGAGAGTTTCACCCAGGTGGATGTTGGTGACAGAGTCATGAAGCTGAATACAGAAGTAAGAGACATAAGTAACTTGTACAAGAAAGGTTTCTACTTGGCTTTCCAAGATGTCGGGGCTTGTATTGCTCTGGTCTCGGTACGGGTCTTTTACAAAAAGTGTCCAACCACCATCCGTAATTTGGCCCAGTTCCCTGACACTGTCACTGGAGGGGACTCAGCCTTGGTGGAAGTAAAAGGATTGTGTGTGAATAACTCAGTGGAGTTTGATGCGCCCAAGATGTACTGTAGTGCCGATGGGGGGTGGCTGGTACCCATCGGCCGCTGCTCCTGCAAGCCAGGCTACGAGGAGAAGAGGAACGCATGCCAGCGTAAGTAAACCGGTTATATACTCTGCTCTTTATACCTCTCTAGTGAACTCTTTGTGAACAAAAGAAAAGAGAGGTGTTTATGCGTGATATCTACTTCATGTGTACGGTACCATTCTGTTTAGATTTTTCTATAGTATTCAGAGGTATTTGGTAGATGTGTGGTTCATTTTCCACAGCTACGTCAGAGCTACTCTATTCGTATATATTTATAAATACAATTGTCCATTCCATTTTTAAAGGGGTTTTCCAAAATGTATCTATTGTATTATTTACTAATACAGTAAACTGTTACTCAGAGAGAATGGCTTCATTAATAATTTGTGTACAGCAACTCTGAAAAAGCATGTACTGTGGATTAGGATTCCTCACTGTTTTTATTCCACAACTAACTTAAAGAAAATAATTAAATATAGTTTTATAATTAAGCATGTATGATAAAATCCCATTGGACAGTCTAGCTATGTTACAACAGCCTTGCATACTATGGGACTGATTCATTAAGGTGCTTAAAATAAGAAGTTTCTTATTTCAGTCTCCTGGACAAAACCATGTTACAATGCAAGGGGTGCAAATTAGTATTTCTGTTTTGCACATAAGATAAATACTGACTGTTTTTTCATGTAGCACACAAATATCAACTTTACATTTCAGTGTACAAATAAGCTATGAAGTATTTGTGTGCTACATGAAAAAACAGACAGTATTTAACTTATGTGCAAAACAGAAAACTAATTTTCACCCCTTGCATTGTAACATGGTTTTGTCCAGGAGACTGAAATAAGAAACTTCTTAATTTAAGTACCTTAATGAATCAGGCCCTACGTTACTAACTTTTAAAAAAATCTACTCATCCTGCTCATTTTTAGGTCTGTTTTTCCAACCACCCTTTGCTCTGTTCAGTTCAATCTGGCATTCAGAAACCATGCCCTGCTCCCTTGTGTCACATTTTAAGTATATTACATGATAGAATGCATATCAATATTTAACAGTTCATTTATTTAAATTGCCTATTCAAAGCTACAGCCCAGCCACTTTTTAAACTGTGTAGGCAGCCCTACAATTTGTCTTGTGCTAGTAAGAACAAGACACTCTGGTCGGTAAAGGCCAGTTAGAATCAAACGCTAGCGTGGATAAAGTGTAGAATGATAGGATCGTCGGGAGCCAGGAAGGCGTGGAATGCGTTGATTTTGATAACATTTGCATCAAGTAGGGTTTAGAGGGTGGGTGAAGAGTACACTCCATTGTGAGTTTAAATGCAATTTCAGCCCAGCCACTTTAATTGGTAACTATTTTAATTTTCCTATTGCGGTCATGGTCCATTGTAATTCGTCTCTGAAAAGGACAAATATTAGACAGCACTGTACAGATACTTAATCATTCACATCAATCCCTGCACTATTAGAGCTACAATTTAAATTCTCTAAAAACTCCATACTGGTAGGGCCCCAGTAATGTTATACAGCAATGCTAACCACTGCGCCACGTTTATAGATAAGAGAGCTGATAGCAGCCTGTAGGTCAATTTCTCCATGAGCTAATTGTTTGATGAAGTTGTTTTCATGGATTGACCTTGGGAGCATCCGCTTTCATATTGTATTGCAGAACCTTAGTGGCTGCAGCTCTGAGATATAAAGATGCAACTAATAGAAATCCTGTCCTATTACTGTACATAAAGAAGTGATCAGAGTTTGCTTTTTATGTCTTTAAATGGGTGCTTCCCATTGGCACAATATTTATCTGGGCTGTCATGCAGGTATATGTGTTTTAAATACACATTTTCCCAGAGTTGGTATTAAACTGCAGTTGACTTCTATAAGTTGTTTGATTTGTTATGTGGTTTCATTATATTACATCAAAGTTCATATCATAATGAATTGAATATTTTTCTTCTTCAATATGCAATACTAACATATACATTATACTTGCAGTTCTTTTTCTAGAATTTGTTGTTTTTGTTTAGTTATGGCCTATTTCCTCCACTTTCTGCATCATGCCGCTAGTATCTGCGAATGGGATGTCAGAGATAGATCCTGTATATATCATAGTAATTAAGAAGAAAGTTCACCCCTATTGTAGTGCTTAGGGAGGAGGGTAAAAGAGTTGGTTATTAACACATTTCCTTATTTGATTTTTTTAAAAAGATTGTGGGGTTTATTTATGACCCCTCGTATTTTCTCTACGTTAATTATCATTTCTTATTACAGTAATGAGAAATTAATTAACGTATTGTGACAGAGCACTGGAAAAGTGGCAAATGGCAGGTATATACTGTATGTCCCAGGGTGTCTGTCTAATATGCTTTGAAACCCCAGGGAGATTACTGGGGTTTGGGAAAAGCTTCTAAAAGAGTATGTTCAGCTTTAAGAAAAACTGGTCAGGGTCCCTGAGGAGTAAATGGCGAGAGATGGGTGGGCTCCATTTACAAGGCCCAGAGGTCTTCTTTTCTTCCAGTCTGACAGCAGACTGATTAAGGGTTGTACCTGTAAGGTGTGTGTAAAAAGATGTCAGGTCAGTCTCTGTTTCTCTCAGACCTGGGGTGGAGGTTGGATGCCTCCTCAGAGACGCTGCAAATGGTGACCAATTATCTCCATATATTGTGTGTATGGGTGTGTGTGGGACACAAGGTCCTTCACAGAAGAGAGGGTGTTTCTGTTAGGGTCCAGACAGGCAAGGTGTTTATTTTGAAGTTTTCTTTCTGCTTAATAAAACTGACTAAGGCTCCTTGTATCAAAAATTTGGACTTGTGACTTCTCTGCTGCTGTAGACCACCATCTACCGCAGGAGATAGCACCTGTTCCCTTAACCTGGTTACAGTTTTTATTTATTAAAATCCTTCAGTTGGGACAGCGACTCTGATAGGAGCCTGTCCTGATGAATTATTTATATTAAAGTGATTGCAATTGCGTCACTTTATTTGCAGGTTCTAATGGCTTTTACAGGTTTGCAATGGGGAGGTGTGCGAAGCCTGCTGGGGAAGGATCGGTAGATTTGAATTTTAGAGCTTGATAAATAAGGTTTTTTTGCAGTCCCCACAGACACCTATAATAGTAAATAGCCTTGTTACAATATAATGCTGTAATCCCCTGAAAACTCATTTTTAGGGGATTTACAGTGCATTCTGGAGCTTTCCTTTCTGTAAATTCAAGTAGACCATAAGACATACATAATCTAATTCTGAAATAATAGCACACTGTTTAAGCAATTAGTCGCTGGCACATTAATATGAATAGTTCTCAGAATTGTACCCAGAGAGAAATCTTTATCTTAAAATGCACTGAAATCAGTAAATAATTGGATAAAATGAAGCCTAAAGTTATCTTAAAAAGAGGGTGTAATTGATACCTGCCAGGAAAAGCACTCGGAACAATTGATTTATTTGACTTTAAACATAGCTCTATTCTCATATCCATTACCAGAGATTATAATGTAGGAGGAATGGAGGCCAGGCATCCCCACTTCAGAGCCGCAGTTCAAGAAGTGCTCAGAGAAAGAGCGCGGGTCGGACTTATTGAGTCGCGAAAAAGGTTATTTTAGAATTTAATAGGCTTAACAGTACCCCTCGCTGGGCACCTTTTACTTTAACATGGATTTCTTTAGATGTAAAGAAAAGGAGCATTTGTCTCAGGATTTTGGAAATGCACTGATTGTAGAGAGACACACAGAGTGATCGTAGGGAAGAGGGTGTAATGAGCGTTCCTCTGGGTTTTCGCCGGTCCCTTACGAATTGATAGACTATATTATTCTTGATATTGATTATAGCTGCCTTTGCTAAGTGTAGACAACAAATGTACTGTCCAGGGCTGTTTATTTCTTCATCATAGTTGCCAACAGTCCTTACTGTCCCCATTTATCATAATTAATTAACCAAATGCACTATCAATTCATCTTTTTTTGCATGTCAGATGTCAATCACTCTTACTCTCTTTTAGATGTTGTTAGTTGTTCAATTGTTAACTGAAAAAAAATATTCGAATTGCAAAAAGGTACAATATTACCAACTTCAATAAAACATAACGTGATAGGGATTGTAGTGCACCAATAACAGCTGAGGCTGTATTGTGTGTTACCTGCATGTAGCTGTAAAGTGTCCCTGGAAAATATGTAAAAATGGTGGAAAGTATGATTTATACAAATGGATGGATGAGGGTTGGAGCAGGATGGAGTATTGCATAAATATGGTAACATTCAGTAAGCAAGTTGTTAAGTTGTTGCGACATTCCAGGAAAGGTAGGAAAATGCAAGCCCCACTTCAATATAATATCTATCTATCTATCTATCTATCTATCTATCTATCTATCTATCTATCTATCTATCTATCTATCTATCTATATTATAACTATGCTACATTTTATTTGTATATGACAGGTGTAGCATAAAACTATATAGGATAGAAAAAGAACTTTTAAGTACATACAATGTTATGGGTTCAAGTGTATGTACTGTAAAATAGTTACAATAGTTACCCATTACAACTAAATTGAGGGGCTTGTTCACACATAAACGCTGGACAAATTTATAAAATGCATGAAAACCAATGCATGCTATAGAAGCGTTTTATTTAGGCATATTTAATGAGTTTATCGTGCACTTTTCTTGATTTGTGCTTTTGAGAATATGTTATGCTGCTTTTTAAAATTTTAAAAGAGGCTTTGACATTTTAGGGCTCAGTGATGGGAACAAGCTGATAAGATACCATTCATCCTGTTTTTAATGCTCATTTCAAGCTTCATGAGCAGAAAGCACATTAACAGGGGTTAGGTGTGAACAAGGAATGAACTTTGGCTTCCTCATAATGCAGTGAAAGTAGGCACAATCCCAAAGAAAAACCCTTATATCTCATAAAAACCTTTCAGTTCTTTGCCACCTGTCACCCTATGCCACTGCCTAGTGGCTTCAGATCAAATCAGTGCCAGACATAACTGTTGTTCCACTCTGATATTTGCATCACTGGTCATCTTCATGTACAATGCTATTCAGACTCTGCATTATTTATAACAATTCTGTTATTATTAGGATCTTTTTGTGGTAGCTACACAGACACCAGAGCAACATTTGTGCAACTTATTTTTAGGTGAAAGCAATTTCACACAACATTACTTTAATTCATACCCTCACTTAAGTTGGTAATACAATTATTTGCAATCTATAGCTATAAAGTTTTCTGTTGCTGGTGGAAATAAAATAAACCCATATTATTTCCAGACCACACGCTTGTGAGCTGTAGAATTCCTTTGACATGTACAGTATCTATTCTGTTTGCAACAATTTAGCAATGTGAGCTCTTTTTAGTGCATATTTGCTAATTGGACTGCACAGTGATTTAAATGTCTTATTTTGCAGGTTAACTCTAGAAAATAAAAATAATTTTAACAGTCATCCTGCGGCAAAGGTTTCAGATGAATTTACACCTGCACACAAGGGGTATTTCCCTGCCCTAGTTTAAACATCTTGAAATGCTTGGTTAAGAACCGTCCATGTGTATATAGAGAAAATGAAGAGGAGTGTTTGTTCAGGTCTGGCGGTAACTCCCTCTCTATCAGCTGTGCTAACGCTGCAGCCTTCTCTGTCCCGATTCTGAACCATGAATAATTTACTGAGATTGCAAACCTAAGTTGAGTCCGTAGAATTCCCCTAGGCATTCGCTACCTTCAAGCCTGAAGCAGTGACCTTACAGCTAAAAGCAGATGATATTAAACTTGCCTCACTGCACTTAAACTGCTAGCTAAAACATAGCATCTAAAGTAGAGCAACGTCCTGGGAACCACATGCAGTTCTGGAGATGGTTGGATTAGATGTGCCCCAGCCTAGCAAACATACGGTTACAAAATACCAACAGCGCCAATCATCACAATCATCATCATCATCATTTATTTATATAGCGCCACTGATTCCGCAGCGCTGTACAGAGAACTCGTTCACATCAGTCCCTGCTCCATTGGAGCTTACAGTCTAAATTCCCTAACACACACACACAGAGAGAGACGGAAACATAGTTATAGTCTGCTGGTGTTTGTGGTGTCTCTGCTTTGTGACTTGAATATTGATAGCTAATAAATAATTTTTAAAGATGTTTTTCTAGATTACCCAGTTTTGTCTGTTAATAAAACCTGTTCTTCAAGGCACGCTTCTTCTTTACTGCCATTATTCGCTAATTAGATACCCTTGGGGTGTCGAGCAGTTTCATGCTATATTACACAACATATGACTGGAAAGGGTGGCGAGTGGTCAGTGATAGAATCTGAGGATGAAATGGTTTAGTGTGGACAGACCGTCACCCACTTGTACTGCTTGGTACATGTCATTGGGAGGAGAGCAGGTGACATAGGAAGCAGACCAATTAGTGAGAGTATTGATCTGTTGACTCTCTGGCTTGTGTAGAGGATAGTGAGGCGGCCCTCAGTCTGTAGTCCAGAATACAGATATCACTCATTGATTACAATGCATCGAGCACCGTGAATCATCGTGGTCTCTAGGTTTACGGCCCGGTCATGCTGAATCCCAAGAGCCAAGTAAACTTTCTTCTTAATTTACTAATCTGTCTATTCAAGCAGATCAAGACAAGAGCAAAGTTTCAGATGGAATTATCTTTTTGCCCAGCTCTAACTGCAAACGACTTGACCTTAATTTAAAATGTTCCTCAGTTGGAATTGAAAGCCAGCTACTGATAACCTACCTTTCATTGGAGTTCCCTATAGATGTTAGTACAGAAATTTCTGGCTCTTTGTCGTCATTTTTTAAAACTGCAATTTTATGAAAGTCATAAACTGATGGGCTTTGTCTTTCATAAAATTGTCAATTTAAAAATTGAAGGCAAAAAGTCAGAAATCGTCGGTTCGTCGGAACCACCTCTTACTAAGTATTAGAGATGCTCGGGCTCGGTTTTCTGAAAAATGAACCCACCCGAACCTAGCGGATACGTGTAGGCTCGTGAGCCAGGTCGTACTTTTGCGCATCCTCGGATCTGAATCGAGGCAAAACGTCATTGTTGCATTGTCGGATCTCGCAGGTTTTGGATTCCATGAGCACCTCCCTCCCCAGGAGATCCAACACCATTGCTCACACAGAAACAGGGGTAGCAGTTTTCTTGTCACTCTCCATTCTCCAGTGACATTGCTCAGTGCCATTGCTCATACAGAAACAGTAGAGGTAGCATGTTCTTGTCACTCTCCAGTCTCCAGTGCCATTGCTCAGTGCCATTGCTCATACAGAAACAGGAGGGGTAAAATAAAATAGGGATCCAAAACCTAATCCAAAACTAAAACACACTAGGGCAGTTTTGCCAAAACCAAAACCAAAACACAGGGGTCAGTGAACATCTCTACTAAGTGTACCCCTTAGTATGCATTTAAATGCTGCTACCTGTTTGAGGATCATTCATGATTCCAGGGCTCAAACAATGTGAAGGTACAGCGTTTGCTTTCTATGCAAATGCAATGATTTTCTCCAGCAGGCATGCAGGCCTGTCGTGTTTTGTGCAGATGTTTTGCGTACAATTTGTGAAGGATGTTAAAGTAAAAACATAACTTTAAAACCCTGTTTTCTATCACTTTTAAACGGCTGTCTTAATTATAACTGTTCTTTTTTTGTCTCATCAATAATGTTTTTGGAGCTTCGTTTGACTTTTTTCATGTTTTATTTACATCAAATTTTATGTGCGCATTTCAATATCAAATGTCATCTCATTGAATGTAAAGGCAGCTGCGTAATTACTGCCACCTCACAGGACTTGCAAAACCCAAGATTATTTAGGCTTCAGAAGAGGCTTTGCAGCCTCTGCTAAACCAGGAACTACATATTCACTCTCTGCCCTTAATCTGAATGTTTTATTTCTGCATTTGGCCTCAAAGACAGGCATCTTCAGCGTTGATTTCCCCAATCTGCATAGCTGGTCCCATTAGAAGGCGCCACATGTTATCACTGCTATCTTAATGTGCTTATTATCCATGCTAGTACCCATAAAACAGGCACATGTTCACAAATTTAGGAGCATAATGTCACAAAAGAATGATGATGATGATGATGATGATGATGATGATGATGATGAATAGGCAGGGAAGAAAAGGGGCATTTGTGCTGTGAGTCTGCAGTTTTCTGCATTCATAAATGACTTTCTGAAAAATAAATTTGAAACAGATGTAAAAGAATTTCATACAACCTTTCAGAGAGGGCAGCATGGTAACACAGTTGTCTATAGCATTATGTACAGGTCAGAAAATTGCCTTTTATGGTGACTGAATTGAATTACTCCTATCAATGGCACTTTGATTTTAGAACAGTTCACATAATACTCTCGGTTATATCTGAGGCGAGGCTTTACATATGGTTCAGTGCATAACAGTGGAGATTGAAAGAGTCGAAATTATGGAGAATATCCCTCTATATAAGTGAAGTCTGTGTGTACTATAGTTTGTCTAGAAATTGTTAATGAAACAGTTACTCAATCGATCAAGGTAATTTTATAGTCAGTCACAAGATATTAGAAAACTACAGTAACAGCTCAGCCGGAATGTAATTCCAAGTCTTGTGTTATTGAACCCTCTCTTCCATTATCTTAACAAGAAAATGACTTGACAACTGATTAATGTTCGAGGACCACATGGCATAGAGACCTACACAGACAAGATATCCTAGCATTTTATTAAAATATTAAAGACACTGAAGCATGTTTATGCTGTGATTGAGTTAATTGTAACCAATTATTTTACATCATTGGGCTACTACTTACAGTTAGAAAATTGCGCACAACTTAAGGATCATTTTAGTGGTGAATATATTTGAAATAACCTATAACCTGTTATTATTGTGTTCTGCTTGTAGATTCATATTGAATAACTATGTAATTGGATTCTGTCATCTACCAGTGTTAAGAACTTTTCATTGAGAATTTATGCAACACTAGCAAAAATGTCCGCTTTTCATCTGTAAGGACCATGGTACGAAATATTCATTAGACAAGTGTTTTTTTATTGACCTCTGATATATTTACATATATTAATTAGGACATATCGAAGGTGCCTATTTCCGAGTAAACATACCGGGCCTGATTCATTAAGTAAATTAAGTAAAAAAAAATGAATAAGTAGTCTCCTGGACAAACCATGTTACAATGCAAGGGGTGCATATTAGTGTATTATTTTGCTCATAAGTTAAATACTGGCTGTTTTCTCATGTAGCACACAAATACTTGATAGCTATATTTGTACACTGAAATTTAAAGTTGATCTAGAACATGCCTTGCCCCAACTATAAACCCATCTCCACATTGTAAATTGACCCCCGCCTCCAATGCAACATGGTTTTGTCAAGATGCAAAGTTACTCATTTTTTTTGCTATACTTGCGTTAATCAATCAGGCCCACCAAGTTTTTCTAACCACTTTGTATAATTTAACCATTCCATCCCTTTATTACCTGCCAATGAACCCCCTCAAGTTCTTCTATGTCTTTCTTATAGTGAGATGCCCAAAACTCTAACCCATATTTAAGATGTGGTGACTTTTACTATGGCAATACTATGTTTGCATCACATGCATTTACCCCCCTTTTCAGCTGCTGACTGGCACTGAGTGCTGCTACTCAGCTTTCTGTCAGCTAATTGTCCTTTTTGTCTACATTTTTTCTCAGTTATTTTCCATTTAATGTGCAAGTAGCAAAATTATTACCCTGACCTTGGTTCATAACCCTACATTTATTTACTTTAAATTTCATCTGCCGTTTGGTACAGACCAGGTAGAGTGGGACCATGCTCTGTACAGCGTTCATTGCTCCCAGTCTGTGAAGGACATTAATATAAACAGAGAGAGATATATTTCTGTAGATAGTGAGGAAGTTGATGCTATATATGGGATAACTGGTTGAATTTAGGGTACATTGAAACTGTTCTAGATCATTTTAAGGGTGAATGTCCTTATTCTGGTTTGCAGATGAGTCAGCTGTCACTGTTTTTTGGAGTGTCCTTTGCAAAAAGAGTATAAACTACAATTATCTAAATGAAAAATTGAGCCATAAGAGGCTAAAATTAATGGAGGATTTCTTCCAACTATGAGTGATTATGAGGGATCATGCCTTGGCGAGGCTTGATGACCTTGGTAAAAGTTAAAACACTGGAATTAGTCAAGAGCATCCAGAAGAACTTAGTTGGGATAAGTAGGCATTGTCCCAAGATTGTCTTGGCGAGGCACAAGAAAGGGGTATTGACAAGGCACAAAAAAGATTGCCTGTTGGAGAGACATTGGCACAAATTTCAAGCACCTATATATAAGCAATGGAGTATACCTGTCAGATGTTACATTAGAAAATATATGGAACGCTTTTCCTGAGTGCTTTCTTTGATTAATTAATATATAAATAAATAAAAATCTTCCCCTGTAAAATAAGTAACCCGCATTATGGGGGTCACCAAGTCATAGTATGAAACCAGCCCCACTCTTGTCAATATGGGACAGAAATACTGCAAAAAACATGTGTTCCCCCCCAAGGCAACAGAGCCCTGTACTGAATAGTACTCAAGCTCATCCTGTTACCCTTGGGTGCTGGGTGCTGGGTAAAGGGTGATAGTTAAAAGCTATAATATCATTGAGTGTATTTGTGGAACTACACTTCTACAACCTTATGGGTGCGTTGCCACTTGTAGAACCAGCCCATATACATGCATTCCCATTATATGTGTGTGTCATTTCACTTTGTATATTATTGCAATGTGTATATTTGTGTACTGTGTGTACTACTTTACTGTGTGTTGTTGTGTTTATTACCGCATTGTGATTGTGAATGTATGTACTCTCTGTGCTAATTCAAACGTATCATTCAATGAGTATGTATGTATTCTGATTGGTTCTAGCTATACTTCCATACACTCCTGGAACGTCCCGGAGATCCCTGAATTTTGGGGAGTTCTCCTAGGAGAGTAGGGCACCCTCCTGGATCCTACCTCTCCTTCTTTTAAAGAGTACAGGGCCTTGACATGTGGTCCTGTTGAATCAATTCATGTCACCTTGGCCCCTATCCCCCACTGCACAATGACTCTTGCACCTTCCTTCTTTACCTCTGCTCTGTAATCTCCCAGAGGAATAGTCCAAAAAGTAGGTAAGTATGGTTCTAGCTCCATATTGTTTATCTTCAGAAATGTCTCACTTATTACATTTCAGGTTTATTACTGTAGATTAAAATATACACACAGTGGTACCAGCTATTTTGTGGATGGATCCAGTAGTCAGCTGATTAGCTCGCTAGGGATTTTTTAAATCATTACAGCAGAGTAAATTGATAGGCTAATAAATATTTACTGCCCCTCAGTATGTCGACAATGGGACACTTTAATTGATCATTTTTACTTCTTTTGTTTCTTAACAGTATATTTTTTTTAAAGCAATAACATCATTCTTCCTATTTTTGCTTCACTTCTTCACTTCAGAGTACAGCAATAGCACTGGAGTGACAGTATATATGAGTATATAATATTGCTGGCATTTTTATTTCCCTGTTACAAGTACCCATTAAATTACATTTATAGCCTGTCTGTAAACCTGCTTATGTGAGATGTGGTGATCTGATTTCTTCTCAGTACACAGAGAGACAATTTAGGTGTGTTACAATAGGGTGTCACTACCTGCTGCATTTAATATGAAGATGGAATGTCATCATTGCGCAGAGACTATTCCGTGTCAATACTCTGAACAGAACTCCATTTATTACAGTGAATTAAGGCAATTTCTGTGTATCACAGTTACATGTGTGTTTCTGAAATGCTTTCTATGCATTGAGCAGGATTCTGTCCAATTCAAAAACCAAACACAAAAACAGTGCATTAAAAGCACACAGGCACTTCTGATGGATCTCTTGTGCGTTTTTTAATGCACTACGATCAACCCCACTCATGTTATTGACCAAAAAGCTGCACATTCTGGCCTCCACATTGGCCCTCATTGCCTATAGGGACACATATGTAACCAGAAGTTCTGTTAAATAAAATGACACCCCATAAAGAAAATATTGGGTCCTCGCTGCTGATGTACTAAGTCTGTCCGTAGCACACAACAGAGATCTATGGCGTAGTAGTTAGCACTTCTGCCTTACAGCACTGGGGTCATGAGTTCAATTCCCAACTATGGCCTTATCTGTGAGGAATTTGTATGTTCTCCCTGTGTTTGCATGGGTTTCCTCTGGGTGCTCCGGTTTCCTCCCACACTCCAAAAACCAGGTAGGTTAATTGGCTGCTAACAAATTGACCCTAGTCTGTGTCTGTCTGTGTTAGGGAATTTAGACTGTAAGCTCCAATGGGGCAGGGACTGATGTGAGTGAGTGCTCTGTACAGCGCTGCGGAATTAGTGGCGCTATATAAATAAATGGTGATGATGATGATGGATGTGCTTCTATAGAGCTCTGTTGTAGAGTTTAAAGACAAAAGTGAAGTTTTATGGGGGGGGGAGGTCGCAGTTAAAGCCCCCAGCCCAGCCTGCCCCGTTCATATACTCTTGTTGTATTTAATATAAGTCATTTGTTTCCATTAAAAGCTTCCTATTGAATTTTGCTAATTTTTTTTTTATTTTTGTCCTGCATTTGTTTTAAATACAACAGTATATTTGTATAACAGCTAGTTCTCTTGAGTGTGCTGGTCTCTATAGGTTTTAGTTAATGTTCCAGCCACACACCTTTAGAAAGAAACAGTCAGCAGGTTACTGGAGAGAGCTGTGAGCCTTTGTCTTCCCTGCCTCCTCTTATTGAGTTGTCATGATATTTTGACAAGCTCCTATTATTCTCTTCTCTGCGGGGACATGGAAAGTCTAATAGAGGCAGCGGATTGTGTTTGGAAATCTAAAGGCTGGTTATTCATGTGTTATGGAGAGCAAAAAACGTGCCTCGGATCTGTGGGGAGAGATTGGGCTTTAATGTGAAAGACAAGTCTCCGCAATGTGACATGCTTGTCCATGATTCACACACACATCCACACTTGTGACAGCAGAAGACTTGCTATATACATTAACTAGCTATTCACTTTACTGTCATACACATTGGGCTCCTTTTTGTCCGCTTCTATGCAGCATATAGATAAGTTTACTGTTGTAAAAGAAGACACAATTAGATTGTTCTATTGTTTCAGGAACAAGTGTCACAAACTTCACATAATAGAATTAATAAAGGGCTCACCGTGTATGTTCCCACAAACTTCATATCAACCTTAAACTTTAAACATTTGCATGCAAATAAAGACACGGAGATCTGTGTAAGTTATTAAAATTGGCAGGAATTTTATTGTAAGGATTTTATATTAACTAAAACCTATGGTGGCGGAGAAAGGGCACTGCGGAACAGCCCACGAGCTGATCACACGAGAACACTTAGTGGACTGGCGCAAACCGCCGTAAGTCCGCAAAACCACGGGGAACAAATCCCTACATACATAGCGCTGAGTTGGCGTCAGAGTGACTGCCCCTTACAACTCACGCTGCCCTCCCTCACCGAGCCGGACAGGGACCCTCCTCACCGAAGGACCAAAAGGAGTTACTGTTGCTTCAAAGGGGGCAGTGACCTACGACCAACTACCTGTGCGCCCACTAATCAGCCGCTGAACGCAGTGCCTTCCTACCCCGCTGCGCCCTACGGACGCCGCAGCCCGCCACCAACTAACTAAAACACGCCTCCACTCCCCCGTAAATCCTATCTATAAAGAAACCCATCCCCTCCTCATTCAGATGAACTCCGTCCCGTCTAAAAAGATGAGGTGCCTCTACCCCTAAACCCGGGTGGTCTATGACTAAACCCCCCAAGGACCGTACTACTTTCCGGATGGCGCTATTTAGCTTCCTCACCATAACCGTCATCTTTTTTAAAGGAATGACTGTTCTCCATGCTAATCGGGGAATAAGTGCCGACCAACCAATAATGGTGTCTGGCCACGCCTCGTGTATTTGACGCAGGTCCTCTCTGATTTTAATGATGAGATCTAATGATTTTCCCTTTCCCAAATCGTTACCTCCTGCATGTACAACCAGAACGTCCGGTGGGCCTTGTTGTTTTATGAGCCTAACCAACCACGGAATAAGATCCTGCCAGCCTAAGCCTCTTTTGCCCCACCATCTTATAACCGTGCCGCAACGATTAGGGATACTTTTTGACCTGAAGTGGCCAGCGGCCCAAAAAACAAACGAATGACCGATGATCCACACCATCTTAGTTCTAACACCATCACCTGAAAGCAGAAAACAGTGTTAACAACGATATCTTTAACTTGGGACGACAGACAGGCTTAGTATAACAGGTATGAGAAGGATACGTGCTGTAACAGGAAAAAACAGAACACAAGGAGGGTAAGGGAAGGTAGACACATGTGGGGAGCAGACCACCCAGGCGAAGGTAAACAACACCCGGAAAAACCCCGGCTGCACACCACTAATCTGGACTTACGCCCAGGGAAACCCGGGTGAAAATCCCTTCGCGCCCCCGCGTTAAAGCGACGAGCGGAAAAGCCCAGGGTAGCCCACCAAATGGAGGGGAAGATGGGATGGGTAAGGAAAGTGGGATGGGATGGTTTGAAGGCAAGACAAGAAAGAAAATATGAAAAAGAAAAACTGCGAAATCCAAAATGATTAAACATTACAACAATCAATCAACAACCTTGTCAATTCTCACATAAGACTTGTAAGCCGTGGACTTCCAACGGCCCAGAGCTTTTATAGCTTCGTTAGAAGATCCCGCCAAGGCGGCGGATGTAGCTGCCCCGATCCTAAATGAGTGTGTCCCGTATAAGGTACTGTTTAAATTAAGGGACTGCAAGGTCCGCTTTAAAATGGCTGCGAATTGGTATTTAGTCAGAGGAGTGCTATCACTGTGACACAGAAACAAATTGGCCTGAGGTCTGCTACTCATAAACTGTGACGCCAGCCTAACTGGACAAATATGACATGGCCGCTGAGAGGCTAACTGAACCCACGAGCCCCTGCCGCTCTGATCAGTCTTAGATCTAACTATTTTGCAGGCTAAGGTCCCTTCGCCCAGACTGACATGCTCTGCTCTCAAACCGGATTCTTGGTGCCCCCTGGACCTGGCTACCAGCTCTGAAATGCGAAAAGCCCCAAAGAAGGCCATGGCAAAAGCCAGACTAAATAAAAGCTTCTCGTAGTCATCTGAGGTAACCAAACCCACTTTCCGTATCAACTCTTCCAGGATGTTAAGGGTAATAGGCAAACGAGCATCGCTATGAGAAGGACGGACTCTCCCCCAACCCTTCAAGGCCTTATTAATTAAGAAACATTTTGTAACGTCCGGGTAACCCTGCAGCTTAGCCATAAATGATATCCCAGCCAGAGTAGCTGACATAGAGGTCTTTGACTCCCCTTCAGAGTATCTGTCCCACATAAAGGCTAACATGGCATCTCTCTGACCTGCCTCGGATTGCTCCTTTTGCCTGCTGAAAAGCGACCACCGTCTCCATGCAGCCTGATAGGATCTCAGGGTGGAGGGGGCTACCGCCTGTTCTGCGAGCCCTCTTATGCCGGCTTGATCTGCCAAACACAAGGAGGACACGGGGTACCAACACGGTCTGCGTTAGGGGCCAGGCTGCGGAACCTGTCCCAGTGGAATCGAGACAACGCATCTGCTAGGCTATTCTGCACCCCCGGAACATGTCTAGCCCTGAACAAAATGTCATTCTGCAAGCATCGCAAAACTAGGTGCCGCAGAAGCGATATTGCCTGTTGGGCCGAGGCGCTCTGCTTGTTGATGGACTGCACCACCCCCAAATTCTCACACCAAAAAACTATGTGCCTACCCCGCAAAACGGGTGCCCACAGTTCGATTGCCATAACAATAGGGAATACCTCAAGGACCAACAAATTCCTGGTGATCCCATCCCTATGCCAATCATCAGGCCATCTATCCGCACACCAGTGTCCATCAAGATAAGCCCCGAAGCCAGATGCCCCAGCAGCGTCTGTGAACAAGTTGATTTCGGCGTTTGTTACTGGAGGTGACGGCCAAATACGCTTGCCATTGAAACCCCTAAGGAAAATGAGCCATATCTGTAGATCCTCCCTAACCACTTTGGATAGTTGTATGACTGCATGTGGCCTACTCCTACCTGCTGTGGCTCTTTGGAGCTTCCTACAGAAAACCCTCCCCATGGGGATTACCCGGCAGGCAAAGTTGAACCGGCCCAACAAGGACTGTATCAGCCTCAAGGAACTAGCGTTTGTCCCTAACACTTCTGTGATCGCCTCGTACATCTTTGTGACCTTGTCCGCTGGAAGCCTACATATCCCTGCTAACGTGTCAATCTCAATCCCGAGGAATGAGAGGCACGTAGTTGGGCCCTCCGTCTTGTCCGCTGCAATGGGAACGCCTAACACCCTAAACAAGGCCTCCGTGGAAAAAAGAGTATCTCGACAACCTGTGGTATCAGGCGGCCCGATAACCAGGAAGTCGTCAAGATAATGTGCAATCCACCGACACCCCGTTCCAGCCTGAATGCACCAATACAAGAAACCGCTAAATTTCTCGAACAGTGCACATGATATCGAACAACCCATGGGAAGACAGCGATCGATATAGTATTCCCCGCGATGCCGAAAACCCATGAATTGATACGACTCAGGGTGAAGGGGTAGCAATCTGAAAGCCGATTCGATATCCACTTTGGCCAACAATGATCCCCTGCCGCATTCCTGAACTAGCGCTAGGGCCGATTCGAATGACTGATAACTCACTGAACTGAGATTAACGTCAATTGCATCATTGACGGATTGACCAGCAGGATAAGACAGGTGCTGGATCAGCCTAAACTTTCCTACAGCTTTTTTGGGAACTCGGGGACAAAATCAGATTGGGAATAGGAGGGAGTCGGAACGGGCCAATCATGCGACCCAGACCGACCTCCTTCCCTATTTTTTCGTCTAATATTTCCGGGAAAGCGAGCGCCGATTTCAAATTAACCGGAGCTGCCGTGGAAACGCTACCCTGAACTGGGAGTTTAAAGCCGAAATGGAAGCCATCGTGGAGAAGGGCCGCAGTATCCCTATCATCAAACCACGCTAGCCACTTATCCAGCTCGGCCAGATCAATTAGCGATGGCCTCTTGACTCGGCAGAGCTGAGCCAGAGCCTCGTCCCCGTCCCCCACTTCCGCGAGCCTTTGCACATTCAGTGGCTGGGTGATGGCCACTGCAGGACGTGCAAATGTGTCTGAATCTGCAGGCTGAGCCTCTTTGACACGCCCCTGCGTTGAAATCATAACACCTTCCTTTTGGGGGGAGGGCATTCTGCGCCCTCCCCGGCCCTTGAAACCGCCTAACTGTGCTACCCTCTACGGCCTGATTGCTGGGCCTCATTAACTCCAACCACGTGTCAATGTCTTTCGACCCCAGAGGAAGCCTCTCTCGCCCGCTCATCCGCTTCCTAAAAAGCTCGTCATATGCCCTCCAAATGACCGGGCCGTCCTTTACGAACATCCCGCTAATAAGGTGCATATATCTCCACACCTCCGCTTGCTCGTTGGGACGGGTCTCAAGGTATATTGTAGCGAAAATGGAAAAAGCATTCACCCATCTCGAGAAGGATCTGTATTTCTCCTCCCCCATTCCCGACCTCTCGCAGGCTGCCGCCAGCGCTTTCTTATCCTCACCGGTTAACGCATACATATCCACGTACTTACCCTTTCTAATTCTATCCCGTACGCTAGGCCTTATGCCGTGGGTGATTTCAAGGGATTCTACCTGCCCTAATTCGCTACGGACCGCTGTTTGTTCTGTGTCTCCTGGTTGGGGTGTGTGCTTACTCCGTTTTCCTAACAACTCCGTTTCCAATAACTTAATTAATTTTCTGGGTCTATCACCCGAGCCAGAGGACCCACTGCTGGTAGATAGGACAGGTGAGCCCAACAAGTGTGATTTATGTGTGTTAACGGAAATGGATTCACCGACAGGAGCAGGATTCCCAGCACCGACAGACGTCTCCCCGAGTGTTGTTGCTGCTGCGACCTGTCCTCCCGACGTGTCCAGGACCGCATCCTCCCTGGTCCCTGCCGTCCTTTGATCACGAGACTCGGAACCCGAACGCTCGTTCCGACCAACCCTCGTCTCCGGATTCGTAACCGTAGGCTCTAGAACGGAAAGGGGAACAGTCAGCTGAGATCTGGGTAAATAGTCCAAGCGCCGCCGCGCCGTGTTAATGTCCCTATCCTCGCTGCACCGGTTGGGAGCCGCTAAGTGGGCAGGACTAGGGAATGCTGAAAATTCCTCCCGCCCCCGTCGCCAATAACTATCCCCGGAGGTAACCCGCCCCCCCAGGGGGGGAGGCCCTGAACCTAAATTACCGACTCTGTAGTGGTGATAATCGACTATAATATTATCGGACCTGACTCCGTGACCCCCGTAGGTGGACCCCCCTGCCACGTTCCCCGAGGGAGAGACCCTTTGTGACATGTATGGGCGAGTCGCCAGAGGTGACAGGCATTGACGTTGAAAAGAAGGCCATACAGGCGCCTCAGTACTATCTCTGAAATCCATTGCGGCCCTGGCCGGAAGTGTGTCCCGCCCCCCCCAAATAGTGCTGGTAATCCCCGTGAGCTGAGGTATGCCCCTGGGACCTGCCGGGATCCTGACGGCCTCTGCCATAATGTGACCCCCATGCTGAACCCCCACTACTAGGGGATAGAAATGGGCTGGGAGGGAAATGCAGTTGGGGTGCTGGAGGGTTATGGCCCAGTGGCCGAAAACCTTGGGCTGAAACAGGAGGGGTGATGGGGCACAGTCTGAATTGAGAATAACTCGTGTCACGAACGGGACTTGATGTAGGGCCACCCGCCCCACAGACAGATACCATTACCCGGGGAGGAGGGGTGCCAGCTACCTGTAGCTGGGACTGGCCACAGGGCTCCCCCACGGTACCGCTGGCTGTTCCTGCAGCCGAAGCCTCAGGGACTGCCGCGCTGGAGGTCCCGGCCGGGCGCGATGGGGCGTGCGTTCTGCGCATGCGCGAACCGGCCGGGGGGAGAGAGGAGGGGGCGCGACCACGCCGAGCGGGGCGAGAGACTGAGAACTGGCCGGGGGAGGAATAAGCGGGAGGCAGAGCACCATCTCCGCTTTGGGTCACGGCTGGGGAGCGGGCGGGCGGTGGCAGGGAACGGAGAGATGAGGGAAGATGGCGGCAGGAAGGGTTGGGGGATGGGGACCTAAGGCTCGCAGGGCGTGAGACGGTTCTCCTTGGACGGGGCATGCTGGCAGGACAGAGGGGGATCGAGGGGGGAGGCGAGTACACAGGGGAGAGGAAGGTATGAGCGGAGAAGGAGAGAGAGGAGGGGAAACAAAACGGCCGGATGTGGGAAGGAGCGGGGCGGGAGGGCGAGCAAATAAATGAGGTGGAGGGGGCTAAATGTTAAAGAAAGGATGTGAGTACGGGAATCTATATAACAAAAGGAATAAAAACAATGAATAAATCCACAAGTGGTAGTTATCCGCTTCTCTTGCTGCTGGGTCTCCTACAGGATCTCGTGCTGCAAGTGAGGTAAAGCAGGAAGTACAGCCTGCTATATTCTATCAAGGTCCCTCCCACATGATCCACCATTGGTCGGTCCCCACCCCATGTTAAACCACATAAGGTAACCATTCAGCTTGTTACAAACCCTGTCGCCCTTTAAGTGCGTTCATCCTAAAAGCCTCACTTGTCATTAATACCAGCCAAGCAGAGAATTAACCAGTTTTCTGAATTCTGTATATCTTCAAACTAAAGATCCATACTAATAACTTGAAGCCTCTTTATGGCACCTTAAAATTTATAGTTTGTAGACCCAGTTTTATAATGCGTGGGGTGATAGTTGATTCTTAATGCGTGGGGTGATAGTTGATTCTGTTTGTTATTTGACAGTTATCAGATAGTAGACACTATGGGGGGAATTAAGGTTCCTATGATAAGCCGCAGGATATCATGACGATGTCTGACTGTACTCCTTCCTGGTGGCCACAAAACCAGAACATCATGGATTTTCCTGAACACTTCAATGGGCTTTGGAGAAAAATCTGTGATTTTATATCGCTGTGGAGTTCGTTCACAACTGTATTGGAGGCACTCCATGGTACATCGCAGGGAATTGAACCCCCCTCCTAAAAGTAATTTCAGTCTATCTGAACGTATATAGCACACAGTTAAACAATCATATACCACCCTCTTTGGCCTGAAATATACCACGCTTTTTAAGGGTCTTCCGGCAAATCAATACCTGCTGCAACTAATTAAACAAAGGTTTCAATACTATGAATTATGTGAGTACTTTGTTGCACTATATGCTACAAAGTTTCTCAACATTGGTACAATTAGCCACAGAGATTCTTCAGAAATGCACTCAGTATTTTATTAATGAATACAACAAGAGCACATACACCATTGCACCCGGAGGTGGTGTCAGAGCAGGGTAGTGGGTTACAAAGTAACAACACATAGATAGATGAGGCAGAAATGTGGTCAGACAGTCCAGGGTCAGAGCAGGCAAGACAGGAGCAGAAGGTGATGATGCAGGCCAAGGTCAGGGCAGGCAGCAGAGAAATAAAAACGGATGCACAGACCAGGGGCTGGGCAGATGACAAAGTGAGAAGTCAGCAACAAGGGATCAACGAGGCAGTAAATGGGTCATTAGAGCATGGACAGGATCAAAATAAAGCTGTCATAAACCAGGTGAAACACATCAGAAACCAGGAACAAGGGTCATTCCTTCAGGTGCAGGTAACATAAGCAATGAGTGAGCTCCGGACAGGATAGTGTCATTGAAGTCATATACATAACAATTATTGGGGGTACGGTCAGTTTTCTGATATTATAGATATTAAAGCTTCCATTAAGGCTGTATTTTCCAGATCGGTAACCCAGTCACCTGTCATGGACAGCATACAGTATATACTTCTTCCCATTTCATATTCTGTTTTTGCAATGCAGACTTTACCAAACACCTATTCCCCAGAAAAGTAATGCAGAAAAATACAGATTTTCCAGAGATCTCACGTTAAAGTCACAGCCTTCTTATGCTAAACTCCTGGCAGTGTATTTCAGATTTTACCCATAATAACACTATGAAACTGAAGTAGCGGGATTATCATTAATCCCATTTTTCAAGGGCGTTGAGCAACCCATGTATAACCCTTCGCTCATGTGACATGTAATGTAGTAGTAATTGGCTGCTTACTGGATGCAGTAATTATGTAAATGTAACATTTTATATATAGGCTTTGTGGTACCATATACTGTAAATGGATGAGCTTAAAATGCTGAGCTTGTGATATAACGATGTAATGAAACCAGATGTTTTAGATATCACTGTCAGTAAGCAGATAATTAATTATTCATTATACTGAAAATTGAGTGAGAAGCAGTTTAAGGCTATTTCTCCAATATCATTTTGCTTATTGCCCGTATGTATCCTATTTCCTTGTGTAATGCATATCCCCATGTCCCTCTCTTACTTTGTAAATCGTCATTTCCTTGTAGCTTCTCCGTCAAACATCTGTGTGGATCCAAAAGAAGTCGAAATTAAATGTCTTCATTTAAAATGCCTATTTATCCATAAAAAAACCTCTAAAAATCACATATTTTCTTTCCTATTTGCGCTTTGTAATGAATTTTTCACACCCAGCTAACAAAGTGCATGACTTTCGTAACTGCACATTACACAAAAGCATGATTCCCTATCATGTACACTGCTGATTCATCTAGTGTGATACACAGGGTTCCATACTTAATTCAAAGACCCAATTTCTAGAAGAGGCTGTGCAGATGTTGTACTTGATTCAACATAGGGGCACATTTATCAATATTCACATAAAGTGAAAAGTAGTTTTCAATCCTTATCGCAATGATAAGGATTGAACTATTTCTCACATTTATGTACAGCCCTGCACAGAAACAGCAGTTCCGAAAAACTGCTGTTTCTGCGATGTAAAAAATCATACTTACCCCCCTCTTCGGAAGCGCTGCCTCCAGGTCTTCTCCTCGTTCTTTTCATTCTTCAATTGCGCATGTCCAGTTCCAAGAACTGGACATGCGCACACAGATCCCCTCTTTGCAGAGAGAGCGCGCTGAGTGACAGGGAGGGATCATGTGATCCCTCCACACATGCGCTGTCCAGCTCTGCTCTTCGGAGCAGAGCTGACAGCATTAGATTTCTTCCATTCCGATGATATACGCCGAAAATGATTTCTTCCATTCCGATGATGTACGCCGAAAATGTTTTTTCGGGACTTGTTAGATTGCGGCCAGGAGCAGTCACCATTCTGTTGAATGGTGACTGCTCCCAAAAACGAAGAGGAATGCAAAGCAGCAGATATCCATGATATCTGCTGCAATGCATCCTTAATAAATTTGCGGAGGACAGGAGGCACCTTAATGACCCGTTAAAAGCACTATCGTGCTTTCTTAAATATGCCCCTTAATCTTCTCAAAGTTTTATAGTGAGGTTGAAAAAAAGACACAAGTTCCCCCAGTTGGAAATTCTAGATGATTGATTAAAACATAAATAATAAGTTGCCATGTAATGATCACTATTTCCTAAATACATAGTTACAGATTTAGCATAAGGCCTGTGTTAGGATAAGAGGGTAATCGTGGCTCTTATCCTGCACACTGTATACTGTCTCTATCTGTAAGGGGTATCTTAAGTACATGTTCCAAATGAGGAAGTAATGATCGTACAAAATATCTATATTCTGTTCTGCAATTGTCATGGTGATACTATAGAATGTTAGTGGAAAGGGTTCCGTTCTTTTGTCACCAGAGGCCTCCTAAACGTTCCTATGATGTAAACCCATTCATACTGGGGAGCTATATTTTATTATTTGAATCATAACAAACCCCAACTGTCCTGATTGTCTATGGCAAAAACTGGCAACAGCCTATTGAGTATGGGTTGTGTTCTATAGTGTCACAATGTTTTTAGTAGAAATATTGAAAGAAATGTCAGGAAATATGAACATGAACCTATTAGGAAATATATTGCCCACTTAACGGGGCGGAATCCAATTGTCGGCAATGTGGCGCGTGGACGATGTGCCACGCATATTGCCGTCAATTACGTTAGAGATCTCCTCCGCAAACTGTCTCATGGATGTTCCACAGACACTTTGCGGCTAATTGAATTGCCCCCATAATGTTGAGAGACAGAGCGCAGAGATCACTTATACCGTATTTCTTGCAAAATTATTAATATTTGTCATACTCATTCAATTCTCTATACCATATATTTTTTTTAAGTGTTTTACCCTTCAGCAATTATTGTATACATCATTTATAGATATAGTTTACTGGTCATTACATTTACTGTCCTATATTTTTTTTTTTTCTAGTTTCATAAAATCCCAATGAATGATTTATAAGCAAGAACAGAACTAAGAATAGATGTGTGGCGCCTTTAAATTTGCTTTGCTGTGAATTTTCAACTGTCATATAAAAGCAGAAAGTACATGGTTATAAACCAGAGGAGTCTGGCCCGGCAATTCTGTTCATCATATTACATTAACAAGGCTGACTCTCAGACCTGTGATTTACATAACATTCATAATAAACCTTCTTCCTAGCTGAACAGAAGCCCTGTGTCTTCATATATATTGTAAAGTATATTGTAAAGCATTCAAGGTGATATAAACCATTATGGAGAGCTATTAAAGCAGATATGTCCCCAAGAATTAAAAATACATTAACCTTAAGAATTGTGTTTGCTTAATTTTGCTTAGTAAAGGGGAAGGTGTATGCTATCCACGGATTATTATTATTATTATCGTTTATTTGTAAGGCGTCACAATATTTCCGCAGCGCCGTACATGGTACAAACAGTAGACTATACAGGGTAAGACAGTACAGAACAATAAACACAAAGTACCAGTACTTCAGAAACTCCAGGCAGGCAGATACAGTAGAGATGGAGCGGAAGAACAGGTATGGAGACAGGAGGGAAGATGGGCCCTGCTCATACAAGCTTACATCCTAATGGAGGGTAAACAGAATCAGGTACACCAGTGGTGCCCGACCGGTGGCCCTTGGGCTGGAATTGACCCTCTAAACCTTCATCTGCAGATCCCAGTTCCTTTATTGTCAGATTTGATTGTTATAGTTTGTAACACTTGTTTAAATTGCCTGCTGATATGTTATTATTACAGTAAGATGTCTCTTTCTTTGATTAAATTTATTGTTGTAACTTACTACAAAGATTAACGGTAATGTGCGACCCTTTTGAAGGTTAGAGGGCCGCCAAAGTGACTCCTGAAGTGTGTCGGGTCGCCTATCACTGGTTTATAGGCTATAAACAAATATAAGTGTTTGTGACTGCCAATCCCTCAGTAAAGTCAGGCTCACCGTAAGCATTTAGACCACACCCACAAAATCTTCTAAAATGAGCAAAATTGTCCTGAATAATCCTATTTTTTTCTTCTTCTTTTCTCTTCAACAAAATATATTTTTCTTAGAGCTACGGGCATAATTGCCTACTCTCCTGGAATGTCCGGGAGACTCCCGAATTTTTGGGAGTTCTCCCGGACTCCTGAGAGAGCAGGCAAAATCCCGGATCCAGCTGTCCCCGTTGTTGAAGATGGTTGGGGCGGGGCTAAATGCGCCATCATGGCTCGCCCCCTGCTGCGATTGGCTAACATTTCCTAAGATTGACAGGGGCAGAGCCTAGCGGAGCACCACGTGTGGCCACGCCCCCCTCAACGGAACTCCTCCCGGACAGCTGCCTTCAAAAGTAGGCAAGTATGGCTACGGGTGGTGTGTAATGCTCTCTCTTACAAGTTCTATACATCCAGAAACCCACCCCAACCCCCACTCCCTCCGTTGCTATACGTAGGGCAAATATTAGATTAAGGATCAATTGTCTACAAACGGACAACAACTTGAATATTCAAAATGGGCAAGGACAAAGAGAAAATAAAATAAGTGGGATAAATATGGATTAAGCATTTTTCTCAGTTTATTATTATAATATGTTAAACATTTGTTACATTTCTTTGTGGTTTTTATCGTATTACTGTTTTGTCACACAGCAACAACTCTTTCACCTTTAGCATTGTATGTAAATGAGAAAAAAGAAACAGACATAACTGTCAATTTGCAGTAATGAAAGAGATGGTTTGCTGAATTCTGTCACTTTAGCTCTAGTAATAGTAATTAGAGCGTATCTATACAATCAGCTATTTGTAGCGAATTGGGAAGGGGCATGTTGTAGCCCAGACTACTTAGTTTAACAACTCATAAAGGATGGGTGACTGGTTCAGCACAGATGTAGATGTGATACAACAATTTTTATATGTGCTGTTTTTTTCCCCACCAGGAGGTAGCACATGAATTAATGGCAAAAATGTGCAGGTCATCTTTTTATTAATTGGAGGATGATGATTTTTGCAAAGTTTATTTCTAAGACAATGTGATGATATGGGTTGATTGAAAGTCCAGTGTAAATATTGCAATATTTAAAAAGAACCTGTCACTTGTGCATTCCTTACAAAATCACATTAAGGCAGTATGGGCAGCACCAGGGCCGGATTTACCATTAGTCAACCTAGGCAATTGCCTAGGGCCCAGTGGTTCCCAGAGGGCCCTCCCAGGGCTAGTGGTGAGACCAACCTTTAAAAATGGGCCGCTACTTATGGGCCAGTGCTATATGCTTGCTAATGTCTTCCAGCCAGCCCCTGAATAGGGGTATATGTTATGCTAAAAAACTATAGTGCTATGGATTTTTTCAGGGAGGGGGCCCCAAACCAGTATCTTGTCTAGGGCCCCATGTGGTCTAAATCCGGCTCTGGGCAGCACGGTGGCTAAGTGGTTAGCACTTCTGCCTCACAGCGCTGGTGTCATGAGTTCAATTCCCAACTATAGTCTTATCTGTGTGGAGTTCCCCGTGTTTGCGTGGGTTTCCTCCGGGTTCTCCGGTTTCCTCCCACACTCCAAAAACATACTAGTAGGTTAATTGGCTGCTATCAAAATTGACCCTAGTCTCTCTCTCTGTGTGGATGTTAGGGAATTTAGACTGTAAGCTTCAATGGGGCAGGGACTGATGTGAATGAGTTCTCTGTACAGTGCTGCTGAATCAGTGGCGCTATATAAATTCATGGTGATGATGATGATAATACACCGACCTACATTAGCTTATTTATTTTCTCCTTTCCTTCTGCAAGTCCCTTGATCTCCTCACCTGGCCAGCAATTGGTGACACCAAATAACGTATTGGTATCTCCTGTGTATATCCTGATTCCCAACTAGCACTAACACTAGTGTTCTCTGAACTTGTGCGTGAGCATCAGCAATTACACCCCCAACGCGCTTCTCTTCCCCCAGCATAAAGCCAAGTGGTGGGGCCAGATGTCTGGGGCTGGGGACAGAGTGGCTAATTTGCATACATGATTTGTGTGGAAAATGACCATGAAAATAAAGTGTTTGCTTTTTCATTTGATGTGCATATTATAGACCATTTTCCCAAAGGATGTTTTCAAAACTGTTGATGTTATGTGGTTTTTTTAATTCTTGTAAATGTATTGTGTCTGCTTTATTCAGGGCAATGCATCATTTTTTGCAGGAAACTGAAATTGCTCTTTTCCGTCAGTGCAATATTGCCCTAAGTCAGGGATAGAGGAATGTAAGAGCTGAATAAGAACTAGATCTTGTATTGTACATGGACTCGGTGTGGTTATATCTGTTTACCATGTTCCCCCTTACAGTGAGCTAAGTATCCTGCTAATATGTGTACATTATTACAGAGTAAATCTTAGAGCCTGTAAATTTATAGCAAGCCAATGATTTTCAAATCCTCCTGCTTATTAGTTTTGTGTATGTTTTATAATTAATTAAAAAAAGTCATTACTATTTTGCGAAATATTTAATAGACAGGAATTCCCTTAAATCTGAGGTACCCATTGAAACCTAGGGGCTAAGCAGAGACAAACCATAAACGCTGGAGACGTTAATGGGTTATTCTGGTGATGACGCAAATCTCACCTTCAGAAACCTGCAAACGTCAGTGAACGCTGCATGATAAGAAAACTAGGAAATATCATTCTCTGCCCACTTCATGATGACAATGGTGTGACAAGTCCCACCAACTTCTTCTCACACCTTCCCCTGCGTATGGTGGAAGAGAGGTATGAATAGTATTAATACAAGGAAAAGAAAGACCGCACTAGGTGGTCCATTATACTTCCTCACAGATAAATACGCCAATTCGGCTTGGATAATAGTAACCATCCAAATCTAGGAAGGGTGCACCCGATCATTAGTATTTGGAACCAATGTAAAAAGAAAGTAAAAGAAATGATCCTAAGGGGCACTCAAATGGACAAAAATGTATCTTAAATTGTCCTAAATACTGTTAAATACATCTTTATTAAGAAAATTCATCAGAAAATCATTTCTAGTAGCAAAATATTAAAAAGTGTTTATGAATAGTAGGCAGTTATGCTTTATCTAGTTCAGAAAGGCAGAATAGGCTTTTGAAAATGTGTCCATGATCATGTTTGACCCAGTCGATGACCTTTGTTTTTAACATTGATTATTTGCTAACACTAACACCTTGCTTTTGTTGCTGGATGAAGTTATTAGTAAAGATGTAGTTCATTTCTTTTAGGCAGATTGCGCTCTCCACTTCTTCATATTAGCCCAACCAACTCACATAGCGGTCTGTGTTAGTGGAAAGTGGCTGGAGGCAGCAGATGTTACTGGGGGTCTATGCTAGAGACACCTGATTGTACCGATTCATCTGTAACTGTTATCCAGTATGATGTCTAACTTAAAAATGGATTAGAACTGAGTATATGAAGGGCAGGGCTGGCAAATTTTAGCTCGGGGGGGCAAGACTTGACTCTGCAGCCTATTTTAAAGGGAAAAAAATGCAGGTGCCCAATGACCCAGCCCAAGGCATCCCACTATGTGACCGGCCCAGGGGGCAACCAGCCCCTGAGTATATGAATTATGACTACAGCATCACTATAGCACTTGCTATTTTGGGAAGGTTGGCAACAATTTACAGTGAGACGACAATTTCTCCTGCATGACAATTATGTCTATGCCTATCTCCTGTGCCAAGGAATTCTACAAAATTATTGCTTGTATAAGAAAGGCCATAGGGCCACATATCTTAAGGTACAAATGCCTATTTGTGGAAAATACTCCTCTGTGATCAGCAAAGACAAGTTTTTTTTTTGTTAGTTACATTTCAATTAACCAATTCTCTGAACATTCTAACCTGTTATTACCAAAAATATAATAGGGAAGGGTGAATGTTCTGGTTCATGGCAGACGGAGCACTGCGCCAAGCCGCCTCTATCAGTAGGCCTCTTACTCTCATCTATATTTATAGGTTTATTCTTTTGATCAAGTCTGTTCCTAGAAGAGACAGTACGGTAACCACCAAACCACGTGTTCTTGAAACATTTAGCACTAGGCCACTGAATTATTTATTAATGTACTATTGATTGCTTAGCCTTTCATCATTAACTACATTAAGTCCTGTATCCTTTGAAATGGCTCCCAAACCTTTATTCACAGACTTAAAATAGTCTCAAAATCTTCTTAAGCAAACTAGCATGTCACTTTACATCTAATTGTCATGTCATGTCTGGTAAATATACATATAGAGCGTAATAAGTGGACAGAACACTTCGGCTTCCTCTCCACTGTTGCCTGTATTCCCTGTGGATGTTCCTACATCTATACAGCTTGTATGTCAACCCGGAACTTGTAACGGCAGAATAACTGGAACTTACTATAGTAAGCAACAGTAAAAGCAGCTATAATGAGTATGCAATTGAAAACCGTGTTCATTTTCACTTTTAATTGGAATAAGTGGATTTTTTTTCTCAATGAAGGTAACAGAACTTAGGTGCTACAACTTATTTTTTAATAGTGAGTTATCATAATGTTATACAATTGCCATTATTGTTGAACAGTAGAAGAGTGGAAGTATCAACATGTTTGAGTCTATACTCATTGGCGAGTATACTGATTGGTTCATTCAATTAGACAAGTGATACCACCTCCTGCTTTATATTGCAATATGATTTTTAAAGAGGAAGCAGCGCTTTGGGCCCAGGGCCATCTTAACAACATTATGGGCCCCCGGGCAAAGCAGTGCACCGGGGCCCCTAAATATATATATATATATATATATATATATATATATATCTATATATCACTTTTTTTTTAAATGTGCTCGCTCATTGATCCTTGAAGTACAGCAAGTAAAAAATCAAATCCCCCTTCACTTACCTTTCAATCGTCTTGTTCTCCGATTGCACCCCTTTTTTCTCTTCATTTTTCTTATTCTGTGTCTTCTGTTTCCTTAAATCCTTGCTGCCTCTTCTCCATTGCTTCTCGCATCGTGGCTCCTCCGTGCTGCGCTCCTCAATGAAAATTTCTGGCCCAACATTCAGTGCTAGCGCAGCACGGAGGAGGGGAACAGGGAGGGAGCCGGATCGCCACCTGGCCGCAAAATGTAAGTATTTGGTTTTTTTGCAGGAATTTTCATTTTGGAGGATTATTTATTGTAATTAAGAGCCCTGCCTATGGGGCCCCCTTGCCCGTGTGGACCCCCGGGCACCTGCCCATCGTGCCCAATGGAAAAGATGGCCCTGTTTGGGCCAGGTGATTAAAACCCTCCGGTTTCTGTAACTAAAAAAGTGTCTGGGGTTGCTTCCCCTGGGACACCTGCCCTTCTTGATTTACTTACCATCCACTTTTCTCCAGATTTCACGGCCTATGATGTAGAAGGCACAGGGATAAGCACCACAGATCAATATGGAGGAAAATCAGAAAACTGTCAAGGTTTCCAAGGTTCAACTTGACTATAGTTGTGGTTACAAAACTGTGGCCATGGCTTTATTTGGAAGTTTTTTCTTACCTAAATATCCACTTAAAGCTGCACTACCACCTATTGCAATACTGTAACGCAAAATCCCCTTAACTCTATCCTTCGGAATGCTAGATGCAGCCAGTTTCCCCGAGGTTCTGCCGGTTCCGTCATTTTATTAACCAACTTAAAATAGAGGTGATGGGCCTGATTCATTAAGGAACTTAAATGAAGAAGTTTCTTATTTCAGTCACCTAAATACTGACTGTTTTTTCATGTAGCACACAAATATCAACTTTAAATTTCAGTGTACAAATAAGCTACCAAGTATTTGTGTTCTACAAGAAAAAACAGTCAGTATTTAACTTATGTGCAAAACAGAAAAACTAATTTTCACCCCTTGCATTGTAACATGGTTTTGTCCAGGAGACTGAAATAAGAAACTTCTTAATTTAAGTTCCTTAATGAATCAGGCCCGATGTGTGTAAGTGGGAGAACCATTTACAGGATACAATATTTTAATTGGTCCTCCTGCTCTCACCTCACCCCCCTTCTAGCATTTTTTGGCTGGAGCTGTAATGCTGTGTATATATTCTGGTGCTTTTGAAATCTACATAGTCATGCAAGCAGCTCGTTTCACCAGTATACCAATCTGACATTTTTGCACTAGCCCAGGCTCTCTCCCAGCAGTAGGCACACAGCGGTATCCATTCCTATAGATAAGTCACCTGCTCCTAAGCCTGGAAAAGACAACACTCTGCCATCTTAAGTCTGCCGCAGACTTCCCAAACACATACGTATTCCCCAGCACAGTGTCCTGGAGCATTAAATCTAAGAGCTATTGATTGTGCAGAGCAGATCTGAGTCAGTGAGTCTTCAATATTTAATAACATTGCTGATTTGTGAGGCTGGCTGTGTTCAAAGAATCCAGATCCTTTGTGTTTACTCATCCCACAGTTTGTTCATCCTTGGATGGAGATCAGGGCAGATCAATCAGCAAGAAAATGTCAGCCTGTAACCAGTCTCTACTTTTTATCCCATTGGATCTCCGGTTTTTTGGCCGAGTATGATACTGTTTTTTTGCAGGTTGTTGCTGTGTCTGTGAAGCTGTGCTCTCATGTGCAGGTAAAGGTTTCACCTCAATCAAAATGACAAACTCTTTGAGCCTCCAGCAAATATGAAAGATGAAGAAAGATAGCAAGGGATAATTTAATTCAAGATTGAATCTATGTTTGTGAGGCCAAAATGAGCAAGAAATTCAGGATCTTTAAGTTAAACTCAATGCTGTCAGCTATAAAGCAATTCTCTCTTTGGACCTGAGTCATTAAGTAAAGTATAACAAAACAATGAGTAAATGTTCTTCGGGACAAACCATGCTACAGTGCAAGGGGTGCAAACTAGTTTATTATTTTGCACAAAAGTAAAATACTGGCTATTTTTCATGTAGCACAAACTTACATAACAGCTTTATTTTTACACTGAAATTTTAAGTTGATCTAGGACATTCCCTACCCCAACTATAATCTGTCCCTACATTTTAAATTTACCTCCCCCTCCAATGCAACATAGTTTTGCCCAGGTGCAAAGTTACTCCTTTTTTATGCTTTGCTCTCCTTAATGACTCAATGTGTTGTGTAATAAGTACATTGGAAAGGCAGACAGATTTGGGGATTAAAGAGTTAAGCTGATCATGTCCATTGACTACATTAAAAGATGCTTTCCATTTTATATGGCATTTGCTTAATATATTTCATTGAGGTTTCTTATAGTTACCTCCTCTCCCAGAAGGTCCTGGAATTAGGGGTAGACATCCCAGACTCCGAAGACAGCGGGCAATTCTCCCGCAAAGACACTTGACTGCCTGCAAGGTGGGCGGGTTGTTCCGTGATGATGCAATTAGCATCATCATACACATAACCCCGCCTACTTCAAATGGTGTCATCAAGTCAGGCCAACCTCCTCTCTTCATACCTGTCCTCTGTATCTCCCAGACCGGGCAGGTGTGTAATGTAAGAGAATATGATTTCACTGTGCAGAAAATCACAGAAACCAATCTGACACTTGCTTTTATTGTTTTACATGCGCAACACTGAATAAAGCTAAGTGATGATTGGTTGCTGTGTGCTACTCAATCTTCTCCTACTTTTTGGACCTCCATTCCATGAGTTACACTTTGCGACCAACTCTACATGACTCACTAATGGCGCGTAACAGAGGAAATTCAGGCTTAGCACTTTAGCACTTGTTGCTGGTGCTCTAGCTGTTGTGAAGTGACCCTCTTAGGATAGTTTATAGTGGCACAACATTGCATCATACGGAGTGATATAGCATTATACGATTACATAAGATATGAGAGTGCACTACATGGTGCATGATGTCATTTCAGGTGCTTAACTTAAGCCCTTTCTATTAACTACTCTACAAGTCTTTTCTCATTGTACATCCCACTCCCATTCATTCACATCCTGCTTTCACCGCACTACACAGTGGTATATTACACACGCACCTCTCTTTCCCATTCCAGCCTCATCTCCGCTCACCCCTTTTTCTAGTTCTCTCCGTGAGCCCAGTGAATCTGTGCAGCAAAATGTGTCCTTGATTTTCAGTGCATTGAAGCAGAAGGAGACAATGTTTTATTGATGCAGTTTTTCCTGTATCTAAAGAGTCATGTGTCAGGGCTGTAATATAGGACAAATCTTCTATGGGCTGCTTCTTTCTGAACAATGAAGAACACGGTATGCACAGCCTACATTTAAATACATAATGTGTTTATTGTTGTTCTAACTGTTTTCTAGGCTGGCGTATAATAAAATATAATAAAGGCCAAAGCAGTCAACCCACTTGCCAGGTGCGCTAATTTCCAGGCAAAGATTTCTTTGAAATGCTCATTCTTTATAGTTTGTGAATGCGTGCCATTCAAGTGCCTTAGTCATATGCGCTGTGCTCTATAACTAACATTAATATAACACAGTAAGCTAGAGAAATATTATTTATTGCAATCTAAAATGTTCTCCCCGAACCTTTAGTATGGTGTCACATGATAGCATTAGTTCCTCCAATTTTTCTTTTTAAAGATGTTGCCCTATTAAAATGAATGGGTTTTGCCTATGGGGTGTCTCACACAGGATGCTCTGCAACTGAAATTGTTAAGTTGCTGCAAGCAGCGTTTAGGGCCAGTTTCAAACATACTGCATGGAAGTCTGAACCTATGGTGATTAGACATTTGATGGAAAATGTCTTGGATTTTATGTTTGTTTGTCTTAGCTTATAACATTTGTTTAAGATGACTGCTGATATGTTATTACAGATATATGTCCCTTTCTTTAATTATATGTATTGTTTTACCTGATTATTAAGAGTAATGTGTGGGTCCTTTAAAAGGTTAAAGGGCCACCATTGCAGCACCTGAAGTCTATCAGGCTGCCCATCACTGTTTGAGAAGTTATCCCTCTTTATTTCCCTTTTTGTGTGATACCAGCCTTATATATAAATGATGATGATGATGATATGTCAATACAAACAATAAAGGTCACTTACAAAGCTCAACCAAGCATTATTTTAGGAGCAATATGAATGTGACTGTCCTAAATTATAGTTCTTGATGTTCTGTTTTTGGGAATTGGAAGGGGCATGACCTTGTAACGTTGAGGCAGTTGTCGCGTCACATGTCCCCTTCCACCCCCTAAATACACACCCGCATTGCTGCAGCTCCTGTGCACTGTTGCACTGCTGTGCAACTTGGCAATAAGTGAGATATACCTGCCACCATTCAGGGCAAAAGTCTTCCTTGGTGGGTTAGAAGGACAGTCCATTAGACTATCCCACTTAAATCAGGACTGTTTGCATGTATGTCTAAAGTGATAGTAGGCATGAGTTTGAACTCGTGTATTCCATCCATAACCTACAAAAAGTTGTGCATAGATTTTTTTCATGGTGCTAGTTCCCAAAAGCGGAAGATATGAGTGCACTTATGTATGAACTAGTTTCTAGGAAATATATGCACACAAGCTAGCGTTTGCTGCCATAAAAATATCTTTATATAATATTCTTTTACTCACCATTTATATTTCTACTGTTAAACTAACCTATCAAAGATTGTATGGGGAAGGATTCTTTACATTATTTAGTAAAGAGTTTTTACATAGTCCTAAGATATATTAAAAGTGATCTAGATATGGAAGGCTATGACCTAAAAAAAAGAAATCATTTTTGGCAAGACTTCCACATATGGTCACTGCCCCCCTTGGCTCCACAAATTCACAGACTGATGGTACCTGCACACCTTATCGGCAAAGGTCTAGTTTATGTGAGGTGCTGGGCAATATGGTCCTTCCTAGGGCCAGTGATGTCACACAAGCTGAAATGTCTGCAGTCATATTTTACCTGTATCAGATCTCATTAGGACACTGCCCTAAGGAAACGGCAGGAGCGTCAGCTGTGTAATGAAGTGAGGAGATAATACTTTGTTCCTTGCAGAAAGTCCATTTATAGTCTAACTCTAGAGCTAGGACAACATTCTGCTCTATGGTGTGATAGGATATGTAAGGTACAGGCAGAACACAAATGATAGGTAAAATCTGGGTGGAATAACAATTACAGGGGAGAACCACAAGGCCAAATTCTGACGAAGAAACATGCAGAGTTCCGCTCCCAAACGAGTAATGAAGTGAACATTTCCAGTTGCAGGCTGTTATTTGAACCTGTTTTCATTTATGCTGCTTGAGTCCACAATTTCACCATGTGCTCTTCTTTGTATTCCAGCCTGCCGTCCAGGGTTCTACAAAGCATTGCTTACCGATTCCTACTGTACTAAGTGTCCACCCCACAGCTACTCTCTGCAGGACAGCTCTGCCGAATGCACATGTGAGAAGGGCTTCTACAGGGCAGAGTCCGACCCCAAGTCTACATCCTGTACACGTAAGTTATCTAAAAGAAGGTTTACTGAATTATATTTATTGAAGAGTGGCACTAACAAATACGTATTCATAAAATGTGTCATGTACACTAATTGTAAGTGTGGTGCCACTGTTAAGATGAAGCCTACAAAATATACAGCTCCATATAGTGGATAGAGAGCACTCGATTATACACTATGAAACACTATACAAAATATGTCATGCTTAATTTATCAATTATAATCAGCACAGTTGCTTAGATCTAAGCCGCCTGGCAAAGAGAAGTTGCCTCTCAAATGATGATGTCTGATGTATATACTGAGTGTAGGGAAACGTCCTACAGGAAGAAAGGAACCGTCTAGCTCAAATCGCTGGATAAAGCAAGGCCAGTTGTCCTGTGATATACACCATTAGATCCAGTTGTGATGTTGGTGACATAGATGATTGCTTACCATCACAGGTTAATCAGCATACAGAGAAAATGCACCATCTCTGTGAGAAGCAGTGTGTAAAATTCCTACATACTTTTCCCCCTAAGACATACTACAAAGGCATTATGCAAAATGTGTGCAGGACTCTCCTACACCAGCATACTCACATCTCGTCTGGAGCTAATGTTGTGAGTCCTCACAAGTATAATAATGTTATCTGGGGTGTATTAATGTTACCAAATCACATTAATACACTCCCCAGGTAACATTAATACCCCACCACCAGATAACATTAATACACCCCCTTCCCCAACACACTTAACTATCCATGAAGAAACTGCTGTGGTCTCTGCACCAGCCAGCGTGCAGAGTGCAGTAGAGAGGTGGAGATCAAATGAGGAGTAGGAAGGGGCAGGGAGGTGAAGGTAAGGAAAGGGTGGAGAGGTGGGGGGGAAGGAACAGATCTGTGACACAGTGCATTGGTGCCTGGGCCAGCCGCCAGGAAGCAGAGCAGCAAAGGGTCAGCCCCAATAAGCCCTGTATTGCAGATCATCCGATAGACAATCTAGGCCATCATCCAACAGCCGTGGCTGCAGGTGGGTGGCTTTGGGTCTGCTATGCCCTAAGCAATCGCCCATGTCGCCTAATGGCAGGCCTTGCCACTGGCCTGGCACTAATCTGTTCTCTGCTTTTAAGTAAAAAAGCAAAAATGTCCATCAACAAGTTTTTGAAAACATGGGCTATCTGGGAAATTAGAGGAGGCTGCCAGCTATGCTGCCATTATTTCTGTACATATTACTCTTCATACTACTTCCATTTATAAAGCTGCATGTTGTTGCTGAATTGCTATCTAAACAAGCACTCTTAGCAGGTCTTATGTTATAATATAACCCTACACAAGTAAATTGTTTTAATGTAGCTACATAAAGAACAAGTGTCCTTTAATAGAGGACATACCTGTGTAGTACTGTACGTAGTATATTAAAGGTACTCAGGAACCATATGATAAAGTACTAATCATGTAGTGTTTGTGAAATGTAATGCTATCCATGCATCAGACAAAGGTAAGCCTCTTCCATATGCTCAGTTCTTTGTTTAGTAATGCAAGAGGATAATAACTCGCCAATACATCATAAAGAACAAGTTATACATGATAAAAAAAAGCATTCATATAATCTGGCTAATGCTTAGCAGCTGTGCTTTCTTAGTTATGTACATATATATATATATATATATATATATATATATATATATATATATATATATAGTAATATTAGTAAAATATTTTATAATAAGGATTGCCTTATGTCATATATTTTTCCCAATTGTTCTTACTTGTAGTGCATTTTCCTGTTATTACCACTTCTGATCTGCCCATATCACACCCATAATCTACTTAACAATGGCCGGTTTTCTGAAGCTGAACCCCTGGAGTATGTAACAGGCTTATAGACTGCAGCATGGGGTCTAGTGAGAGTCCGGTCTATGCCAGGGTTCCCTACATGGAAGTGATAGGCTTTGCTGCAGAACCCCCACAAGTTGCAGTCCCTATGCTTGCTCCACAAAGCAGCAGATGCAAAGATAGGACACAGAGGAATAAGACAGAATCATAGTTGAGGATAGGCAAGTGATCAGAGCAGGTACAGGTGTGGAACTGAGAATTAAGCCAAAGATCAGGGTCATTAGCGGGAGGGGATGGTCAGGAAATATGCCAGGTCAGTGATGGGTAATTAGAACAATTAACACAGTGTGCAAATCAGCCAGGCCTATCCTATCCTAAATCCTATTTAGGAGTGCAATGCACCTAGAGTTCCACCAAAGGCAAAGGGGGAGCCTAAAATGCTGAATGAGTCACGTGCAATGGGAGGGGTTGGCATTTACAGAGTAGCTGGAGTTTGCACCAGCTGCACTGAAACGTTGGGCAGTGTGACGACATTCCTTGCAGAGTAAAGAGAGCACAACTAGTTCTGTGGAGCAGAAATGAAATTTACTTTTGTGGAGCAAGATTATTGAAATGATATAATTGGGCGGAGAACTCTTAATAATAATAATAATAATAATAATAATAATTAATTATTACTATTATTATTATTATTGACATTTATTTAACAAGCACCAGCATGCTCCACAGTACTTTATAACTGGGAACTAACATAGTAAGAAAACAAGACGGTGTATAAATAAACTATACATTGGGGTGAGAGGCCCCTGCTCGCAAGCTTAAAACCTCTATGAAAATAGTAGGAAAGTATGATTGTTGGGCTGCATTTTCATCTCCACAATTTTGCTGCTTCCTCTCTGTGTCAGCGAAAAGTTCACTTTAACAGCGTAACCAGTGTTGGTGTGACATTTTGTGTAACTACACACTTCTGATGCAGTACTTAATTTCATTTGTTATCTTTGCCTTATAGGAGAAAGGTAGCAGCATATGTTTATTATCAGGAAGAACATGATAAAGCTGTGCTATGCTCTCTTCACTGATATAAACCTATCTAGATACCAGCTTAGTATTGCCTCAAAAGACAACATAAAAAATCAACTCTGCCTATTGATATAAATACGCACTGAATAGCGTAGGAGAAAGTCATAAATATAGAGCATTGTATCTATTCAACGTTGCAGGAGGACATGCAAAAAATCTGAACATTAAAGTGATTGGAAGATAGATAACCCCATTCTTCATATACAAAATGCAGATAAATCAAATTTTTAATTTACTGACAACTTATTGAACAATAGAATGAAAGTTCTATAATTCTAACTCAGTAATAAAGTATATTTTCCTTTTAACACTTTGCTAATTATACATTTTTAATAGTATGTTGTTCTACATCTGTTTTAAAAATCTGTTGTAGACATTATCGATCAATTAAGCGAAGTTTCATTAATAATTTGCCTTATGCGTAATCACGCATCAAGAGATGTTTTTGTCTGTTTACAAGCACAGCTTAAAATGAATCATTTTGGGCTTTTAAGAGAAGAAACCCTTGGCATCTGCTCAGCTTACACTCTGTACTCTGGTCCTTGGCTGGTGTCCAGGGTGATTGTACAAGGGAGTGTCCCTTGTCAGAAACCTGATAGACACACTTGCTTTGAAGCCTCTGATAACGGAATCCTTAGATCCGATTTGTGACAGGAAGATGGATTGTGGGAGATGCTCAGAATACTGGGATGAATGGGACAGAGGTTGAACTTCCCAGCAGTAACTGTCATAAAATCTGTGTTTCTATCAGGGAATGATTAATAGTATTCCTTTAAAAGCCCTATTATGATGAATAGTTCCTGTCTGTATAAAGGTTATCTGCTATGGTGTCACTGGTGATTTCTTGGACAGGTGTGCTTCCTCCTGATTTGCTGTAACTCACTAAATGTCACCACCACCTATATTTCTCTCCTGTATCTTTTTTAAGGTCCTCCATCTGCTCCATATAATGCAATTCCCACCGTCAACGAGACATCTGTCATTATGGAGTGGAGCCCCCCTGAGGACTCTGGGGGCAGAATGGATGTCACGTATAACGTTCATTGCCGAAGGTGCCTAATGGAAGGGCAGAAGTGCAGCCCCTGTGGAAGTGGGATCCATTATATTCCTCGACAGTTTGGTTTGTTCCATCCTCGTGTACTCATCACAGATCTGCTTCCTTACACCAACTACACATTTGACATTGAGGCTTTGAACGGTGTGTCTGAGCTCAGCTCTGGTCCTAAGCAATTTATTTCTGTCAATATTACTACAAGTCAAGTAGGTGAGAACTTTTTCATTGATGTTACACACTCTAAGACTGTGTTTCTGTTATGGTTCTATCTAGATTTGCCAGACATCAAACCTTTATCTGAGTTTTCTCCTAGAATGTAATGTGGTGATACAGAATGGGAAAGTTGTTGCTATTTTCATAACAAAGATTCATGTTTATATGGATATTTGTTTTCATTTTCCAAACTGTACTAGACAAAAAAACAAAATCTGATCAGTTGCTATAGGTTACACCATCTTTTTTTTACAGTTAACTGTGCATCCCTTTTTTATAAATGCCCACTAGTGGTATATACACCAGTACATGATAAAAAACCACTAGCCTTGTTGCTGTGTCATATACTGCTCTCTCGTTCGTGTAAGCAGGGGCATCATTGGGGAACTCAAGTATGGTGCTCAGGGTCTACCTGATGGAAGGGTTCACCCTCTCTTGCCTCCAGCAAGTTCTCCTTACAAGCAGAAGAGTGTGCACTAACTGAATGAGTAAATGGAGAGTGAGGACCCTGCTTGTATACTAGCTGAACGCCTGCTTTTTGCACGAGCCACCAGATTGAAGGTCTGCCTTTCACACTAGCCACCAGGGCTTTATAAGCTAGCCACCAAATTTCAGGTTTACTTTATATAATAAATGTAGATCTCCTTTACACACTAACCACCGGAGTCAGGGCCTGATCATCTAATAGGCTGACTAGGCTGCAGCCTGGGGCTCAAGGCTTTTTGGGGGTGCAAAATTGTGAGCTGTATGAGCTGAAATTCATTTTAAAGTATAAGAGAAAATGTAAGGTTTTAATATAGGGCAACGGGGTGCTACATGCATATTAGCCTATGGGGGCCCTGAACAATTAATCAGGGGCCGGATTCATTAAGGAACTTAAATTAAGAAGTTTCTTATTTCAGTCTCCTGGACAAAACCATGTTACAATGCAAAGGGTGAAAATGAGTTTTCTGTTTTGCACATAAGTTAAATACTGCCTGTTCTTTCATGTAGCACACAAATATCAACTTTACATTTCAGTGTACAAATAAGCTATCAAGTATTTGTGTGCTACATGAAAAAACAGTCAGTATTTAACTTATGTGCAAAACAGAAAACTCATTTTCACCCCTTTCATTATAACATGGTTTTGTCCAGGAGACTGAAATAAGAAACTTCTTAATTTAAGTTCCTTAATGAATCAGGCCCCAGGTTCTTACCGGAGTTGAGGTTGCTTTACATGGTAGCCTCCAGATTGGGGGTTTGCTTTGTACACTAACCACCAGAATGGCTTGTGCACATTACATTTCATCTGGTCTCTGCTCTGTATAGTATTAACCAGAATGCATTCTGCTGATACTAGCCACTCGGATGGGCAATGTGTTGTATTTTTCTGACTTTTGTGGTAGTGTACAGGTGAAAAGTGTAAACTCCCATTTATCATGTGTCGGCATCAGGTCTGTCAGATACACTAATGCAAGTAACTGATGCCCAGATAAAATGCAGGCACTTTGTTCTGGATTTAAGGCTTCATGGATCTGAGGCTACCAAATGTAATGGACCTATTCAGATCATATTGGCACTTTTCTCACTCTCCTCCAATGCCCCCATGTTATTATTAATAGACACAGTTCCTCAAATAGTGAGGAAATAACTTTCCTTCATGTAAACTGATAAATGCATATCCATCACTTATTAATGCCCTCACTTAGGGGAACCACTGTTCCTAGATGCCACCTGTATATGCTGGGAGTTCTGAGTTCTTTCCTTGCCCCTGTGTCCAAGCATATGAAAAATGCAAACATTCATATAATAAAGGTTTTGTATGGTTTCTATCTTTTAAGGGGGTATTTCCGCAGCAGTTCTATAGCCTCCTTCTTAATGTCATCTTGGCCTTTGCAGTAGCCATGAAATTGCAAGACAATGTTACAGTGATTGGTGGGTTTTCAGAGATGTGCTGTATTAGGGCATTGCGAATGCTGCATCCAACATTTATACTGTCCCATAGTTCCCCCTCCATTATTTTCATGAGATTGATGGACAGGTGGCGCAGCCAGGAAATAGGAAAGAAGACAGTTTAAATACACTGCCTTAACGCCCTTTAGATAGTGGTACCTTAGCCACCTGGCTGTGTAGGCCCGTATGGTTTATACTTACCAAGTGGTATAATGCTTCTTCTAACATATGTAGTTAACAATAATGAGTTTCTGATTGGCAAAAATATTTCTACATCTATATATTAAATAATTGCAAGTGCATTGCTCCCATTTATGTAAAGGTGTCAGCATATGCAAAGATATACGGTTCTCTGTGAAAACCGCCACACATCGCTGGCCATTAGGTACTGCAAACCTCCACATTTACTATAGGGCAACTTGAGGCTGGGATGTTAAATGCCTGGTGGATTGAAAACAACTAGATTGCTGGCTAAACCACCAATTTAGTCAAAACCGCCATTAAAACTGCCATCAAAACCCCCAGAATAAGACACCTTTTTAATACCTGCTTCTGATTGGATAGCTGTCTTGCCATTCAGAATATAAGAAGAGGCACTGTTGACTTATTAAATTATGGGGGTAATCATTATTTATATTATTTATCGATTAAGGTGCAAAAATAATGTATAATTAACTTATGGGGCACAATTTATTTTTCTTTATACTAAGGGGATAATATTCTTATGTTATGTGGTCAACATGAATATAAAATTAGATTAAGGGGGCAATACTATTAGATTGCTAATGGAGACAATAAATATTTATGATGCCCACATGTGGCAGTACGTAGTGCCCCCATAATACAATACAATCATTTTTCCCCTTAATATAATGAAACATAAAATTTGCCCCATAAGTTAATTTTAAATGTATTTTGCCCATTAATCAATAAATGATGATTGCCCCCATAATTCATAAGTCATTAGTGCCTCCTCTTATGTTTTGAATGGCAATATAGCTCAAACAGCGTGCAGTGTGAGCAATCTCACCTCTAACAACCACCTCTTTTGTTTTGGCTGTTTTGCAGGCGGTTTGTCAAATAGCAGCTTAGTAAATCTGGCTGTTTGTATTTTGATTAGAGATGCTCAGGCTCGGTTCCTTGAGAACCAATCACATCCGAACTTAGGGGCACTCTCGCGCACCCTTGGAATCGAAAACGAGGCAAAACGCCATTGTTACGTCGTTGGATCTCAGGAGTTTTTAATTCCTTAAGATCCAACATAAAAGGGGCTGGTAGATAGGGTGGACCCCCACTTTTCTTTTCTGCCACTGCTGTGTGACAATGTGTCCTAGATGTGCTAGGAACTGCTATGTGTTTGTATCATTGCTTTGTCGCTTACCATCCAGCCAGGTCGCTGTAGTATTTGTCCGAAAGTGTATGTAATTAATATTGTGATCTGTGAGGTTGCCAAAATTGACTGCAAATGACTTGAAATTAGTGTTATTGGGGTTAATAATAATGTAGGAACAAAAAAAGAGCAAAAATATGTGATTTTAGCATATTTTAGGATTTTTCCTAAAAAATCCAAAACCAAAACACACAAGGGCGGTTTTGCCAAAACCAAAACCAAACCACAAAGCTAATCCAGATCCAAAACCAAAACCACTTCACGGGGGTCAGTGAGCATCTCTAATTTTGATCATGTTAAAAATCAGGTTAGCAATCTGTAAAGTGGTGGTTTGTGAAACCACCACTTTACAAATTGTTTACATGTGGTTTGCTGTTTTCAGCTGTTTTCCTTGCAATTTGGTCTTTAATAAATGGAAAAAAAACACCTAAAACAGCCCTTTAGTAAATCTAGCCCCATGTGTCATTTTCACTGTGTAGTAAAATAATTTATGCATACTATTATTTATTGTACACTACTAGTAATGTTTTTGTTTCTGTTCATTTATTTTCCATTGTTCCATGTTGTTACATTTATTATATTCTTATAACATTTTTCATCAGTAAAATATTTCAGTGTTAAATGTTAATTTATAACATGACTGTGTTCTGCATTTATTATCTGATTTTCAGATTTTTGTCCGTTTTCTATGTACTACACTGTTATACACAACTGAAGATAGACAAATTATTAACTTATGTTTATTTATAAGAAACTCGAAAAGGTTGTAAACATTGTTAATTTGTGCTGACACTAATGTTCTAAAATCTTCTCCCAGTCAATGTAATCCTGAAAGAACGAAAGAGCAAAGACAGCGTCACTTTGGCTTTTCAAGGACCAGAGAAGACTAACGATGCAGTGGTGGAATATGAAGTAATTTACTATGAAAAGGTCAGTGATACAAGCATGCAGTATTTCACTCCACATGTCATACTATAATATATATATATATATATATATATATATATATATATATATATATATATATACACAGAGAGAGAGAGAGAGAGAGAGAGAGAGAGAGAGAAATATTTATGTATAGAGAGAGAGAGAGAGAGAGAATAATATATATATATATATACAGAGAGAGAGAGAGAGAGTAATATATATATATATATATATATATATATATATATATATAGAGAGAGAGAGAGAGAGAGAGAGAGAGAGAGAGAGAGAGAGAGAGAGAATAATATATATATATATATATACAGAGAGAGAGAGAGAGAGAGAGAGAGTAATATATATATATATATATATATATATATATATACAGAGAGAGAGAGAGAGAGAGAGAGAGAGTAATATACATGCATACATACATACATATATATATAGAGAGAGAGAGAGAGAGAGTAATATATATATATATATACAGAGAGAGAGAGAGAGAGAGTAATATATATATATTAGAGATGGTCACTGACCCCCGTGTTTTGGTTTTGGATTCGGTTTTGGATCTGGATTACCGTCGTGTTTTGGTTTTGGTTTTGGTTTTGCAAAACCGCCATTGCGTGTTTTGGTTTTGGTTTTGGTTTTGTTTGGTTTTGTTTTGCTATTTTTTTGGAAAATCCATGTTTTTGGGCCTAAATTAACCCAATTTAGTGCTCCAACTGTTTTAGAGACAAGTAATCTAATTGTTGAGGTAATAAATCATCCAAAAAAACAGTTTAATTCTTCGTTGGTAGGCCTATTCTACACACAAAACAGATTGTCTTCCTCTCCATCTATGCATATTGGCAATGCAGCCATCGTCTTTGAATGTATATTACACCCTACACTTATAGTTAAATATGTAAAGAAATGGAAAAAGCCAGTTTGGTTTCTGTCTCTCAAGGCCCCCCTCCACTTGTATAAAATACCAAAAAATTCAGCCATTATAGACTGTACAATATTAATTGACATGGAGAAAGACAGTTTGGTTTCTGTCTCTCTAGGCCCCCCTCCACTTGTATAAAATACTAAAAAATTCAGCCATTATAGACTGTACAATATTAATTGACATGGAGAAAGACAGTTTGGTTTCTGTCTCTCTAGGCCCCCCTCCACTTGTATAAAATACAAAAAAATCCAGCCGTTATAGACTGTACAATATTAATTGACATGGAGAAAGCCAGTTTGGTTTCTGTCTCTCTAGGCCCCCCTCCACTTGTATAAAATACTAATAAATTCAGCCGTTATATACTGTACAATATAAATTGAAATGGACAAAGGCAGTTTGGTATCTGTCTGCATCAGATCCTCTCTCCACTAGGAGTAAAATAGAAAACTATTCAGCCGTTATATAATCTAGAATATAAATAGAAATTGAGAAAGGCAATTTGGTATCTGTCTGCATCATAATCATCAACATCATCATTAGCGCCCTCGTCGCCTACACAAATCTCCCCCTCATCCTCTTCTAATTCCAAAGTGGCATCCTCAATTTGGGTATCACCGGCTACACTCGGGCTATTAAGGCACACATCAGCAGAATGCTCACGATTAGACATCCCACTGTTGGATGGACTCTCCACAGGGATTGTTGTCATTTGTGAATCAGAGCAAATATTCTCCTGTAATGCCTCACTGGTATCTTGCAGCTCAGCTTTGACGCGTAACAGTAGTTGTGCACCAATTGTAGCCTGGGTAACTTTTTGGGATCTGCCACTAATAGCCAAAGGTGAAGGCCTCATTCTCTCTTTGCCACTGCATGTGTAGAATGGCATGCTTGCAATTTTTTTTTTATCGTCACTTAACTTTTGCTCAGTTACACTTCTTTTTCGCTTCAATACAGTAAATTTTTTTTTGGTTTTTGTTTTTTGCACTAATTTGAAAACACTATGTTGTTTGACATCGCCTTGGCCAGATGACGTACTGGGAACACTAACATCAGGACTGGTGACAGAACCTGGTTGCTCATTTAGATCATATGTGGACTGCTTTGAATCCATTCTGAGCGCAAACCACTGAGGAGTGCTAAAAATTATTGAGTAGATACTGCTGACAGATATGACTTTTGACAGCCAGAAATATCAATGCACAATTAGGGAGGACACCCCAAAAACACTGAGGAGTGCTAAAAATTATTGAGTAGATACTGCTGACAGATATGACTTTTGACAGCCAGAAATATTAATGCACAATTAGGGAGGACACCCCAAAAACACTGAGGAGTGCTAAAAATTATTGAGTAGATACTGCTGACAGATATGACTTTTGACAGCCAGAAATATTAATGCACAATTAGGGAGGACACCCCAAAAACACTGAGGAGTGCTAAAAATTATTGAGTAGATACTGCTGACAGATATGACTTTTGACAGCCAGAAATATTAATGCACAATTAGGGAGGACACCCCAAAAACACTGAGGAGTGCTAAAAATTATTGAGTAGATACTGCTGACAGATATGACTTTTGACAGCCAGAAATATTAATGCACAATTAGGGAGGACACCCCAAAAACACTGAGGAGTGCTACAAATTATTGAGTAGATACTGCTGACAGATATGACTTTTGACAGCCAGAAATATTAATGCACAATTAGGGAGGACACCCCAAAAACACTGAGGAGTGCTAAAAATTATTGAGTAGATACTGCTGACAGATATGACATTTGACAGCCAGAAATATTAATGCACAATTAGGGAGGACACCCCAAAAACACTGAGGAGTGCTACAAATTATTGAGTAGATACTGCTGACAGATATGACTTTTGACAGCCAGAAATATTAATGCACAATTAGGGAGGACACCCCAAAAACACTGAGGAGTGCTAAAAATTATTGAGTAGATACTGCTGACAGATATGACTTTTGACAGCCAGAAATATTAATGCACAATTAGGGAGGACACCCCAAAAACACTGAGGTGTGCTACAAATTATTTAGTAGATACTGCTGACAGATATGACTTTTGACAGCCAGAAATATTAATGCACAATTATGGGGGACACCCCAAAAGCGCTGGGGAGTGCCAAATA